>NC_083715.1:14482167-14782167 GCF_033118175.1 Dama dama
CCTCGTCTCGTCCACCAGTCCCCCTCCGACCCCGCTGTCCTCCACCGCCTACACCACATAAAGGGTGACCTCTTCAACTGCTGTGCTACCTGGTGGCTCCAAAGTCCCATCTGTGCATGGCATGGCAATGGCAGGCCACCTGGCCACTGCCCCCTGAGCACCCGGGCTCCCAGCTAAGAAGGTCCGGAGTCCCGGGACGCTCCCACCTTCCTCTGGCCCCCTCTCAGGCTCCTCTGGGACATGGCTGTGACCCCGAGCTGGGGCAGATGCAAAGGGACCGGACATAATATCACAGCAAGTGGTGCGCAATGGCGGCCCAGGTGTAACCGGATGTGGCTCGCTACCACTTTGGGGTGGGGTGAGATCGGAATGGGCAGCACTTTGGGCCTGGTGTGTGCGGGTGTCCTGAGGTTGAAGAAAGGGCTTCCAGAAAGGCCAGGAGAGGGTGCCCGGAGATCAGCCCAACACGCGAGACCCCTAGGCTGTGAGACAGGCTCAGGTTGCTGGGTCAAATCGAGACCAATGGCAGAGAGGGTAGTGGGCGGCACCCTGAGGGAAACGCCCCTAGACCAGAGGGTGGCTTCCTCTCTTCTTTGGCTCCAGGGCAGAGACGTGGCCACACTCGGCTTCAGGGAGGGCAGGGCTATTGCATCTGGCGTTCCTGAAGGCGCTGGCATTGAATTGGCCTCTGGAATTTCAAGCCATGTGTACTCGCTCTGTAATCCAAAGAGCACACTGCTGTGTCCCATGGGACGGCCCATCCCTGGGAGCTCTCCCTGAGTGTCTAAATGTTAGGCAGGGGCACAAAGTGGCTGGATACTTTCCTCCCAGGGATAGGAGCCTGCTGCTGTCTGGATGGTCGGGGGGTGTGTACAAACCTCAACGTTTGCAACAATTGACCTCCACTCTTCTGGGGCACAAGAGCAATACGGCAGAGATCTCTGTTTGTCTCTGCTTCACGCCTATCACTGTTTCTGGCGATCCTGCTGTGTGTGCCCCAAGGAATGCTGTCTCTTTGTCTCCGACTCAATAAATGGTACTGTGGTCCTCTGCTATTCTCTGGACACCAGCGATCAGAAGAGACGCTTAACCTTGGAGTGAAGTCAAGCCCTTCTCCTCAATGAGTCGCACCCACGGCAGATGAGATGGTTCTGGGCCACAGGGTCGGAGAGTGCTCTCTCAAACTGGAAAGCACACGGTGGGTGGTCACTGCTGAAGCACAGAAGGGACAGACGACCCTCCTTCCCTCTCTGGGCAGACATGAATGCTGCACAGGACTCTGGTGGCACGGCCACACCTTGCGCAGAGGGAGAAACGTGTCACAGTCTATTGGCATGACGGAATTCCCTGAAGCATGCTGGAATGCCTACCAGTGAGAAGCTAAGGACACCACCATGCTGAGTTTCATGACACACCAGTGCCGGAGGCCTGCACGATGGCCCATTTACCCTATGCAGGCCCTTTCAAAGAGGTTCTGTTCTCCAGGTGAGAACACATCCCAGCCTACCAAGTGGCCCTGAAGCTGTGAGGCTGCTACCAACAAAACGACCCAGCTAAGCCATCTTACCTATAGTCCTCATATGCGGTATCTGTGTTCTGCAAATTGTACAAAGAGAGATGTCTCACACTCGATGATTCTGCACGTAGCAGGTGCTTATGCTCCAGGGTCGATGTATCTCCAAAACCTTACACAAAAGGCAAGGGGTGCTGATGCTCCTGGCCAGGACATGGAAAGAATGCCCAGCACTTAAGATGGATGCCAAGGCCCTCGTAGCTGTTTGTGCAAAGGGCTGTAGGCTCAACCACCGCAGCTTCTGTGCTGGGATTGCAGCCCAATCTGTGTCTCGGCTCGGCTGCACTCACCGACCATGCCCAGGTGATTTCTTCCTGCCTCTCCTTTCTGCCAGAGGTCTGGGATGCAGGCGTCTATTTCCATGTAGAACTGGCTAACTCAGTGAGATCATAGGGCATGATTCCCTGGCTTCACTGCTTCTGCTGGCCAGAGTTTATGTTCCCTTCATGTTTCAGATGTCCTTTCTTGCGTCACCTAGCTCGGTGTCTTCCGACTGCTCACCCTCACAAGTGTTCTTGTAGGCGCTTCTGTGCACGAATATGCACACATGTCCACACTCACATCCCTGAGAGGAGACTTACACATGTGTGGAGGTACAGGCTTTCTTGTCCAGAAATATGGATTTTGGTAAGCACCCGACATGCTTTGTCCATGTTATTTTCCTTCACTTGCTGGTTGATCCTGTCAGCTTGCACTTCTATCTTATTGATGTGTGCTCAATGTTGACAAAATCTTGGCATTGTTCATGACAGGGACAGACCTGCAGAGAGTCTGGCAGGCCTGGAAGTGCTCGGTATGGACAGCTGAGTGAGTTGTGCCTGTGTTCCACATTCTCCCATAACATCGTGCAGGTTCACAATACCAGTCATGTTGGCATGATTCCATTACTTGTGCTTTGCTTCAGGGAACCAGAAAACAAGGGCCTTTGGGCTCAGCTGACTTGGAGAACTGCATTCTCCGTGTGCACGTCTCTACATCATGCCTTGTCAAGTCTGTGCCCCATTGCATGCCTAAACCCATTAAGGCCCACAGCATTCTGGCTGTGGGCCCCTCTCCTCCTTTTCTTGGAACTTTCTGTGTGCACCTGACTACTGTGCCCCCAGCGCTCCCTCCCTGTAGCTGGAAAAGTCCAACGAGATGCCCAAGGCTCCAACAGCCCCAAGAGACTGTGGCAAGCCGGGAATGATACAATGTCATGAAGAAGTTGCACATGCATCTACAGGGTCTCTTCCAGTAGAAGGCATGGGATCTGAGGCCAGAAAGGGAAGGTGGCACCCCTAGAACTAGTCCCTTCAGTTTACTATTACCCAGACCCACGGAGTCCCTGAACAGATGATGCCCTGGCAAACTGGCCCTTTTAGGCCAAGAGCTCATGTCCTTCTTGGGCAGAAAGCACCATTTCTATCTCAAGTGCAGCCAGAGGGCTTGATCTCACCCAAGCCCTCAATAATTTGATAAATGCCAAGCCTTTATTTCAGTTGCTCTCACGAGGCCCAGGTAGGACTCTGGAAAGACAGGCATCCATGCTTGCCGACCTAGCCAACGTGCCAAGGAAGGCAGTCCCAAGCTGTGCCCAGTGACAAAGAACACGGACACCTGGAAAGTAGGATCCGTCTTAGTCTCGCATGGTGCAGATCCCCTAAGACCAAATCGGAGATTCTGCTCCAGCGAGACTGCCAGAATCCACCCTCAATTTCAGACTGTCAGCTTTGCCACACTGGCATTACAGCCAAGGGCAAGACCCCAGAGGAGGGAAGGGATTCACGTCAGGGGGCTCAGCACGAACCTTGAGGTGTCTTTTGGCAAGACCATGGAAAACCAGCAGGCTCTGAGAGGACCCCAGGGCCCTCCTTGTCTCCCACTGTCTCAAGGTACCTTGGGACAAGCAGCCAGCCCACCATCTTTGCGTCCTCCCACTTTCCTGCCTCACAGGCACACTCGGCAGAGGGACACACATGTACACCCCACACATGTGCTCTCCTCGCATTTCTGCACTTCCAGGGAGGTTGCAAGTGCCTGGCGGCATGCCACGCTCACACCCTGTGCCTGCTAGGTTGCCTGGGGTTTCACACGGACAGCCTACCTCAGCACAGCTGACACGTAGTGTTCGATCATGCCAGTGTGTGCTCCTTCGGGAGGGAGCGTGCTGCCTGACAGGCTGATCCTTGGCAGCACGGACCCAGGACTTCTCCCATGTATTTTCTCACGTATGTGGAACAAGGTTCCAGGGCAGCAGGCTCTCTGTGACTCCTCCTCCTCCGGGTCTCTGCCCTTCTCTACAGGACCTTAGCCTCCTCACCACCACAGGTCCTGCCATAGCCACGTCCAACATTTCCATCAGCTGGCCCACTCTGCCACAGACTCAGGGGTACACAGGCAGTGGTTTCAAAGCCCAGCCACACCTGATTTGCCCTGGACGAATCCTCTGACAACCCAAACCTCGACCTGGTCCAAATACACAATATAACACGGTAGAAAATGTGAACATGTTTTCTTTTTCGGTCTAGTTGCACACAAGGTGTCCATGCTCTGAATTATCAATGGCCCTCCATTCCTCCTTCCCACCATGGATAGGATCACTGCAGAGATACTTTGAACAACAACCCTCATTCTGGGGACGCCTCATGACTTTTCTTCTCGTCGCTTGGCAGTTCATCTCCTGACACCTTCATCTGTGCGTCTGCCCTGAGCCAGGAACATACACACACACACACAGACCCACATTAACACATGTGACACAAGACCACATGTGTATATACACACACACTCGACATGTGGACCCAAACACAAACAGGGAACACAGCTCTGTCAGTAGCTGAAGATGCCCGTTCCCAGCAATGTGGGAAATGGCATCAGTAGGCACCATGTCCTTGCCTTGGGGCCCGCTGCCCACCTCGTCCCGCAGCTCTTCCGTATTTTCCGAAGCCGGCCTGAAACCGGTCCCAGCATGTCCTGCATGGTGGCGGTGAGACGGCAAGTGGTGGATGTGGAAATTCACAGACGACCCCAAAGTCAGCACCTAAGTACACTGGAATCCCAGAGAGGACACCCTCTAGTCATAGGCTATCCCAGGAGCAGAGGCGGGAGGCAAGGACCCAGAAAATCTCAAACTTTCTGAGCAGCAGAAGGCCGGGGATAGCGCAATTGACCAAAGGGTGATTCTGACAAACAGACGTCATTCACCCTGCCTCGAGCAGAATCACCGAGGTTTCTGGCATTGCAACCACAGCTGCTTGGAGGGAGACTTCCTTCACTCACGGCCACACCGAGTCCCCACGCCTCCAGTCTCAGCACGTCACCTGCTACGTGCATGACCCAATCCCAGGCTCCGCAGCCAGCCCGCATGAGCCTCAGGATTCCATTGTGGGAAAGGACAGGGCCTCTGCCTCTAAACGGATGTCCCCTCAAGGTCCCCCTGCAGACCCGCTCACCACCTTTGTTTCTGTCAGCTACCTCTCGTGGCACAAATTTCCTCCCTGGGGTAGTACTTCAGGGGATCGTCCCACGCGTCCTGGCCAATGATCTGATGGCAATAAGAGCAAGGTCAGCCCGGGGCTGACCAGGCCCCTAAGCCTCCCGTGAGAAGCCAAGAGCTCCAACATCAATCGCCAACTGTGCGCAGGCCCAAACCAAACGCACCTCAGCAATCCTGTTCGATTCTGGGCAGTTGTGGCCTGACTGCCAATTGAGAAATTTCAGGCTCCTGGTGTCCAGCCTGCGGCTGGGTGCTCCCCGTTCAAAGTCCCAGAACCAGTGGACTGGTGTGGAATGACGTGCCCTATACCCTGTAGAAAGACAGGGAGAAAGGGGCAGATGCGGCAGGAGAAACGTCCACCCACACCCCAAACCCCGGCCACCTTGCATACCCACACTCACCACCGTGGGAGCCACGTTTACCAGTGATGTCAGGGTAACATTCCTTATCAATCACCGTGTGCCAGAAGTACGGGTTGTCCCGAAAGGAGAAGATCAGCTTGCAGCGGGACCTTGGATGGCTCTGCACTTGCACCTGCCAGCACAGGGAGGAAGGAAAAGGTGCAAGCATCGAGGGGCCTCTGCTTGCCTCCCAGGCGGGCCTTAACAGCCTCCATGACGCCTCTGTAAAGTCTCACAGTACAGGCCCATGAATAACACCATCCCCAACCTCCCTGTCAAGTGCCCTACCGACCCATCCTCAGCCTCCCTCTCTGACCTTGAAGTCAATCATGTACCTTAGAAAATCTTCATCCTGGGCGCTGATTATGATTGACACTTGAGGGTTGTTCATAATCTGCTTTGGGTCAAGGAGACATTCAGGTCACATGCCGGGCCAAAAAGAGCCTGGGGCAACAGCTCTAGTCTGGCCTGGAGAAGGACACTGGAACAAGCATCTGCAAGGATGCTTGGCACTCGCGCTTGCACGGCCACGACTCTCTCCTTCAGACCAAGCCTTACCACCAGACCTGCTCATGGCTCTGGGTTTCCTGTGCTGTTTTGCAGGTCAGGTGGTCTGCAACCCAAAAGCAGGGGTGATTTCTCACCTCTGCTGCGCGCCTCCTGGCCAGTGTTTGCTGGGTAGTGGCATGTCACTGGTAACATGGTTAGGACTTGCAGTCCTTGTGATTATTGAATCTGAAGGAAACTGGGGTGTGTGTGTGTTTATATGTGTGTCTGAATGTGTGTGTGTGTGTGTGAGAGACGTCCACATCTGAGCTATTTCCGGTGATCATCCACATTTACAACAATAAATGTCTGCAGTTGCTGCTCTAGTGTACTCTCTCTGGTCATCCTGACCTAGAGGCCCTGGGTACTGATTCTACTCAGACGGAGGCCTGAAGGGGAAACCACGAGTCATGGCTTTGACACTTACAGGTGTGGCTCTGACCAGATACTCCTCGGCTGTGCCTTTGGAACCTGCCAATACCCAGGAACACACTTCTGTCAATGGCCTGCAGGACCCTTCCTCTACCCTCGCCACACACCTTCACCCCCCACTCCTGCACATGCTGCTGCTTTTGCTCCACTTCCTCCTCCTCTTCCTGACAGGCAAACAGCTAGTTGCCGCAGGAAGGATACAGCTTTGGCCCAGAAGCCGGGGATGCCCTGCAGTATGGCGCTTCTCCGAACCAAGTGACGCATCCTTCTCACATGATTCATTCGCATGAAGCGAACGGAGGCCCGGCAGTTTTCGTCACGCAGGGATCTCACTTCCAACTGCAGGGTGGTCAGTGCCTGTAGCACATTTGGCGCCGGCTGCTCACTCGGGCCTCCAGGTCTTTCCAGGCCCTGCTTCTCCAGTGTCTTCTCCTTCAGATCCTGGGAGGATCCCTGATCCCGCTCCTAATCTGCCACAACCTCCACCTCCTCCATAACGTCTTCCGCCAGCAGCTGGCACACTCGCCCAATTCCCGCCTCGTCTCGTCCACCAGTCCCCCTCCGACCCCGCTGTCCTCCACCGCCTACACCACATAAAGGGTGACCTCTTCAACTGCTGTGCTATCTGGTGGCTCCAAAGTCCCATCTGTGCATGGCATGGCAATGGCAGGCCACCTGGCCACTGCCCCCTGAGCACCCGGGCTCCCAGCTAATAAGGTCTGGAGTCCCGGGACGCTCCCACCTTCCTCTGGCCCCCTCTCAGGCTCCTCTGGGACATGGCTGTGACCCCGAGCTGGGGCAGATGCAAAGGGACCGGACATAATATCACAGCAAGTGGTGCGCAATGGCGGCCCAGGTGTAACCGGATGTGGCTCGCTACCACTTTGGGGTGGGGTGAGATCGGAATGGGCAGCACTTTGGGCCTGGTGTGTGCGGGTGTCCTGAGGTTGAAGAAAGGGCTTCCAGAAAGGCCAGGAGAGGGTGCCCGGAGATCAGCCCAACACGCGAGACCCCTAGGCTGTGAGACAGGCTCAGGTTGCTGGGTCAAATCGAGACCAATGGCAGAGAGGGTAGTGGGCGGCACCCTGAGGGAAACGCCCCTAGACCAGAGGGTGGCTTCCTCTCTTCTTTGGCTCCAGGGCAGAGACGTGGCCACACTCGGCTTCAGGGAGGGCAGGGCTATTGCATCTGGCGTTCCTGAAGGCGCTGGCATTGAATTGGCCTCTGGAATTTCAAGCCATGTGTACTCGCTCTGTAATCCAAAGAGCACACTGCTGTGTCCCATGGGACGGCCCATCCCTGGGAGCTCTCCCTGAGTGTCTAAATGTTAGGCAGGGGCACAAAGTGGCTGGATACTTTCCTCCCAGGGATAGGAGCCTGCTGCTGTCTGGATGGTCGGGGTGTGTGTACAAACCTCAACGTTTGCAACAATTGACCTCCACTCTTCTGGGGCACAAGAGCAATACGGCAGAGATCTCTGTTTGTCTCTGCTTCACGCCTATCACTGTTTCTGGCGATCCTGCTGTGTGTGCCCCAAGGAATGCTGTCTCTTTGTCTCCGACTCAATAAATGGTACTGTGGTCCTCTGCTATTCTCTGGACACCAGCGATCAGAAGAGACGCTTAACCTTGGAGTGAAGTCAAGCCCTTCTCCTCAATGAGTCGCACCCACGGCAGATGAGATGGTTCTGGGCCACAGGGTCGGAGAGTGCTCTCTCAAACTGGAAAGCACACGGTGGGTGGTCACTGCTGAAGCACAGAAGGGACAGACGACCCTCCTTCCCTCTCTGGGCAGACATGAATGCTGCACAGGACTCTGGTGGCACGGCCACACCTTGCGCAGAGGGAGAAACGTGTCACAGTCTATTGGCATGACGGAATTCCCTGAAGCATGCTGGAATGCCTACCAGTGAGAAGCTAAGGACACCACCATGCTGAGTTTCATGACACACCAGTGCCGGAGGCCTGCACGATGGCCCATTTACCCTATGCAGGCCCTTTCAAAGAGGTTCTGTTCTCCAGGTGAGAACACATCCCAGCCTACCAAGTGGCCCTGAAGCTGTGAGGCTGCTACCAACAAAACGACCCAGCTAAGCCATCTTACCTATAGTCCTCATATGCGGTATCTGTGTTCTGCAAATTGTACAAAGAGAGATGTCTCACACTCGATGATTCTGCACGTAGCAGGTGCTTATGCTCCAGGGTCGATGTATCTCCAAAACCTTACACAAAAGGCAAGGGGTGCTGATGCTCCTGGCCAGGACATGGAAAGAATGCCCAGCACTTAAGATGGATGCCAAGGCCCTCGTAGCTGTTTGTGCAAAGGGCTGTAGGCTCAACCACCGCAGCTTCTGTGCTGGGATTGCAGCCCAATCTGTGTCTCGGCTCGGCTGCACTCACCGACCATGCCCAGGTGATTTCTTCCTGCCTCTCCTTTCTGCCAGAGGTCTGGGATGCAGGCGTCTATTTCCATGTAGAACTGGCTAACTCAGTGAGATCATAGGGCATGATTCCCTGGCTTCACTGCTTCTGCTGGCCAGAGTTTATGTTCCCTTCATGTTTCAGATGTCCTTTCTTGCGTCACCTAGCTCGGTGTCTTCCGACTGCTCACCCTCACAAGTGTTCTTGTAGGCGCTTCTGTGCACGAATATGCACACATGTCCACACTCACATCCCTGAGAGGAGACTTACACATGTGTGGAGGTACAGGCTTTCTTGTCCAGAAATATGGATTTTGGTAAGCACCCGACATGCTTTGTCCATGTTATTTTCCTTCACTTGCTGGTTGATCCTGTCAGCTTGCACTTCTATCTTATTGATGTGTGCTCAATGTTGACAAAATCTTGGCATTGTTCATGACAGGGACAGACCTGCAGAGAGTCTGGCAGGCCTGGAAGTGCTCGGTATGGACAGCTGAGTGAGTTGTGCCTGTGTTCCACATTCTCCCATAACATCGTGCATGTTCACAATACCAGTCATGTTGGCATGATTCCATTACTTGTGCTTTGCTTCAGGGAACCAGAAAACAAGGGCCTTTGGGCTCAGCTGACTTGGAGAACTGCATTCTCCGTGTGCACGTCTCTACATCATGCCTTGTCAAGTCTGTGCCCCATTGCATGCCTAAACCCATTAAGGCCCACAGCATTCTGGCTGTGGGCCCCTCTCCTCCTTTTCTTGGAACTTTCTGTGTGCACCTGACTACTGTGCCCCCAGCGCTCCCTCCCTGTAGCTGGAAAAGTCCAACGAGATGCCCAAGGCTCCAACAGCCCCAAGAGACTGTGGCAAGCCGGGAATGATACAATGTCATGAAGAAGTTGCACATGCATCTACAGGGTCTCTTCCAGTAGAAGGCATGGGATCTGAGGCCAGAAAGGGAAGGTGGCACCCCTAGAACTAGTCCCTTCAGTTTACTATTACCCAGACCCACGGAGTCCCTGAACAGATGATGCCCTGGCAAACTGGCCCTTTTAGGCCAAGAGCTCATGTCCTTCTTGGGCAGAAAGCACCATTTCTATCTCAAGTGCAGCCAGAGGGCTTGATCTCACCCAAGCCCTCAATAATTTGATAAATGCCAAGCCTTTATTTCAGTTGCTCTCACGAGGCCCAGGTAGGACTCTGGAAAGACAGGCATCCATGCTTGCCGACCTAGCCAACGTGCCAAGGAAGGCAGTCCCAAGCTGTGCCCAGTGACAAAGAACACGGACACCTGGAAAGTAGGATCCCTCTTAGTCTCGCATGGTGCAGATCCCCTAAGACCAAATCGGAGATTCTGCTCCAGCGAGACTGCCAGAATCCACCCTCAATTTCAGACTGTCAGCTTTGCCACACTGGCATTACAGCCAAGGGCAAGACCCCAGAGGAGGGAAGGGATTCACGTCAGGGGGCTCAGCACGAACCTTGAGGTGTCTTTTGGCAAGACCATGGAAAACCAGCAGGCTCTGAGAGGACCCCAGGGCCCTCCTTGTCTCCCACTGTCTCAAGGTACCTTGGGACAAGCAGCCAGCCCACCATCTTTGCGTCCTCCCACTTTCCTGCCTCACAGGCACACTCGGCAGAGGGACACACATGTACACCCCACACATGTGCTCTCCTCGCATTTCTGCACTTCCAGGGAGGTTGCAAGTGCCTGGCGGCATGCCACGCTCACACCCTGTGCCTGCTAGGTTGCCTGGGGTTTCACACGGACAGCCTACCTCAGCACAGCTGACACGTAGTGTTCGATCATGCCAGTGTGTGCTCCTTCGGGAGGGAGCGTGCTGCCTGACAGGCTGATCCTTGGCAGCACGGACCCAGGACTTCTCCCATGTATTTTCTCACGTATGTGGAACAAGGTTCCAGGGCAGCAGGCTCTCTGTGACTCCTCCTCCTCCGGGTCTCTGCCCTTCTCTACAGGACCTTAGCCTCCTCACCACCACAGGTCCTGCCATAGCCACGTCCAACATTTCCATCAGCTGGCCCACTCTGCCACAGACTCAGGGGTACACAGGCAGTGGTTTCAAAGCCCAGCCGCACCTGATTTGCCCTGGACGAATCCTCTGACAACCCAAACCTCGACCTGGTCCAAATACACAATATAACACGGTAGAAAATGTGAACATGTTTTCTTTTTCGGTCTAGTTGCACACAAGGTGTCCATGCTCTGAATTATCAATGGCCCTCCATTCCTCCTTCCCACCATGGATAGGATCACTGCAGAGATACTTTGAACAACAACCCTCATTCTGGGGACGCCTCATGACTTTTCTTCTCGTCGCTTGGCAGTTCATCTCCTGACACCTTCATCTGTGCGTCTGCCCTGAGCCAGGAACACACACACACACACACAGACCCACATTAACACATGTGACACAAGACCACATGTGTATATACACACACACTCGACATGTGGACCCAAACACAAACAGGGAACACAGCTCTGTCAGTAGCTGAAGATGCCCGTTCCCAGCAATGTGGGAAATGGCATCAGTAGGCACCATGTCCTTGCCTTGGGGCCCGCTGCCCACCTCGTCCCGCAGCTCTTCCGTATTTTCCGAAGCCGGCCTGAAACCGGTCCCAGCATGTCCTGCATGGTGGCGGTGAGACGGCAAGTGGTGGATGTGGAAATTCACAGACGACCCCAAAGTCAGCACCTAAGTACACTGGAATCCCAGAGAGGACACCCTCTAGTCATAGGCTATCCCAGGAGCAGAGGCGGGAGGCAAGGACCCAGAAAATCTCAAACTTTCTGAGCAGCAGAAGGCCGGGGATAGCGCAATTGACCAAAGGGTGATTCTGACAAACAGACGTCATTCACCCTGCCTCGAGCAGAATCACCGAGGTTTCTGGCATTGCAACCACAGCTGCTTGGAGGGAGACTTCCTTCACTCACGGCCACACCGAGTCCCCACGCCTCCAGTCTCAGCACGTCACCTGCTACGTGCATGACCCAATCCCAGGCTCCGCAGCCAGCCCGCATGAGCCTCAGGATTCCATTGTGGGAAAGGACAGGGCCTCTGCCTCTAAACGGATGTCCCCTCAAGGTCCCCCTGCAGACCCGCTCACCACCTTTGTTTCTGTCAGCTACCTCTCGTGGCACAAATTTCCTCCCTGGGGTAGTACTTCAGGGGATCGTCCCACGCGTCCTGGCCAATGATCTGATGGCAATAAGAGCAAGGTCAGCCCGGGGCTGACCAGGCCCCTAAGCCTCCCGTGAGAAGCCAAGAGCTCCAACATCAATCGCCAACTGTGCGCAGGCCCAAACCAAACGCACCTCAGCAATCCTGTTCGATTCTGGGCAGTTGTGGCCTGACTGCCAATTGAGAAATTTCAGGCTCCTGGTGTCCAGCCTGCGGCTGGGTGCTCCCCGTTCAAAGTCCCAGAACCAGTGGACTGGTGTGGAATGACGTGCCCTATACCCTGTAGAAAGACAGGGAGAAAGGGGCAGATGCGGCAGGAGAAACGTCCACCCACACCCCAAACCCCGGCCACCTTGCATACCCACACTCACCACCGTGGGAGCCACGTTTACCAGTGATGTCAGGGTAACATTCCTTATCAATCACCGTGTGCCAGAAGTACGGGTTGTCCCGAAAGGAGAAGATCAGCTTGCAGCGGGACCTTGGATGGCTCTGCACTTGCACCTGCCAGCACAGGGAGGAAGGAAAAGGTGCAAGCATCGAGGGGCCTCTGCTTGCCTCCCAGGCGGGCCTTAACAGCCTCCATGACGCCTCTGTAAAGTCTCACAGTACAGGCCCATGAATAACACCATCCCCCACCTCCCTGTCAAGTGCCCTACCGACCCATCCTCAGCCTCCCTCTCTGACCTTGAAGTCAATCATGTACCTTAGAAAATCTTCATCCTGGGCGCTGATTATGATTGACACTTGAGGGTTGTTCATAATCTGCTTTGGGTCAAGGAGACATTCAGGTCACATGCCGGGCCAAAAAGAGCCTGGGGCAACAGCTCTAGTCTGGCCTGGAGAAGGACACTGGAACAAGCATCTGCAACGATGCTTGGCACTCGCGCTTGCACGGCCACGACTCTCTCCTTCAGACCAAGCCTTACCACCAGACCTGCTCATGGCTCTGGGTTTCCTGTGCTGTTTTGCAGGTCAGGTGGTCTGCAACCCAAAAGCAGGGGTGATTTCTCACCTCTGCTGCGCGCCTCCTGGCCAGTGTTTGCTGGGTAGTGGCATGTCACTGGTAACATGGTTAGGACTTGCAGTCCTTGTGATTATTGAATCTGAAGGAAACTGGGGTGTGTGTGTGTTTATATGTGTGTCTGAATGTGTGTGTGTGTGTGTGAGAGACGTCCACGTCTGAGCTATTTCCGGTGATCATCCACATTTACAACAATAAATGTCTGCAGTTGCTGCTCTAGTGTACTCTCTCTGGTCATCCTGACCTAGAGGCCCTGGGTACTGATTCTACTCAGACGGAGGCCTGAAGGGGAAACCACGAGTCATGGCTTTGACACTTACAGGTGTGGCTCTGACCAGATACTCCTCGGCTGTGCCTTTGGAACCTGCCAATACCCAGGAACACACTTCTGTCAATGGCCTGCAGGACCCTTCCTCTACCCTCGCCACACACCTTCACCCCCCACTCCTGCACATGCTGCTGCTTTTGCTCCACTTCCTCCTCCTCTTCCTGACAGGCAAACAGCTAGTTGCCGCAGGAAGGATACAGCTTTGGCCCAGAAGCCGGGGATGCCCTGCAGTATGGTGCTTCTCCGAACCAAGTGACGCATCCTTCTCACATGGTTCATTCGCATGAAGCGAACGGAGGCCCGGCAGTTTTCGTCACGCAGGGATCTCACTTCCAACTGCAGGGCGGTCAGTGCCTGTAGCACATTTGGCGCCGGCTGCTCACTCGGGCCTCCAGGTCTTTCCAGGCCCTGCTTCTCCAGTGTCTTCTCCTTCAGATCCTGGGAGGATCCCTGATCCCGCTCCTAATCTGCCACAACCTCCACCTCCTCCATAACGTCTTCCACCAGCAGCTGGCACACTCGCCCAATTCCCGCCTCATCTCGTCCACCAGTCCCCCTCCGACCCCGCTGTCCTCCACCGCCTACACCACATAAAGGGTGACCTCTTCAACTGCTGTGCTACCTGGTGGCTCCAAAGTCCCATCTGTGCATGGCATGGCAATGGCAGGCCACCTGGCCACTGCCCCCTGAGCACCCGGGCTCCCAGCTAATAAGGTCCGGAGTCCCGGGACGCTCCCACCTTCCTCTGGCCCCCTCTCAGGCTCCTCTGGGACATGGCTGTGACCCCGAGCTGGGGCAGATGCAAAGGGACCGGACATAATATCACAGCAAGTGGTGCGCAATGGCGGCCCAGGTGTAACCGGATGTGGCTCGCTACCACTTTGGGGTGGGGTGAGATCGGAATGGGCAGCACTTTGGGCCTGGTGTGTGCGGGTGTCCTGAGGTTGAAGAAAGGGCTTCCAGAAAGGCCAGGAGAGGGTGCCCGGAGATCAGCCCAACACGCGAGACCCCTAGGCTGTGAGACAGGCTCAGGTTGCTGGGTCAAATCGAGACCAATGGCAGAGAGGGTAGTGGGCGGCACCCTGAGGGAAACGCCCCTAGACCAGAGGGTGGCTTCCTCTCTTCTTTGGCTCCAGGGCAGAGACGTGGCCACACTCGGCTTCAGGGAGGGCAGGGCTATTGCATCTGGCGTTCCTGAAGGCGCTGGCATTGAATTGGCCTCTGGAATTTCAAGCCATGTGTACTCGCTCTGTAATCCAAAGAGCACACTGCTGTGTCCCATGGGACGGCCCATCCCTGGGAGCTCTCCCTGAGTGTCTAAATGTTAGGCAGGGGCACAAAGTGGCTGGATACTTTCCTCCCAGGGATAGGAGCCTGCTGCTGTCTGGATGGTCGGGGGGTGTGTACAAACCTCAACGTTTGCAACAATTGACCTCCACTCTTCTGGGGCACAAGAGCAATACGGCAGAGATCTCTGTTTGTCTCTGCTTCACGCCTATCACTGTTTCTGGCGATCCTGCTGTGTGTGCCCCAAGGAATGCTGTCTCTTTGTCTCCGACTCAATAAATGGTACTGTGGTCCTCTGCTATTCTCTGGACACCAGCGATCAGAAGAGACGCTTAACCTTGGAGTGAAGTCAAGCCCTTCTCCTCAATGAGTCGCACCCACGGCAGATGAGATGGTTCTGGGCCACAGGGTCGGAGAGTGCTCTCTCAAACTGGAAAGCACACGGTGGGTGGTCACTGCTGAAGCACAGAAGGGACAGACGACCCTCCTTCCCTCTCTGGGCAGACATGAATGCTGCACAGGACTCTGGTGGCACGGCCACACCTTGCGCAGAGGGAGAAACGTGTCACAGTCTATTGGCATGACGGAATTCCCTGAAGCATGCTGGAATGCCTACCAGTGAGAAGCTAAGGACACCACCATGCTGAGTTTCATGACACACCAGTGCCGGAGGCCTGCACGATGGCCCATTTACCCTATGCAGGCCCTTTCAAAGAGGTTCTGTTCTCCAGGTGAGAACACATCCCAGCCTACCAAGTGGCCCTGAAGCTGTGAGGCTGCTACCAACAAAACGACCCAGCTAAGCCATCTTACCTATAGTCCTCATATGCGGTATCTGTGTTCTGCAAATTGTACAAAGAGAGATGTCTCACACTCGATGATTCTGCACGTAGCAGGTGCTTATGCTCCAGGGTCGATGTATCTCCAAAACCTTACACAAAAGGCAAGGGGTGCTGATGCTCCTGGCCAGGACATGGAAAGAATGCCCAGCACTTAAGATGGATGCCAAGGCCCTCGTAGCTGTTTGTGCAAAGGGCTGTAGGCTCAACCACCGCAGCTTCTGTGCTGGGATTGCAGCCCAATCTGTGTCTCGGCTCGGCTGCACTCACCGACCATGCCCAGGTGATTTCTTCCTGCCTCTCCTTTCTGCCAGAGGTCTGGGATGCAGGCGTCTATTTCCATGTAGAACTGGCTAACTCAGTGAGATCATAGGGCATGATTCCCTGGCTTCACTGCTTCTGCTGGCCAGAGTTTATGTTCCCTTCATGTTTCAGATGTCCTTTCTTGCGTCACCTAGCTCGGTGTCTTCCGACTGCTCACCCTCACAAGTGTTCTTGTAGGCGCTTCTGTGCACGAATATGCACACATGTCCACACTCACATCCCTGAGAGGAGACTTACACATGTGTGGAGGTACAGGCTTTCTTGTCCAGAAATATGGATTTTGGTAAGCACCCGACATGCTTTGTCCATGTTATTTTCCTTCACTTGCTGGTTGATCCTGTCAGCTTGCACTTCTATCTTATTGATGTGTGCTCAATGTTGACAAAATCTTGGCATTGTTCATGACAGGGACAGACCTGCAGAGAGTCTGGCAGGCCTGGAAGTGCTCGGTATGGACAGCTGAGTGAGTTGTGCCTGTGTTCCACATTCTCCCATAACATCGTGCAGGTTCACAATACCAGTCATGTTGGCATGATTCCATTACTTGTGCTTTGCTTCAGGGAACCAGAAAACAAGGGCCTTTGGGCTCAGCTGACTTGGAGAACTGCATTCTCCGTGTGCACGTCTCTACATCATGCCTTGTCAAGTCTGTGCCCCATTGCATGCCTAAACCCATTAAGGCCCACAGCATTCTGGCTGTGGGCCCCTCTCCTCCTTTTCTTGGAACTTTCTGTGTGCACCTGACTACTGTGCCCCCAGCGCTCCCTCCCTGTAGCTGGAAAAGTCCAACGAGATGCCCAAGGCTCCAACAGCCCCAAGAGACTGTGGCAAGCCGGGAATGATACAATGTCATGAAGAAGTTGCACATGCATCTACAGGGTCTCTTCCAGTAGAAGGCATGGGATCTGAGGCCAGAAAGGGAAGGTGGCACCCCTAGAACTAGTCCCTTCAGTTTACTATTACCCAGACCCACGGAGTCCCTGAACAGATGATGCCCTGGCAAACTGGCCCTTTTAGGCCAAGAGCTCATGTCCTTCTTGGGCAGAAAGCACCATTTCTATCTCAAGTGCAGCCAGAGGGCTTGATCTCACCCAAGCCCTCAATAATTTGATAAATGCCAAGCCTTTATTTCAGTTGCTCTCACGAGGCCCAGGTAGGACTCTGGAAAGACAGGCATCCATGCTTGCCGACCTAGCCAACGTGCCAAGGAAGGCAGTCCCAAGCTGTGCCCAGTGACAAAGAACACGGACACCTGGAAAGTAGGATCCGTCTTAGTCTCGCATGGTGCAGATCCCCTAAGACCAAATCGGAGATTCTGCTCCAGCGAGACTGCCAGAATCCACCCTCAATTTCAGACTGTCAGCTTTGCCACACTGGCATTACAGCCAAGGGCAAGACCCCAGAGGAGGGAAGGGATTCACGTCAGGGGGCTCAGCACGAACCTTGAGGTGTCTTTTGGCAAGACCATGGAAAACCAGCAGGCTCTGAGAGGACCCCAGGGCCCTCCTTGTCTCCCACTGTCTCAAGGTACCTTGGGACAAGCAGCCAGCCCACCATCTTTGCGTCCTCCCACTTTCCTGCCTCACAGGCACACTCGGCAGAGGGACACACATGTACACCCCACACATGTGCTCTCCTCGCATTTCTGCACTTCCAGGGAGGTTGCAAGTGCCTGGCGGCATGCCACGCTCACACCCTGTGCCTGCTAGGTTGCCTGGGGTTTCACACGGACAGCCTACCTCAGCACAGCTGACACGTAGTGTTCGATCATGCCAGTGTGTGCTCCTTCGGGAGGGAGCGTGCTGCCTGACAGGCTGATCCTTGGCAGCACGGACCCAGGACTTCTCCCATGTATTTTCTCACGTATGTGGAACAAGGTTCCAGGGCAGCAGGCTCTCTGTGACTCCTCCTCCTCCGGGTCTCTGCCCTTCTCTACAGGACCTTAGCCTCCTCACCACCACAGGTCCTGCCATAGCCACGTCCAACATTTCCATCAGCTGGCCCACTCTGCCACAGACTCAGGGGTACACAGGCAGTGGTTTCAAAGCCCAGCCGCACCTGATTTGCCCTGGACGAATCCTCTGACAACCCAAACCTCGACCTGGTCCAAATACACAATATAACACGGTAGAAAATGTGAACATGTTTTCTTTTTCGGTCTAGTTGCACACAAGGTGTCCATGCTCTGAATTATCAATGGCCCTCCATTCCTCCTTCCCACCATGGAAGGGCCCCCCTGCAGACCCCCTCACCACCTTAGTTTCTGTCAGCTACCTCTCGTGGCACAAATTTCCTCCCTGGGGTAGTACTTCAGGTGATCGTCCCATGCGTCCTGGCCAATGATCTGATGGCAAGAAGAGCAAGGTCAGCCCGGGGCTGACCAGGCCCCTAAGCCTCCCATGAGAAGCCAAGAGCTCCAACATCAATCGCCAACTGTGCGCAGGCCCAAACCAAATGCACTTCAGCAATCCTGTTCGATTCTGGGCAGTTGTGGCCTGACTGCCAATTGAGAAATTTCAGGCTCCTGGTGTCCAGCCTGCGGCTGGGTGCTCCCCGTTCAAAGTCCCAGAATCAGTGGACTGGTGTGGAACGATGTGCCCTATACCCTGTAGAAATACAGGGAGAAAGGGGCGGATGCGGCAGCAGAAATGTCCACCCACACCCCAAACCCCGGCCACCTTGCATACCCACACTCACCCCGTGGGAGCCACGTTTACCAGTGATGTCAGGGTAATATTCCTTAACAATCACCGTGTTCCAAAAGTACGGGTTGTTCCAAAAGGAGATCAGCTTGCAGCGAGACCTTGGATGGCTCCGCACTTGCACCTGCCAGCACAGGGAGGAAGGAAAAGGTGCAAGCATCGAGGGGCCTCTGCTTGCCTCCCAGGCGGGCCTTAACAGCCTCCATGACGCCTCTGTAAAGTCTCACAGTACAGGCCCATGAATAGCACCATCCCCCACCTCCCTGTCAAGTGCCATACCGAACCATGCTCAGCCTCCCTCTCTGACCTTGAAGTCAATCATGTACCTTAGAAAATCTTCATCCTGGGCGCTGATTATGATTGACACTTGAGGGTTGTTCATAATCTGCTTTGGGTCAAGGAGACATTCAAGCCACATGCCGGGCCAAGAAGAGCCAGGGCAATAACCCTAGTCTGGCCTGGAGTAGAACACTGGAACAAGCAAGTGCAACGATGCTGGGCACTCGCGCTTGCCCGGCCACGACTCACACCTTCAGGTCAAGCCTTACCATCACACCTCCTCATGGCTCTGGGTTTCCTGTGCTGTTTTGCAGCTCAGGTGGTTTGCAACCCAAACGCAGGGGCGATTTCTCACCTCTGCTTCTGGCCTCCTGGCCCGTGTTTGCTGGGTAGTGGCATGTCACTGGTAACATGGTTAGGACTTGCAGTCCTTGTGACTATCGAATCTGAAGGAAACTGGTTTGTGTGTGTGTCTATATGTATGTCTGAATGTGTGTGTTTTTGTGTGTGTGTGTGTGTGTGTGTGTGTGTGTGTGCTAGAGAATCCCATGTTTGAGCTTTTTCCGGGGATCATCCACATTTACAACAATAAATGTCTGCAGTTGCTGCTCTAGTGTACTCTCTCTGGTCATCCTGACCTAGAGGCCCTGGGTACTGATTCTACTCAGACGGAGGCCTGAAGGGGAAACCACGAGTCATGGCTTTGACACTTAAAGGTGTGGCTCTGACCAGATACTCCTCGGCTGTGCCTTTGGAACCTGCCAATGCCCAGGAACACACTTCCGTCAACGGCCTGCAGCACCCTACCTCTGCCCTCGCCACACACCTGCACCCCCCCACTCCTGCACATGCTCATGCTTCTGCTCCACTTCCTCCTCTTCTTCCTGACAGGCAAACAGTTAGTTGCAGCAGGAAGGATACAGCTTTGGCGCAGAAGCCAGGGATGCCCTGCAGTGTGGCGCTTCTCCGAGCCAAGTGACGAATCCTTCTCAGATGGTTCATGCGCATGAAGCAAACGGAGGCCCGGCAGGTTTCCTCAAGCAGGGATCTCACTTCCAACTGCAGGGCGGTCAGTGCCTGTAGCACATTTGGCGCCGGCCGCTCACTCGGGCCTCCAGATCTTTCCAGGCCCTGCTTCTCCAGCGTCTTCTCCTTCAGATCCTGGGAGGACACCTGATCCCGCTCCTAATCTGCCACAACCTCCACCTCCTCCATAACGTCTTCCGCCAGCAGCTGGCACACTCACCAATTCCTGCCTCGTCTCCGTCCACCAGTCCCCCTCTGAATCCGCTGTCCTCCACCACCTCTACCACATAAAGGGTGACCTCTTCAACTGCTGTGCTACCTGGTGGCTCCAAAGTCCCATCCGTGCATGGCATCGCGATGGCAGGCCCCCTGGCCACTGCACCCTGAGGACCCGGGCTCTCAGCTAAGAAGGTTCGGAGTCCCGGGACGCTCCCACCTTCCTCTGGCCGCCTCTCACTCTCCTCTGGGATATGGCTGTGACCCCGAACTGGGGCAGATGTGAAGGGACTGGACATAATAGCACAGCAAGTGGTGCACAATGGCGGCTCGGCTGAGGTAATCGGGTGAGGCGCGCTAGCAATTTGGGGAGGCGTGAGAGCGGAATGGGCAGGAGTTGGGGCCTGGTTTGCGGCGGGTGTACTGAGGCTGAAGAAAGGGGTTCCAGAGAGGCCAGGAGAGGTTGCTCGGAGATCAGCCCAACACACTGGACCTCTAGGCTGTGAGACAGGCTCAGGCTGCTGGTCAAATCGAGACCAATGGCAGAGAGGGTAGTGGGCGGCACCTTGAGGGAAACGCCCCTAGACCAGAGGGTGGCTTCCCCGCTTTCTGTGCCTCAGCGCCCCCACCTGGCCACACTCGGCCTGAGGGAGGGCAGGGCTATTGCATCTGGCTCTTCCTGCAGGCGGTGGCATTGAATTGGCCTCTGGAATTTCAAGTCATGTGTTCTCGCTCTGCAATCCAAATAGCACACTGCTGTGTCCCATGGGACCGCCCATCCCTGGGAGCTCTCCCTGAGTATCTAAATGTTAGGCACGGGCCAAAGTGGCTGGATACTTTCCTCCCTGGGATAGGAGCCTGCTGCTGTCTGGATGGTAGGGGAGTGTGTACAAACCCCAACGTTTGCAAGAGTTGACCTCCAATCTTTAGAGGTACCAGAGCCATAGGGCAGAGATGTCTCTCTTTGTGTCTGCTTTTCGCCTATTATTGTTTCTGGTGATCCTGCTGTGTGTGCACCAAGGAATGCTGTCTGTGTGTCTCCGACTCTCTAAGTGGTGCTGTGGTCCTCTGCCATTCTCCAGACACCAGCGCTCAGAAGAGACGCTTAACCTTGGAGTGAAGTCAAGCCCTTCTCCTCCTCAATGAGTCGCACCCACAGCAGATGAGACTGTTCTGGGCCACAGGGTCGGAGAGTGCTCCCTCAAGCCGGAAAGTACACGGTTGTTGCTCACTGATGAAGCACAGAAGGGGATAGGCGACCCTTCTTCCCTCTCTGGGCAGACATGAATGGTGCACAGGACTCTGTTGGCACGGCCACACATTGTGCAGAGGGAGAAATGTGTCACGGTCTGCTGGCATGACGGAACTCCCTGAAGCTTCCTGGAATGCCTACCATTGAGAGGCTAAGGACACCACCACGCTGAGTTCCACGACACACCAGTGCCGGGGGCCTGCACCATGGCCCGTTTACACTATGCAGGCCCTTTCAAAGAGGTTCTGTTCTCCAGGTGAGAACACATTCCAGCCTACCAAGTGGCCCAAACCTGTGTGGCTGGTAGCAGCAAGACGACCAAGCTAAGCCATCTTAACTATAATCCTCATATGCGCTATCTGTGTTCTGCAAAGGGTACAAAAAGAGATGTCTCACACTCGATGATTCTGCAGGTAGCAGGTGCTTATGCTCCAGGGCCGCTGTATCTGTGAAACCTTACACAAAAGGCAAGAGGTGCTCATGCTCCTGGCCAGGAGATGGAAAGAATACCCAGCACTTAGGAAGAATGCCAAGACCCTCATAGCTGTTTGTCCAAAGGGCTGTTGGCTCAACCACGGCAGCTTCTGTGCCTGGGACTGCAGCCCAACCTGTCTCTCAGCTCCTCTGCACTCACTGATCACGCCCAGGTGATTTCTTCCTACCTCTCCTTTCTGCCAGAGGTCCGGGATGCAGGCGTCTATTTCCATGTAGAACTTGCTAACTCAGCGCGATCATAGGGCATGATTCCCTGGCTTCACTGCTTCTGCTGGTCACAGTCTATGTTCCCTTCATGTTTCGGCTGTCCTTTCTTGCGTCACCTAGCTAGGTGTCTTCCGACTGCTCACCCTCACAAGTGTAATGGTAGGCGCTTCTGCGCACAAATATGCACACATGTTCACATGTCCACACTCAAATTCCTGAGAGGAGACTTACATGTGCGGACGTACAGGCTTTCTTGTCCAGGAACATGGATTTTGTAAAGCACCCGACATCCTTTGTCCATGTTATTTTCCTTCACTTGCTCGTTGATCCTGTCAGCTTGCACTTCTATCTCTGTGTCGTGTGCTCAAGGTTAACAAAATCTTGGCATTGTTCATGACAGGGATGGACCTGCAGAGAGTCTGGCAGGCCTGGAAGTGCTCGGTATGGACAGCTGAGTGAGTTGTGCCTGTGTTCCACATTCTCCCATAACCTCGGGCAGGTTCACAATACCAGTCATGTTGGCATGATTCCATTACCTGTGTTTTGCTTCAGGGAACCAAAAAACAAGGGCCTTTGGGCTCAGCTGACTTGGAGAACTGCATTCTCTGTGTGCACGTCTCTACATCATGCCTTGTCAAGTCTGTGCCCCATTGCATGCCTATACCCCTTAAGGCCCACAGCATTCTGTCTGTGGGACCCTCTCCTCCCTAACTTGGAACTTTCTGTGTGCACCTGCCTACTGTGCCCCCAGCACTCCCTCCCTGTAGCTGGAAATGTCCAACGAGATGCCCAAGGCTCCAACAGCCCCAGGAGATTGTGGCAAGCCGGGAATGATAAATGTCATGAAGAAGTTGCACATGCATCTACAGGGTCTCTTCCAGTAGAAGGCATGGGATCTGAGGCCAGAAAGGGAAAGTGGCATCCCTAGAACTAGTCCCTTCAGTTTACTATTACCCAGACCCACGGAGTCCCTGAAGAGAGGATGCCCTGGCAAACTGGCCCTTTCAAGCCAGGAGCTCATGCCCTTCTTGGGCAGAAAGCACCATTTCTATCTCAAGTGCACCCAGAGAGCTTGATCTCATCCAAGGCCTCAATAATTTGATAAATGCCAAGCCTTTATTTCAGTTGCTCTCACTAGGCACTGGTAGGACTCTGGAAAGACAGGCATCCATGCTTGCCAACCTAGCACACGTGCCAAGGAAGGCAGTCCCAAGCTGTGCCCAGTGACAACGAACACGGACACCTGGAAAGTAGGATCCCTCTTAGTCTCGCATGGTGCAGATCCCCTAAGACCAAATGGGAGATTCTGCTCCAGCGAGACTGCCAGAATCCATCCTCAAGATCAGACGGTCAGCTTTGCCACTCGGCTTTACAGCCAAAAGGGCAAGACCCCAGAGGAGGGAAGGGATTCACGTCAGGGGGCTCAGCACGGACCTTGAGGTGTCTTTTGGCAAGACCACGGAAAACCAGCAGGCTCTGAGAGGACCCCAGGGCCCTCCTTGTCTCCCACTGTCCCAAGGTCCCTTGGGACAAGCAGCCAGCCCAACATCATTGCGTCCTCCCACTTTTCTGCCTCACAGGCACACGCCGGCAGAGGGACACACTCATACACCCCACACTTGTTGCCTCCTCATTCTTCTGCACTGCCAGGGAGGTTACAAGTGCCTGGTGGCATGCCACACGCACACCCTGTGCCTGCTAGCTTGCCTGGGGTTTCACACGGACAGCCTACCTAGGCACAGCTGACATGTAGTGTTCGATCATGCCAGTGTGTGCTCCTTCGGGAGGGAGCGTGCTGCCTGACGGGCTGATCCTGGGAAGTACGGGCCCAGGACTTCTCCCATGTATCCTTCTCACGTGTGTGGAACGAGGCTCCAGGGCAGCAGGCTCTCTGTGCCTCCTCCTCCTCTGGGTCTCTACCCTTCTCTACAGGACCTTAGCCTCCTCACCACCACAGGTCCTGCCATAGCCACGTCCAATATTTCCATCAGCTGGCCCACTCTGCCACAGCCTCAGGGGTCCACAGGCAGTGGCTTCAAACCCCGACCCCACCTGATTTGCCCTGGACGAATCCTCTGACCACCCAACCCTCGACCTGGTCCAAATACACAATATAACACGGTAGAAAATGTGAACGTATTTTCCTTTTTGGTCTAGTTGCACACAAGGTGTCCATGCTCTGAATTATCAATGGCCCTACGTTCCTCTTTCCCACCATGGACAGGATCACTGCAGAGATACTTCGAACAACAACCCTCATTCTGGGACGCCTCATGACTTTTCTTCTCGTCGCTTGGCAGTTCCTCTCCTGACACCTTCATCTGTGTGTCTGCCCTGAGCCAGGAACAGACACACACACACACACAGACCCACATTAACACAGGTGACACAAGACCACCTGCGTATATACACACACATGCTCGGCAAGGGGACACAAACACAAACAGGGAACACAGCTCTGTCAGTAGCTGAAGATGCCCGTTCCCAGCAATGTGGGAAATGGCATCAGTAGGCACCATGTCCTTGCCTTGGGGCCCGCTGCCCACCTCGTCCCGCAGCTCTTCCGTATTTTCACAAGCCGGCCTGAAACCGGTCCCAGCACGTCCTGTGTGGTGGCGGTGAGACGGCGAGTGGTTGATGTGGAAATTCACAGACAACCCAAAAGTCAGCACCTAAGTGCACTGGGATCCCCGAGAGGACACCCTCTAGTAACAGGCTATACCAGGAGCAGTGGTGGGAGGCAAGGACGCAGAAAATCTCAAACTTTCTAAGCAGCAGAAGGCCGGGGATAGCGCGATTGACCAAAGGATGATTCTGACAAACAGACATCATTCACCCTGCCTCGAGCAGAATCACCGAGGATTCTGGCATTGCAACCACAGCTGCTTGGAGGGAGACTTCCTTCACTCACGGCCACACCGAGTCCCCACGCCTCCAGTCTCAGCACGTCACCTGCTACGTGCATGACCCAATCCCAGGCTCCGCAGCCAGCTCGCATGAGCCTAGGATTCCATTGTGGGAAAGGACAGGGCCCCTGCCTCTAACCGGATGTCCCCTAGGGCCCCCCTGCAGACCCCCTCACCACCTTAGTTTCTGTCAGCTACCTCTCGTGGCACAAATTTCCTCCCTGGGGTAGTACTTCAGGTGATCGTCCCACGCGTCCTGGCCAATGATCTGATGGCAAGAAGAGCAAGGTCAGCCCGGGGCTGACCAGGCCCCTAAGCCTCCCGTGAGAAGCCAAGAGCTCCAACATCAATCGCCAACTGTGCGCAGGCCCAAACCAAATGCACTTCAGCAATCCTGTTCGATTCTGGGCAGTTGTGGCCTGACTGCCAATTGAGAAATTTCAGGCTCCTGGTGTCCAGCCTGCGGCTGGGTGCTCCCCGTTCAAAGTCCCAGAATCAGTGGACTGGTGTGGAACGATGTGCCCTATACCCTGTAGAAATACAGGGAGAAAGGGGCGGATGCGGCAGCAGAAATGTCCACCCACACCCCAAACCCCGGCCACCTTGCATACCCACACTCACCCCGTGGGAGCCACGTTTACCAGTGATGTCAGGGTAATATTCCTTAACAATCACCGTGTTCCAAAAGTACGGGTTGTTCCAAAAGGAGATCAGCTTGCAGCGAGACCTTGGATGGCTCCGCACTTGCACCTGCCAGCACAGGGAGGAAGGAAAAGGTGCAAGCATCGAGGGGCCTCTGCTTGCCTCCCAGGCGGGCCTTAACAGCCTCCATGACGCCTCTGTAAAGTCTCACAGTACAGGCCCATGAATAGCACCATCCCCCACCTCCCTGTCAAGTGCCATACCGAACCATGCTCAGCCTCCCTCTCTGACCTTGAAGTCAATCATGTACCTTAGAAAATCTTCATCCTGGGCGCTGATTATGATTGACACTTGAGGGTTGTTCATAATCTGCTTTGGGTCAAGGAGACATTCAAGCCACATGCCGGGCCAAGAAGAGCCAGGGCAATAACCCTAGTCTGGCCTGGAGTAGAACACTGGAACAAGCAAGTGCAACGATGCTGGGCACTCGCGCTTGCCCGGCCACGACTCACACCTTCAGGTCAAGCCTTACCATCACACCTCCTCATGGCTCTGGGTTTCCTGTGCTGTTTTGCAGCTCAGGTGGTTTGCAACCCAAACGCAGGGGCGATTTCTCACCTCTGCTTCTGGCCTCCTGGCCCGTGTTTGCTGGGTAGTGGCATGTCACTGGTAACATGGTTAGGACTTGCAGTCCTTGTGACTATCGAATCTGAAGGAAATTGGTTTGTGTGTGTGTCTATATGTATGTCTGAATGTGTGTGTTTGTGTGTGTGTGTGTGTGTGTGTGTGTGCTAGAGAATCCCATGTTTGAGCTTTTTCCGGTGATCATCCACATTTACAACAATAAATGTCTGCAGTTGCTGCTCTAGTGTACTCTCTCTGGTCATCCTGACCTAGAGGCCCTGGGTACTGATTCTACTCAGACGGAGGCCTGAAGGGGAAACCACGAGTCATGGCTTTGACACTTAAAGGTGTGGCTCTGACCAGATACTCCTCGGCTGTGCCTTTGGAACCTGCCAATGCCCAGGAACACACTTCCGTCAACGGCCTGCAGCACCCTACCTCTGCCCTCGCCACACACCTGCACCCCCCCACTCCTGCACATGCTCATGCTTCTGCTCCACTTCCTCCTCTTCTTCCTGACAGGCAAACAGTTAGTTGCAGCAGGAAGGATACAGCTTTGGCGCAGAAGCCAGGGATGCCCTGCAGTGTGGCGCTTCTCCGAGCCAAGTGACGAATCCTTCTCAGATGGTTCATGCGCATGAAGCAAACGGAGGCCCGGCAGGTTTCCTCAAGCAGGGATCTCACTTCCAACTGCAGGGCGGTCAGTGCCTGTAGCACATTTGGCGCCGGCCGCTCACTCGGGCCTCCAGATCTTTCCAGGCCCTGCTTCTCCAGCGTCTTCTCCTTCAGATCCTGGGAGGACACCTGATCCCGCTCCTAATCTGCCACAACCTCCACCTCCTCCATAACGTCTTCCGCCAGCAGCTGGCACACTCACCAATTCCTGCCTCGTCTCCGTCCACCAGTCCCCCTCTGAATCCGCTGTCCTCCACCACCTCTACCACATAAAGGGTGACCTCTTCAACTGCTGTGCTACCTGGTGGCTCCAAAGTCCCATCCGTGCATGGCATCGCGATGGCAGGCCCCCTGGCCACTGCACCCTGAGGACCCGGGCTCTCAGCTAAGAAGGTTCGGAGTCCCGGGACGCTCCCACCTTCCTCTGGCCGCCTCTCACTCTCCTCTGGGATATGGCTGTGACCCCGAACTGGGGCAGATGTGAAGGGACTGGACATAATAGCACAGCAAGTGGTGCACAATGGCGGCTCGGCTGAGGTAATCGGGTGAGGCGCGCTAGCAATTTGGGGAGGCGTGAGAGCGGAATGGGCAGGAGTTGGGGCCTGGTTTGCGGCGGGTGTACTGAGGCTGAAGAAAGGGGTTCCAGAGAGGCCAGGAGAGGTTGCTCGGAGATCAGCCCAACACACTGGACCTCTAGGCTGTGAGACAGGCTCAGGCTGCTGGTCAAATCGAGACCAATGGCAGAGAGGGTAGTGGGCGGCACCTTGAGGGAAACGCCCCTAGACCAGAGGGTGGCTTCCCCGCTTTCTGTGCCTCAGCGCCCCCACCTGGCCACACTCGGCCTGAGGGAGGGCAGGGCTATTGCATCTGGCTCTTCCTGCAGGCGGTGGCATTGAATTGGCCTCTGGAATTTCAAGTCATGTGTTCTCGCTCTGCAATCCAAATAGCACACTGCTGTGTCCCATGGGACCGCCCATCCCTGGGAGCTCTCCCTGAGTATCTAAATGTTAGGCACGGGCCAAAGTGGCTGGATACTTTCCTCCCTGGGATAGGAGCCTGCTGCTGTCTGGATGGTAGGGGAGTGTGTACAAACCCCAACGTTTGCAAGAGTTGACCTCCAATCTTTAGAGGTACCAGAGCCATAGGGCAGAGATGTCTCTCTTTGTGTCTGCTTTTCGCCTATTATTGTTTCTGGTGATCCTGCTGTGTGTGCACCAAGGAATGCTGTCTGTGTGTCTCCGACTCTCTAAGTGGTGCTGTGGTCCTCTGCCATTCTCCAGACACCAGCGCTCAGAAGAGACGCTTAACCTTGGAGTGAAGTCAAGCCCTTCTCCTCCTCAATGAGTCGCACCCACAGCAGATGAGACTGTTCTGGGCCACAGGGTCGGAGAGTGCTCCCTCAAGCCGGAAAGTACACGGTTGTTGCTCACTGATGAAGCACAGAAGGGGATAGGCGACCCTTCTTCCCTCTCTGGGCAGACATGAATGGTGCACAGGACTCTGTTGGCACGGCCACACATTGTGCAGAGGGAGAAACGTGTCACGGTCTGCTGGCATGACGGAACTCCCTGAAGCTTCCTGGAATGCCTACCATTGAGAGGCTAAGGACACCACCACGCTGAGTTCCACGACACACCAGTGCCGGGGGCCTGCACCATGGCCCGTTTACACTATGCAGGCCCTTTCAAAGAGGTTCTGTTCTCCAGGTGAGAACACATTCCAGCCTACCAAGTGGCCCAAACCTGTGTGGCTGGTAGCAGCAAGACGACCAAGCTAAGCCATCTTAACTATAATCCTCATATGCGCTATCTGTGTTCTGCAAAGGGTACAAAAAGAGATGTCTCACACTCGATGATTCTGCAGGTAGCAGGTGCTTATGCTCCAGGGCCGCTGTATCTGTGAAACCTTACACAAAAGGCAAGAGGTGCTCATGCTCCTGGCCAGGAGATGGAAAGAATACCCAGCACTTAGGAAGAATGCCAAGACCCTCATAGCTGTTTGTCCAAAGGGCTGTTGGCTCAACCACGGCAGCTTCTGTGCCTGGGACTGCAGCCCAACCTGTCTCTCAGCTCCTCTGCACTCACTGATCACGCCCAGGTGATTTCTTCCTACCTCTCCTTTCTGCCAGAGGTCCGGGATGCAGGCGTCTATTTCCATGTAGAACTTGCTAACTCAGCGCGATCATAGGGCATGATTCCCTGGCTTCACTGCTTCTGCTGGTCACAGTCTATGTTCCCTTCATGTTTCGGCTGTCCTTTCTTGCGTCACCTAGCTAGGTGTCTTCCGACTGCTCACCCTCACAAGTGTAATGGTAGGCGCTTCTGCGCACAAATATGCACACATGTTCACATGTCCACACTCAAATTCCTGAGAGGAGACTTACATGTGCGGACGTACAGGCTTTCTTGTCCAGGAACATGGATTTTGTAAAGCACCCGACATCCTTTGTCCATGTTATTTTCCTTCACTTGCTCGTTGATCCTGTCAGCTTGCACTTCTATCTCTGTGTCGTGTGCTCAAGGTTAACAAAATCTTGGCATTGTTCATGACAGGGATGGACCTGCAGAGAGTCTGGCAGGCCTGGAAGTGCTCGGTATGGACAGCTGAGTGAGTTGTGCCTGTGTTCCACATTCTCCCATAACCTCGGGCAGGTTCACAATACCAGTCATGTTGGCATGATTCCATTACCTGTGTTTTGCTTCAGGGAACCAAAAAACAAGGGCCTTTGGGCTCAGCTGACTTGGAGAACTGCATTCTCTGTGTGCACGTCTCTACATCATGCCTTGTCAAGTCTGTGCCCCATTGCATGCCTATACCCCTTAAGGCCCACAGCATTCTGTCTGTGGGACCCTCTCCTCCCTATCTTGGAACTTTCTGTGTGCACCTGCCTACTGTGCCCCCAGCACTCCCTCCCTGTAGCTGGAAATGTCCAACGAGATGCCCAAGGCTCCAACAGCCCCAGGAGATTGTGGCAAGCCGGGAATGATAAATGTCATGAAGAAGTTGCACATGCATCTACAGGGTCTCTTCCAGTAGAAGGCATGGGATCTGAGGCCAGAAAGGGAAAGTGGCATCCCTAGAACTAGTCCCTTCAGTTTACTATTACCCAGACCCACGGAGTCCCTGAAGAGAGGATGCCCTGGCAAACTGGCCCTTTCAGGCCAGGAGCTCATGCCCTTCTTGGGCAGAAAGCACCATTTCTATCTCAAGTGCACCCAGAGAGCTTGATCTCATCCAAGGCCTCAATAATTTGATAAATGCCAAGCCTTTATTTCAGTTGCTCTCACTAGGCACTGGTAGGACTCTGGAAAGACAGGCATCCATGCTTGCCAACCTAGCACACGTGCCAAGGAAGGCAGTCCCAAGCTGTGCCCAGTGACAACGAACACGGACACCTGGAAAGTAGGATCCCTCTTAGTCTCGAATGGTGCAGATCCCCTAAGACCAAATGGGAGATTCTGCTCCAGCGAGACTGCCAGAATCCACCCTCAAGATCAGACGGTCAGCTTTGCCACTCGGCTTTACAGCCAAAAGGGCAAGACCCCAGAGGAGGGAAGGGATTCACGTCAGGGGGCTCAGCACGGACCTTGAGGTGTCTTTTGGCAAGACCACGGAAAACCAGCAGGCTCTGAGAGGACCCCAGGGCCCTCCTTGTCTCCCACTGTCCCAAGGTCCCTTGGGACAAGCAGCCAGCCCAACATCATTGCGTCCTCCCACTTTTCTGCCTCACAGGCACACGCCGGCAGAGGGACACACTCATACACCCCACACTTGTTGCCTCCTCATTCTTCTGCACTGCCAGGGAGGTTACAAGTGCCTGGTGGCATGCCACACGCACACCCTGTGCCTGCTAGCTTGCCTGGGGTTTCACACGGACAGCCTACCTAGGCACAGCTGACATGTAGTGTTCGATCATGCCAGTGTGTGCTCCTTCGGGAGGGAGCGTGCTGCCTGACGGGCTGATCCTGGGAAGTACGGGCCCAGGACTTCTCCCATGTATCCTTCTCACGTGTGTGGAACGAGGCTCCAGGGCAGCAGGCTCTCTGTGCCTCCTCCTCCTCTGGGTCTCTACCCTTCTCTACAGGACCTTAGCCTCCTCACCACCACAGGTCCTGCCATAGCCACGTCCAACATTTCCATCAGCTGGCCCACTCTGCCACAGCCTCAGGGGTCCACAGGCAGTGGCTTCAAACCCCGACCCCACCTGATTTGCCCTGGACGAATCCTCTGACCACCCAACCCTCGACCTGGTCCAAATACACAATATAACACGGTAGAAAATGTGAACGTATTTTCCTTTTTGGTCTAGTTGCACACAAGGTGTCCATGCTCTGAATTATCAATGGCCCTACGTTCCTCTTTCCCACCATGGACAGGATCACTGCAGAGATACTTCGAACAACAACCCTCATTCTGGGACGCCTCATGACTTTTCTTCTCGTCGCTTGGCAGTTCCTCTCCTGACACCTTCATCTGTGTGTCTGCCCTGAGCCAGGAACAGACACACACACACACACAGACCCACATTAACACAGGTGACACAAGACCACCTGCGTATATACACACACATGCTCGGCAAGGGGACACAAACACAAACAGGGAACACAGCTCTGTCAGTAGCTGAAGATGCCCGTTCCCAGCAATGTGGGAAATGGCATCAGTAGGCACCATGTCCTTGCCTTGGGGCCCGCTGCCCACCTCGTCCCGCAGCTCTTCCGTATTTTCACAAGCCGGCCTGAAACCGGTCCCAGCACGTCCTGTGTGGTGGCGGTGAGACGGCGAGTGGTTGATGTGGAAATTCACAGACAACCCAAAAGTCAGCACCTAAGTGCACTGGGATCCCCGAGAGGACACCCTCTAGTAACAGGCTATACCAGGAGCAGTGGTGGGAGGCAAGGACGCAGAAAATCTCAAACTTTCTGAGCAGCAGAAGGCCGGGGATAGCGCGATTGACCAAAGGATGATTCTGACAAACAGACATCATTCACCCTGCCTCGAGCAGAATCACCGAGGATTCTGGCATTGCAACCACAGCTGCTTGGAGGGAGACTTCCTTCACTCACGGCCACACCGAGTCCCCACGCCTCCAGTCTCAGCACGTCACCTGCTACGTGCATGACCCAATCCCAGGCTCCGCAGCCAGCTCGTATGAGCCTAGGATTCCATTGTGGGAAAGGACAGGGCCCCTGCCTCTAACCGGATGTCCCCTAGGGCCCCCCTGCAGACCCCCTCACCACCTTAGTTTCTGTCAGCTACCTCTCGTGGCACAAATTTCCTCCCTGGGGTAGTACTTCAGGAGATCGTCCCACGCATCCTGGCCAATGATCTGATGGCAAGAAGAGCAAGGTCAGCCCGGGGCTGACCAGGCCCCTAAGCCTCCTGTGACAAGTGAAGAGCTCCAACATCAATCGCTAACTGTGCGCAGGCCCAAACCAAATGCACTTCAGCAATCCTGTTCGATTCTGGGCAGTTGTGGCCTGACTGCCAATTGAGAAATTTCAGGCTCCTGGTGTCCAGCCTGCGGCTGGGTGCTCCCCGTTCAAAGTCCCAGAATCAGTGGACTGGTGTGGAACGATGTGCCCTATACCCTGTAGAAATACAGGGAGAAAGGGGCGGATGCGGCAGCAGAAATGTCCACCCACACCCCCAACCCCGGCCACCTTGCATACCCACACTCACCCCGTGGGAGCCACGTTTACCAGTGATGTCAGGGTAATATTCCTTAACAATCACCGTGTTCCAAAAGTACGGGTTGTTCCAAAAGGAGATCAGCTTGCAGCGGGACCTTGGATGGCTCCGCACTTGCACCTGCCAGCACAGGGAGGAAGGAAAAGGTGCAAGCATCGAGGGGCCTCTGCTTGCCTCCCAGGCAGGCCTTAACAGCCTCCATGACGCCTCTGTAAAGTCTCACAGTACAGGCCCATGAATAGCACCATCCCCCACCTCCCTGTCAAGTGTCATACCGAACCATGCTCAGCCTCCCTCTCTGACCTTGAAGTCAATCATGTACCTTAGAAAATCTTCATCCTGGGCGCTGATTATGATTGACACTTGAGGGTTGTTCACAATCTGCTTTGGGTCAAGGAGACATTCAGGCCACATGCCGGGCCAAGAAGAGCCAGGGCAATAACCCTAGTCTGGCCTGGAGTAGAACACTGGAACAAGCAAGTGCAACGATGCTGGGCACTCGCGCTTGCCCGGCCACGACTCACACCTTCAGGTCAAGCCTTACCATCACACGTCCTCATGGCTCTGGGTTTCCTGTGCTGTTTTGCAGCTCAGGTGGTTTGCAACCCAAACGCAGGGGCGATTTCTCACCTCTGCTTCCGGCCTCCTGGCCTGTGTTTGCTGGGTAGTGGCATGTCACTGGTAACATGGTTAGGACTTGCAGTCCTTGTGACTATCGAATCTAAAGGAAACTCGTTTGTGTGTGTGTTTATATGTATGTCTGAATGTGTGTGTTTTTGTGTGTGTGTGTGTGTGTGTGTGTGCTAGAGAATCCCATGTTTGAGCTTTTTCCGGGGATCATCCACATTTACAACAATAAATGTCTGCAGTTGCTGCTCTAGTGTACTCTCTCTGGTCATCCTGACCTAGAGGCCCTGGGTACTGATTCTACTCAGACGGAGGCCTGAAGGGGAAACCACGAGTCATGGCTTTGACACTTAAAGGTGTGGCTCTGACCAGATACTCCTTGGCTGTGCCTTTGGAACCTGCCAATGCCTTGGAACACACTTCCGTCAACGGCCTGCAGCACCCTTCCTGTTCCCTCGCCACACACCTGCACCCACCCCCCCCACTCCTGCACATGCTCATGCTTCTGCTCCACTTCCTCCTCTTCTTCCTGACAGGCAAACAGTTAGTTGCAGCAGGAAGGATACAGCTTTGGTGCAGAAGCCAGGGATGCCTTGCAGTGTGGCGCTTCTCCGAGCCAAGTGACGAATCCTTCTCAGATGGTTCATGCGCATGAAGCAAACGGAGGCCCGGCAGGTTTCCTCAAGCAGGGATATCACTTCCAACTGCAGGGCGGTCAGTGCATATAGCACATTTGGCACCGGCCGCTCACTTGGGCCTCCAGATCTTTCCAGGCCCTGCTTCTCCAGCGTCTTCTCCTTCAGATCCTGGGAGGATCCCTGATCCCGCTCCTAATCTGCCACAACCTCCACCTCCTCCATAACGTCTTCCGCCAGCAGCTGGCACACTCGCCAATTCCTGTCTCGTCTCCATCCACCAGTCCCCCTCTGAATCTGCTGTCCTCCACCACCTCTACCACATAAAGGGTGACCTCTTCAACTGCTGTGCTACCTGGTGGCTCCAAAGTCCCATCTGTGCATGGCATCGCGATAGCAGGCCCCCTGGCCACTGCACCCTGAGGAACCGGGCTCTCAGCTAAGAAGGTTCGGAGTCCCGGGACGCTCCCACCTTCCTCTGGCCGCCTCTCACTCTCCTCTGGGATATGGCTGTGACCCCGAACTGGGGCAGATGTGAAGGGACTGGACATAATAGCACAGCGAGTGGTGCGCAATGGCCGCCCGGCTGAGGTAATCGGGTGAGGCGCGCTAGCAATTTGGGGAGACGTGAGAGCGGAATGGGCAGGAGTTGGGGCCTGGTTTGCGGGGGCATCCTGAGGCTGAAGAAGGGGGTTCCAGAGAGGCAAGGGGAGGATGTTTGGAGATCATCCCAACACGCAGGACCCCTAGGCTGTGAGACAGGCTCAGGCTGCTGGTCAAATCAAGACCAATGGCAGAGAGGTTAGTGGGTGGCACCTTGAGGGAAACGCCCCTAGACCAGAGGGTGGCTTCCCCGCTTTCTGTGCCTCAGCGCCCCCACGTGGCCACACTTGGCCTGAGGGAGGGCAGGGCTATTGCATCTGGCTCTTCCTGCAGGCGCTGGCATTGAATTGGCCTCTGGAATTTTAAGCCCTGTGTTCTCGCTCTGCAATCCAAATAGCACACTGCTGTGTCCCATGGGACCGCCCAACCCTGGGAGCTCTCCCTGAGTATCTAAATGTTAGGCAGGGGCACAAAGGGGCTGGATACTTTTCTCCCTGGGATAGGAGGCTGCTGCTCTCTGGATGGTAGGGGAGAGTGAACAAACCCCAACGTTTGCAAGAGTTGACCTCCACTCTTTGGAGGTACCAGAGCCATAGGGCAGAGATGTCTCTCTTTGTGTCTGCTTTTCGCCTATTATTGTTTCTGGCGATCCTGCTGTGTGTGCACCAAGGAATGCTGTCTGTGTGTCTCTGACTCTCTAAGTGGTGCTGTGGTCCTCTGCTTTCTCCGGACACCAGTGCTCAGAAGAGACGCTTAACCTTGGAGTGAAGCCAAGCCCTTCTCCTCCTCAATGAGTCGCACCCACAGCAGATGAGACTGTTCTGGGCCACCGGGTCGGAGAGTGCTCCCTCAAGCCGGAAAGTACACGGTTGTTGCTCACTGATGAAGCACAGAAGGGGATAGGCGACCCTCCTTCCCCTCTGGGCAGACATGAATGCTGCACAGGACTCTGGTGGCACGGCCACACCTTGCGCAAAGGGAGAAACGTGTCACGGCCTGCTGGCATGACCGGACTCCCTGAAGCTTCCTGGAATGCCTACCAGTGAGAGGCTAAGGACACCACCATGCTGAGTTCCATGACACACCAGTGCCGGAGGCCTGCACGATGGCCTGTTTACCCTATGCAAGCCCTTTCAAAGAGGTTATGTTCTCCAGGTGAGAACACATTCCAGCCTACCAAGTGGCCCAAACCTGTGTGGCTGGTAGCAGCAAGACGACCAAGCTAAGCCATCTTACCTGTAGTCCACATATGCGGTATCTGTGTTCTGCAAAGTGTACAAAGAGAGATGTCTCACACTCGATGATTCTGCAAGTATCAGGTGCTTATGCTCCAGTGCTGCTATATCTGTGAAACCTTACACAAAAGGCAAGGGGTACTCATGCTCCTGGCCAGGACATGGAAAGAATGCCCAGCACTTAAGAAGGATGCCAAGGCCCTCGTAGCTGTTTGTCCAAAGGGCTGTTTCCCACCCACCACACCTTCTGTGCCTGGGACTGGAGCCCAACCTGTGTCTCGGCTCCTCTGCACACACCAATCATGCCCAGGTGATTCCCTCCTGCCTTTCCTTTCTGCCAGAGGTGCGGGCTGCAGGCGTCTATTTCCATGTAGAACTTGTTAACTCAGTGAGTTCATAGGGAATGATTCCCTGGCTTCACTGCATCTGCTGGCCAGAGTCTATGTTCCCTTCATGTTTCCTCTGTCCTTTCTTGCGTCAGCTAGCTAGGTGTCTTCCGACTGATCACCCTTACAAGTGTACTGGTAGGCGCTTCTGTGCACGAATATGCACACATGTCCACATGTCCACACTCACATCCCTGAGAGGAGACTTACACATTTGTGGAGGTACAGGCTTTCTTGTCCAGGAACATGGATTTTGGTAACCACCCGACATTCTTTGTCCATGTTATTTTCCTTCACTTGCTCGTTGATCCTGTCAGCTTGCACTTCTATCTCTGTGACGTGTGCTCAAGTTTAACAAAATCTTGTCATTGTTCATGACAGGGATGGACCTGCAGAGATTCTGGCAGGCCTGGAAGTGCTCGGTATGAACAGCTGAGTGAGTTGTGCCTGTGTTCCACATTCTCCCATAACCTTGGGCACGTTCACAATACCAGTCATGTGGGCATGATTCCATTACCTGTGCTTTCCTTCAGGGAACCAGAAAACAAGGGCCTTTGGGCTCAGCTGACTTGGAGAACTGCTTTCTCAGTGTGCATGTCTCTACATCATGCCTTGTCAAGTCTGTGCCCCATTGAATGCCTACTCCCCTTAGGGCCTACAGCATTCTGACTGAGGACCCCTATCTTCCCTATATTGGAACTTTCTGTGTGCACCTGCCTACTGTGCCCACAGCACTCCCTCCCTGTAGCTGGAAAAGTCCAACGAGATGCCCAAGGCTCCAACAGCCCCAAGAGACTGTGGCAAGCCGGGAATGATACAATGTCATGAAGAAGTTGCACATGCATCTACAGGGTCTCTTCCAGTAGAAGGCATGGTATCTGAGGCCAGAAAGGGATGGTGGCATACCTAGAACTAGTCCCTTAAGTTCACTATTACTTAGACCCACGGAGTCCGTGAGCAGATGATGCCCTATCAAACTGGCAATTTCAGGCCCAGAGCTCATGCCCTTCTTGGGAAGAAAACACCATTTCTATCTCAAGTGCACCCAGAGGGCTTGATCTCACCCAAGGCCTCAATCATTTGATAAATGACAATCTTTTATTTCAGTCGCTCTCAATAGGCCCTGGTAGGACTCTGGAAAGGCAGGCAACCCTGCTTGCCGACCTAGCCCATGTGCCAAGGAAGGGAGTCCCAAGCTGTGCCCATTGACATCGAACACGGACACCTGGAAAGTAGGATCCCTCTGAGTCTCTCATGGTTCAGATCCCCTAAGACCAAATTGGAAATTCTGCTCCAGCAAGACTGCAAGAATCCACCCTCAGGATCAGACTGTCACCTTTGCCACTCTGACATTACAGCCAAGGGCAAGACCCCAGAGGAGGGATGGGATTCACGTCAGGGGGCTCAGCATGAACCTTGAGGAAGCTTTCGGCAGGACCACTGAAAACCAGCATGCTCTGAGAGGACCCAAGGGCCCTCCTTTTCTCCCACTGTCCCAAGGTCCCTTGAGACAAGCAGCCAGCCCACCATCCTTGCGTCCTGCCACTTTCCTGCCTCACAGGCACACACCGGCAGAGGGACACGCATGTACACCCCACACTTGAGCCCTCCTCGCATTTCTGCACTGCCAGGGAGGTTGCAAGTGCCTGGTGGCATGCCACGCTCACACTCTGTGCCTCCTAGGATGCCTGGGGTTTCACACGGACAACCTACTTCAGCATAGCTGACATGTAGTGGTCGATCATGCCAGTGTGTGCTCCTTCAGGAGGGAGCTTGCTGCCTGACAGGCTGATCCTTGGCAGCACGGGCCCAGGACTGATCCAGTATATCCTTCTCACGTGTGTGGAACAAGGCTCCAGGGCTGCAGGCTCTCTGTGCCTCCTCCTCCTTCAGGTCTCTGCCCTTCGCTACAGGATCTTAGCCTCCTCACCACCCTGGGTCCTGCCATAGCCACGTCCAACATTTCCATCGGCAGGCCTACTCTGCCACAGACTCAGGGGTCCACAGGCTGTGGTTTCAAAGCCCCACCCCACCTGATTTGCCGTGGGCGAATCCTCTGACCACCCAATCCTCCACCTGGTCCAAATACGCAAAATAACACGGAAGAAAATGTGAACGTGTTTTCTCTTTTGGTCTAGTTGCACACAAGGCGGCCATGCTCTGAATTATCACTGGCCATACTTTCCTCTTTCCCACCCTAGACAAGATCACCACAGAGATACTTCGACCAGTGACCCTCAGTCTGGATACGCCTCGTGCCTCCTCCTCTCGTCCCTTGGCAGTTCCTCTCCTGACACCTTCATCTGTGCATCTGCCCTGAGCCAGAAAAACACACACACACACGACCTACATTAACACAGGCGCCAGAAGACCACGTGTGTATATACACACACATGCTCAGCATGGGGACACAAACACAAACAGGGAACACAGCTTTCTCAGTAGCTGAAGACGACCATGCCCAGCAATGTGGGAAACGGCATCAATAGGCACCATGTCCTTGCCTTTGGGCCATTGTCCACCTCGTCCCACAGCTCTTCCTTATTTTCCCAGGCCGGCCTGAAGCAGGTCCCAGAGCGGCCTCCATGCTGGCGGTGAGACAGCCAGTGGTGGATGTGGAAATTCACAGACGACCCCAAAATCAGCACCTAAGTGCACTGGGATCCGAGAGAGGACACCCTCCAGTCATAGGCTATCCCAGGAGCAGTGGCGGGAGGCAAGGACCCAGAAAATCTCAAACTTTCTGAGCAGCAGAAGGCTGGAGATAGCGCGATTGACCGAAGGATGATTCTGACAAACAGACGTCATTCACCCTGCCTCGAGCAGAATCACTGAGGATTCTGGCATTGCAACCACAGCTGCTTGGAGGGAGACTTCCTTCACTCATGGCTACAACGAGACCCAACGGTTCCAGTCTCAGCACATCACCTGCTGCGTGCATGACCCAATCCTAGTTTCCGCAGTCAGCTCGCATGAGCCTAAGGATCCCCATCTGGGAAAGGACAGCGCCCCAGCCTCTACACGGATGTCCCATCAGGGCTCCCCCTGCAGACCCCCTCACCACCTGTGTTTCTGTTAGATACCTCTCATGGCACAAATTTCCTCCCTGAGGTAGTACTTCAGGGGATCGTCCCACACGTCCTGGCCAATGATCTGGTGGCAATAAGAGCAAGGTCTGCCCGGGGTTGACCAGGCCCCTAACCCTCCTGTGAGAAGCCAACAGCTCCAACATCAGTCGCCAAATGTGCGCAGGCCCAAACCAAACGCACCTCAGCAATCCTGTTCGATTCTGGGCAGTTGTGGCCTGACTGCCAATTGAGAAATTTCAGGCTCCTGGTATCCAGCCTGAGGCTCGGTGCTCCCCGTTGAAAGTCCCAGAACCAGTGGACTGGAGTGGAACGATGTCCCCTATACCCTGTAGAAAGACAGGGGAGACAGGGGCTGATGCGTCAGCTGAAGCATCCACCCACTCCTCCACTCCGGCCCCCTTGCTTACCCACACACACCACCCTGGGAGCCATGCTTACCAGTGATGTCAAGGTAATATTCCAAACAATCACCGTGTTCCAGAAGTGCAGGTTGTCCCGAAAGGAGAAGATCAGCTTGCAGCGGGACCGTGGATGGCTCCGTGCTTGCACCTGCCAGCACAGGGAGGAGGGAAAAGGTGAAAGCATCAAGGGGCCTCTGCTTGCCTCCCAGGCGGGCCTTAACAACCTCCATGACTCCTCTGTAAAGTCTCACAGTACAGGCCCATGGATAACACCATCCCCCACCTCCCTGTCAAGTGCCATACCCACCCATCCTCAGGCTCCCTCACTGACCTTGAAGTCGATCATGTACCTTAGAAAATCTTTATCTTGAACGCTGATTATGATTGACACTTGAGGGTGGTTCATAATCTGCTTTGGGTCAAGGAGACATTCAGGCCACATACCGGGCCAAGAAGAGCCTGGAGCAACAGCCCTAGTTTAGCCTGGAGAAGAATACTGGGACAAGCATCTGCACGCATGGTGGGCACTCACGCATGCCCAGTGGTGACTCACATTTTCAGGCCCTGCCATACCATCAGACCTGCTCGTGGCTCTGTGCTTCCTGTGCTGTTTTGCAGCTCAGGTGGTCTGCAACCCAAAAGCAGGGGCGATTTTTCACCTCTCCTGCCCTCCTCCTGGCCTGTGTTTGCTGGGTAGTGGCATGTCACTGGTAACATGGTTAGGACTTGCAGTCCTTGTGACTACCGAATCTGAAGGAAATTGGGGTGTGTGTGTGTTTCTATGTGTGTCTGAATGTGTGTGTATCTGTGTGTGTGTGTGTGTGTGTGTGTGTGTGTGTGTGCATGCGAGAGACTCCCATGTCTCAGCTACTTCCGGGGATCATCCACATTTACAACAATAAATGTCTGCAGTTGCTGCTCTAGTGTACTCTCTCTGGTCATCCTGGCCTAGAGGCCCTGGGTACTGATCCTCCTCAGATGCAGGCCTGAAGGGGAAACCAAGAGTCATGGCTGTGACACTTACAGGTGTGGCTCTGATCATATAGTACTCGGCTGTGTCTTTGGAACCTGCCATTGCCCAGGACCACACTTCCGTCAGCGGCCTGCAGCACCCTTCCTGTTCCCTCGCCACACACCCGCACCCCCAACTCCTGCACATGCTCCTGCTTCTGCTCCACCTCCTCCTACTCTTCCTGACAGGCAAACAGCTAGTTGCCGCAGGAAGGATACAGCTTTGGCCCAGAAATCAGGAATGCCCTGGAGGAAGGCACTTCTCCGAGCCAAGTGACGCTTCCTCCTCAGATGGTTCATGCCCTTGAAACGAACCGAGGCCCGGCGGTTTTCCTCACACAGGGATCTCACTTCCAACTGCAGGGCGGTCAGTGCCTATAGCACATTTGGCGCCGGCCGCTCACTCGGGCCTCCAGGACTTTCCAGGCCCTGCTTCTCCAGCTTCTTCTCCTTAACCTCCTGGGAGGACCCCTGATCCTGCTCCTCATCTACCATAACCTCCACCTCCTCCATAACGGCTTCTGCAAGCAGCTGGCACACTCGCCCAATTCCTGCCTCATCTTCGTCCATCATGGCCCCCCTGCTGTCTTCCACCACCTCCTCCACGTAGAGGGTGACCTCTTTGCCTGCTGTGCCACCTGGTGGCTGCAAAGTCCCAACAATTGACCTCATCGCGACGGCAGGCCCCCTGCCACTTCCCCCTGAGCACCCGGGCTCCCAGCTAAGAAGGCCCGGGGTCCCGGGACACTACCTCCTTCCTCTGGCCATCTCTCACGATCCTCTGGGACATGGCTGTGACCCCGACCTGGGGCAGATGCGAAGGGACCGGACATAATAGCGCTGCAAGTTGTGCTAAATGGCGGACAGGCTGAGGTAACTGGGTGTGGCTCCCTAGCTCTCTGGGGCGGGGTGAGAGTGGATAGGTCAGGAGGTGGGGCCCGGTAGTGGCGGGTAGCCTGAGGCTGAAGAAAGGGTTCTGGAAAGGTCAGGAGAGGGTGCTCGGAGATCAGCCAAGAAGCGGGACCCCTAGGCTCTGAGATAGGCTCAGGCTGCTGGGTCAAATCGAGACCAATGGCAGAGAGGGTAGTGGGCGGCACCCTGAGGGAAACGCCCCTAGAACAAAGGGTGGTTTCCCTGCTTCCTGGGCTCCAGCGCCCAAACTTGGCAACACTTGCCTTCAGAGAGGGCATGGCTATTGCATCTGGCGTTCCTGCAGGCGCTGGCATTGAATTGGCCTCTGGAATTTCAAGCCCTGTGTTCTCGCTCTGCAATCCAAAGAGCACACTGCTGCGTTCCATGGGACCGCCCATCCCTGGGAGCTCTCCATGAATATCTAAAGGTTAGGCAGGGGCACAAAGTGGCTGGATACTTTCCTCCCTGGGATAGGAGCCGGCTGCTGTCTGGATGGTAGGGGAGTGTGTACAAACCCCAATGTTTGCAACACTTGACCTCCCCACTTCAGCGGCACCAGAGCCATAGGGCAAAGATCTCTCTTTTTGTCTCTGCTTCTCGCCGATCACTGTTTCTGGTTATCTTGCTGTGTGTGCACCAGGGAATGCTGACTGTGTGTTTCCGACCCTCTAAGTGGTGCTGTGTTCCTCTGCCATTCTCCGGACACCAGCGCTCAGAAGAGACGCTTAACCTTGGAGTGAAGTCAAGCCCTTCTCCTCCTCAGTGAGACACAGCCACGGCACATGAGACTGTTCTGGGCCAAAGGGTGGGAAAGTGCTCTCTCAAACTGGAAAGCACACGGTGGGTGGTCACTGCTGAAGCACAGAAGGGGACAGGCGACCCTTCTTCCTACTCTGGGCAGACATGAACGCTGCACAGGTCTCTGGTAGCACGGCCACACGTTCTGCAGAGGGAGAAACAGGTCATGGTGTGCTGGCATGATGGACCTCCCTGAAGCTTGCTGGAATGCCTACCAGTGAGAGGCGAAGGACACCACCACGCTGAGTTCCATGACACACCAGTGCTGGAAGCCTGCATGATGGCCCGTTTACCCTATGCAGGCACTTTTAAAGAGGTTCTGTTCTCCAGGTGAGAACACATCCCAGCCTACCAAGTGGTCCAAACCTGTGTGGCTGGTAGCAGCAAGACGACCAACCTAAGCTATTTTACCTATAGTCCTCATATGTGGTATCTGTGTTCTGCTGGTGTACAAAGAGAGATGTCTCACACTGGATGATTCTGCAGGTAGCAGGTGCTTATGCTGCAGTGCCGCTGTATCTCTGAAACCTTACACAAAAGGCAAGGGGTGCTCATGCTCCTGGCCAGGACATGGAAAGAATGCCCAGCACTTAAGAAGGATGAAAAGGCCCTCTTAGCTCTTTGTTCAAAGGGCTGTTGGCTCACCCACTGCAGCTTCTGTGCCTGGGACTGCAGCCGAATCTGTGTCTTGGCTCCTCTTCTCTCACTGATCATGCCCAGGTGATTTCTTCCTGCCTCTCCTTTGTGCCAGATGTCCGGACTGCAGGCGTCTATTTCCATGTAGAACTTGCCAACTCAATGAGATCATAGGGCATGATTCTCTGGCTTCCCTGCTTCTGCTGGCCAGAGTCTATGTTTTCTTCATGTTTCCACTGTCCTTTCCTGCATCACCTAGCTAGGTGTCTTCCGACTGCTCACCCTCACAAGTGTACTGGTAGGCGCTTCTTCATACGAATATGCACACATGTCCACATGTCCACACTCACATCCCTGAGAGGAGACTTACACATGTGTGGAGGTACAGGCTTTCTTGTCCAGGAACATGGATTTTGGTAAGCACCCGACATCCTTTGTCCTAGTTATTTTCCTTCACTTGCTCGTTGATCCTGTCAGCTTGCACTTCTATCTCTGTGACGTGTGCTCAATGTTGACAAAATCTTGGCATTGTTCATGACAGGGACGGACCTGCAGAGAGTCTGGCAGGCCTGGAAGAGCTCGGTATGGACAGCTGAGTGAGTTGTGCCTGTGTTCCACATTTTCCCATAACCTCGGGCAGGTTCACTATACCAATCATCTTGGCATGATTCCATTACCTGTGCTTTGCTTCAGGGAACCAAAAAACAAGGGCCTTTGGGCTCAGCTGACTTGGAGAACTGCTTTCTTGGTGTGCGCGTCTCTACATCATGCCTTGTCAAGTCTGTGCCCCCTGCATGGCTATACCCCTCAGAGCCCACAGCATTCTGGCTCAGGGCCCCTGTCCTCCCTATCTTGGAACTTTCTGTGGGCACCTGCCTACCTGTACCCCCAGCGCTTCCTCCCTGTAGCTGGAAAAGGCCAATGAGATGCCTAATGCTCCAACAGCCCCAAGAGACTGTGGCAAGCCGGGAATGATACAATGTCATGAAGAAGGTGCACATGCATCTACAGGGTCTCTTCCAGTACAAGGCAAGGGATTTGAGGCCAGAAAGGGTAGGTGGCATTCCTAGAACTAGTCCCTTCAGTTTACTATTACCCAGACCCACGGAGTCCCTGAACAGATGATGCCCTGGCAAACTGGCCCTTTGAGGCCCACAGCTCATGCCCTTCTTGGGCAGAAAGCACCATTTCCATCTCAAGTGCACCCAGAGGGCTTGATCCCACCCAAGGCCTCAATAATTTGATAAATGCCAAGCCTTTATTATAGTTGCTCTCACTAGGCACTGGTAGCACTCTGGAAAGACAGGCATCCCAGCTTGCCTACCTAGCCCATGTACCAAGGAAGGCAGTCCCCAGTTGTGCCCAGTGACATCAAACACTGACACCTGTGAGTCAGTCCCTGTGAGTCTCACTTGGTGCAGATCCCCTAAGACCAAATCGGAGATTCTGCTCCAGTGAGACTGTCAGAATCCACCCTCAAGATCAGACTGTCAGATTTGCAACTCTGGCCTTTCAGCCAGGGGCAAGACCCCAGAGGAGGGAAGGGATTCACGTCAGGGGCTCAGCACGAACCATGAGGTATCTTTTGGCAGGACCAATGAAAACCAGCAGGCTCTGAGAGGAACCTAGGGCCGTACTTGTCTCCCACTGTCCCAGGGTCCTTTGGGACAAGCAGCCAGCCCACCATCCTTGCGTGCTCCCACTTCCCTGCCTCACAGGCACACGCCGGCAGAGGGACACACACATACACCACACACTTGAGTCCCCCTCGCCTTTCATCACTGTCAGGAAGGTTGCAAGTGCCTAGTGGCATGCCACGCTCACACCCTGTGCCTGCTAGGATGCTGGGGTTTCACACGGACAGCCTACCTCAGCACAGCTAACATTTACTGTTCAATTGTGCCAGTGTGTGTTCCTTTGGGAGGGAGCGTGCTGCCTGACGGGCTGATCCTTGGCAGCACAGGCCCAGGACTTCTCCCGTGTATCCTTCTCACGAGTGTGGATCAAGGCTCCAGAGCAGCAGGCTCTCTGTGCCTCCTCCTCCTTGACGTCTCTGCCCTTCTCTACAGGATCTTAGCCTCCTCACCACCCCGGGTCCTGCCATAGCCACGTCCAACATTTCCATCATCTGGCCCACTCTGCTACAACTCAGGGGTCCACACGCAGTGGTTTCAAAGCCCCACCCCACCTGATTTGCCCTGGGCGAATCCTCTGACCACCCAATCCTCCACCTGGAACAAATACACAAAATAACATGGTAGAAAATGTGAACGTGTTTTCTTTTTTGGTCCAGTTGCACAAAGGGGGCCATGCTCTGAATTATCACTGGCCCTCCTTTCCTCGTTCCCACCCTGGACGGGATCACTGCAGAGATACTTTGAACAACAACCCTTAGTCTGGTGACGCCTCGTCCCTCCTCTTCTCGTCGCTTGGCAGATTCTCTCCTTACACCTTCATCTGTGCCTCTGCCCTGAGCCAGGAACACACACACACACACACACACACAGACCCACATTAACACAGGTGACACAAAACCACGTGTGTATATACACATAAATGTTTGGCTGGGGACACAAACACAAAGAGGGAACACAGCTCTCTCAGTAGCTGAAGACGCCCATGCCCAGCAATCTGGGAAATGGCATCAGTAGGCACCATGTCCTTGCCTTGGGGCCCCCTGTGCACCTCGTCCCGCAGCTCTTCCGTATTTTCCCAAGCCGGCCTGAAACAGGTCCCAGCGCGGCCTGCGTGGTGGCAGTGAGACAGCGAGTGGTGGATGTGGAAATTCACAGACGACCCCAAAGTCAGCACCTACGTTCACTGGGATCCGAGAGAGGACACCCTCCAGTCATAGGCTATCCCAGAAGCTGTGGCGGGAGGCAAGGACCCAGAAAATCTCGAACTTTCTGAGAAGCAGAAGGCTGGGGATAGCGCGATTGACTGAATTATGATTCTGAAAAAGAGACGTCATTCACCCTGCCTCGAGCAGAATCACCGAGGATTCTGGCATTGCAACCACAGCTGCTTGGAGGGAGACTTCCTTCACTCACGGCCACACCGAGTCCCCACGCCTCCAGTCAAAGCATGTCACCTGCTACATGCATGACCCAAACCCAGACTCCGCAGGCAGCTCGCATGAGCCTCAGGATCCACATCTGGGAAAGGACAGCATCCCAGCCTCTACACGGATGTCCCCTCAGGGTCCCCCTGCAGACCCCCTCACCACCTGTGTCTTTGTCAGCTACCTGTCATGACACAAATTTCCTCCCTGGGGTAGTACTTCAGGGGATCGTCAAACACCTCCTGGCCAATGACCTGATGGCAATAAGAGCAAGGTCAGCCCGGGGCTGACCAGGCCCCTAAGCCTCCTGTTAGAAGCCAACAGCTCCAACATCAATCGCAAACTGTGGGCACGCCCAAACCAAATGCACCGGAGCAATCCTGTTCGATTCTGGGCAGTTGCGGCCTGACAGCCAATTGAGAAACTTCAGGCACCTGGTGTCCAGCCTGCGGCTGGGTGCTCCCTGTTCAAAGTCCCAGAACCAGTGGACTGTTGTGGAACAACGTACTATATACCCTGTAGAAAAACAGGGGAGACAGGGGCGGATGTGGCAGCTGAAACATCCACCCAGACCCCCAACCCCGGCCGCCTTGCATACCCACACAAACCACCCTGGGAGCCATGTTTACAAGTGATGTCAGGGTAATATTCCTTAACAATCACCGTGTTCCAGAAGAACGGGTTGTCGCGAAAGGAGAAGATCAGCTTGCAGCGGGACCGTGGATGGCTCCTCACTTGCACCTGCCAGCACAGGGAGGAGGGAAAAGGTGCAAGCATCGAGGGGCCTCTGCTTGCCTCACAGGCGGGCCTTAACAGCCTCCATGAAGCCTCTGCAAAGTCTCAAAATACAGGCCCATGGATAATACCATCACCCACCTCCCTGTCAAGTGCCATACCCACCCATCCTCAGCCTCCCTAACTGACCTTGAAGTCGATCATGTACCTTAGAAAATCTTCATCCTGATCGCTGATTATGATTGACACTTGAGGGTGGTTCATAATCGGCTTTGGGTCAAGGAGACATTCAGGCCGCATACCTGGCCAAGAAGAGCCAGAGGAAACAGCCCTAGTTTAGCCTGGAGAAGGACACTGGAACAAGCATCTGCAAGGATGCTGGGAACTCGCGCTTGCCCGGCCACGACTCTCATCTTCAGGCCCTGTCATACCATCAGACATGCTCGTGACTCTGCGTTCCCTGTGCAGTTTTGCAGCTCAGGTGGTCTGCAACCCAAAAGCAGGGGCGATTTCTCACCTCTCCTGCGCGCCTCCTGGACCGTGTTTGCTGGGTAGTGGCATGTCACTGGTAACATGGTTTGGACTTGCAGTCCTTGTGACTACCGAATCTGAAGGAAATTGGGGTGTGTGTTTCTTTCTATGTGTGTCTGAATGTATGAGTATCTCTGGGTGTGTGTGTGTGTGTGTGTGTGTGTGTGTGTGTGACTCTCCCATGTCGCAGCTATTTCCAGGGATCATCCACATTTACAACAATAAATGTCTGCAGTTGTTGCTCTAGTGTACTGTCTCTGGTCATCTGGACATAGAGGCCCTGGATACTGATCCTCCTCAGACGGAGGTCTGAAGGGGAACCCACGAGTCATCGCTATGACACTTACATGTATGGCTCTGACCACATAGTACTCGGCTGTGCCTTTGGAACCTACCAATTCCCAGAACCACACTTCCGTCAGCGGCCTGCAGCACCCTTCCTGTGCCCTCGTCACACACCCTCACCCCCCACTCCTGCACATGCTCCTGCTTCGGCTCCACTTCCTCCTCCTCTTCCTACAGGCAAACAGCTAGTTGCAGCAGGAAGGATACAGCTTTGGCCCAGAAGTCAGGGATGCCCTGCAGTATGGCGCTTCTCCGAGCCAAGTGACGCTACCTCCTCAGATGGTTCATGTGAATGAAGCAAACGAAGGCCCGGTGGTTTTCCTCAGGCAGGGAGCTCACTTCCAACTGCAGGGCGGTCAGTGCCTGTAGCACATTTGGCACCGGATGCTCACTCGGACCTCCAGGTCTTTCTAGGCCCAGCTTCTCAAGCATCTTCTCCTTCAGCTCCTGCGAGGATCCCTGATCCCGCTCCTCATCTTCCACAACCCCCACCTCCTCCATAACGTCTTCCGCCAGCAGCTGGCACACTCACCTGATCCCCGCCTCGTCTCCGTCCACCAGGGCCCCCCCCCCGTGCCCCACCGCCTCCACCATGTAGAGGGTGACCTCTTCGCCTGCTGTGCCACCTGGTGGCTGCAAAGCCCCAGCCGTGCACGGCATCACGAGGGCAGGCCCCCTGGCCACTGACCCCTGAGCACCCGGGCTCCCAGCTAAGATGATCAGGAGTCCTGGGACACTACCTCCTTCCTCTGGCCGCCTCTCACGCTCCTCTGGGACATGGCTGTGACCCCGAGCTGGGGCAGATGCAAAGAGACCGGACATAATAGCACAGCAAGTGGTGCGCAATGGCGGCCCGGCTGAGGTAACCGGGTGTGGCTGGCTAGCTCTTTAGGGCGGGGTGAGAGCGGAATGATCAGGAGGTGGGGCCCGGTGTGTGGCGGGTGGCCTGAGGCTGAAGAAAGGGGTTCCGGAGAGGCCAGGAGAAGGTGCTTGGAGATCAGCCCAACAAGCGGGACCCCTAGGCTGTGAGACAGGCTCAGGCTGCTGGGTTGAATCGAGACCAATAACAGAGAGGGTAGTGCATGGAACACTGAAGGATATGCCCCTAGACCAGAGGGCAGCTTCATCGCTTCCTGGGCTCCAGAACCCTCACGTGGCCACACTCGGCTTCAGGAAGGGCAGGGCTTCTGCATCTGGCGTTTCTGCAGGTGCTGGCATTGAATTGGCCTCTGGAATTTCAAGCCATTAGTTCTCGCTCGGCAATCCAAAGAGCACACTGCTGTGTCCCATGGGACCGCCCATCCCTGGGAGCTCTCCGGAGTATCTAAAGATTATGCAGGGGCACAAAGTGGCTGGATACTTTCCTCCCTGGGATGGGAGACTGCTGCTGTCTGGATGGTAGGGAAATGTGTACAAACCCCAACGTTTGCAACACTTGACCTCCACTCTTCAGGGTCACCAGAGCCATAGGGCAGAGATCTCTCTCTTTACCTCTGCTTCTCGGCTATCACTGTTTCTGGTGATCCTGCTGTGTGTGCACCTGGGAATGCTGCCTGTGTGTCTCCGACTGTCTAAGTGGTGCTGTGGTCCTCTGCCATTCTCCGGACACCAGCACTCAGGAAAAAAGCTTAACCTTGGATTGAAGTCAAGCCTTTCTCCCTCTCAATGAGACACACCCATGGCACATGAGACTGTTCTGGGCCACAGGGTCGGAGAGTGCTCTTTGAAACTGGAAAGCACACGGTGAGTGGTCCCTGCTGAAGCACAGAAGGGGACAGGCGACCCTCCTTCCCTCTCTGGGCAGACATGAACGCTGCACAGGATTCTGGTGACACGGCCACACCTTGCACAGAGGGAGAAATGGGTCACGGTATGCTGGCATAATGGAACCCCCTGAACCTTGCTGGAATGCGTACCAGTGAGAGGCTAAGGACACCAGCGCTTTGAGTTCCACGACACACCAGTGCCGGAGGCCTGCACGATGGCCCGTTGACCCTATGCAGGCCCTTTCAAAGAGGTTCTGTTCTCCAGGTGAGAACACATCCCAGCCTACCAAGTGGCCCAAACTTCTGTGGCTGGTACCAGCAAGAAGACCAACCTAAGTCATCCTTCCTATAGTCCTCATATGCGGTATCTGTGTTCTGCAAAGTGTACAAAGAGCGATGTCTCACACTCGATGATTCTGCAGGTAGCAGGTCCTTATGCTCCAGTGCTGCTGTATCTCTGAAACCTTACACAAAAGGCAAGGGGTGCTCATGCTCCTGGCCAGGACATGTAAAGAATGCCCAGCACTTAAGAAGGATACCAAGGCCCTCGTAGTTGTTTGTCCAAAGGGCTGTTGGCTCATCCACCTCAGCTTCTGTGCCTGGGACTGCAGCCCAACTTGTGTCTCGCCTCCTCTGCACTCACTGATCAAGCCCAGGTGATTTCTTCCTGCCTCTCCTTTCTACCAGAGGTCCGGGCTGCAGGAGTCTATATCCATGTAGAACTTGCTAACTCAGTGAGATCATAGGGCATGATTACCTGGCTTCACTGCTTCTACTGGCCAGAGTCTGTGTTCGCTTCATGTTTCGGCTGTCCTTCCTTGCGTCAGCTAGCTTGGTGTCTTCCGAATGCTCACCCTCACATGTGTACTGTTAGGCGCTTCTGCGAACGAATATGCACAAATGTCCACATGTCCACACTCACATTCCTGAGAGGAGACTTATACATGTGCGGACGTACAGGCTTTCATGTCCAGGAACATGGATTTTTGTAAGCACCCGACATTCTTTGTCCATGTTATTTCTTTCACTTGCTCGTTGATTCTGTCAGCTTGCACTTCTATCTCTGTGACGTGTGCTCAAGGTTGACAAAATCTTGGCATTGTTCATGACAGGGGCGGACCTGCAGAGAGTCTGGCAGGCCTGGAAGTGCTCGGTATGGACAGCTGAGTCAGCTGTGCCTGTGCCCCACATTCTCCTATATCCTCGGGCAGGTTCACAGTACCAGTCATGTTGGCATGATTCCATTACCTGTGCTTTCCTTCAGGGAACAGGAAAACAAGGGCAGTTGGGCTCAGCTGACTTGGAGAACTGCTTTCTCGGCGTGCACCTCTCTACATCATGCCTTGTCAAGTCTGTGCCCCATTGAATGCCTATACCCCTTAGGGCCAACAGCATTCTGGCTCAGGTCCACTGTCCTCCCTATCTTGGAGCTTTCTGTGTGCACCTGCCTACCTGTGCCCCCAGCGCTCCCTCCCGGTACCTGGAAAAGTTCAATGAGATGCCCAAGGCTCCAAAAGACCCAAGAGACCGTGGAAGGCCTGGGACTGATACAATATCATGAAGAAGTTGCACATGCATCTACAGGGTCTCCTCCAGTGCAAGGCATGGGAACTGAGGCCAGAGAGTGAAGGTGACATCCCTAGAAGTAGTCCCTTCCATTTATTACTACCCAGACACACAGCGTACGTGAACAGATGATGCCCTGGGAAACTGACCGTTTGAGGCCCACAGCTCATGCCCCATTTGGGCAGAAAGCAACAATTCTATCTCAAGTGCACTCAGAGGGCTTGATCCCACCCAAGGCCTCAATCATTTGATAAATGCCAAGCTTTTATTTCAGTTGCTCTCACTAGGCCCAGGTAGGACTCTGGAAAGACAGGCATTCCTGCTTGCCTACCTAGCCCACGTGCCAAGGAAGGCAGTCCCCAGCTGTGCCCAGGGACATTGAAAACGGTCACCTGGAAAGTAGGGTCACTCTGAGTGTCGCCTGGTACAGATCCCCTAAGACCAAATCGGAGATTCTGCTCCAGCGAGACTGTCAGAATCCACCCTCAAGATCAGACTGTCACATTTGCCACTCTGGCCTTACAGCCAGGGCCAAGACCCCAGAGGAGGGAAGGGATTCATGTCAGGGGGTCAGCACGAACCATGAGGTATCTCTTGGCAGGACCACTGAAAACCAGCATGCTCTGAGAGGACCCCAGGACCCTCCTTGTCTCCCACTCTCCCAGGGTCCCTTGGGACAAGCAGCCAGCCCACCATCCTTGCGTGCTCCCACTTCCCTGCCTCACAGTCACACACCGGCAGAGGGACACACACGTACACCCCACACATGTTCCCTTCTCATCTTTCTGCCCTGCCAGGGAGGTTGCAAGTGCCTGGTGGCATGCCAAGCTCACACCCTCTGCCTGCTAGGATGCCTGGGGTTTCACACGGACAGCCTACCTGAGCACAGCTGACATTTACTGTTCGATCGTGACAGTGTGTGCTCCATCGGGAGGGAGCGTGCTGCCTGATGGGCTGATCCTGGGCAGCGCGGGCCCAGGACTTCTGCCGTGTATCCTTCTCACGTGTGTGGAACAAGCCTCCAGGGCAACAGTCTCTCTGTGCTTCCTCCTCCTTCGCGTCTCTGCCCTTCTCTACAGGACCTTAGCTTCCTCACAACCCCGGGGCCTGCCATAGCCAGTTCCAACGTTTCCATCTTTTGGCCCACTCTGCCACAGACTCAGGGGTGCACAGGTAGTGGTTTCAAAGTCCCACCCCACCTGATTTGCCCTGGGTGAATCCTCTGAGAACCCAACCCTCCACCGGATCCAAAGACAAATAATAACACAGTAGAAAATGTGAACGTGTTTTCCTTTTTGGTCTAGTTGCACACCTGGGAGCTATGCTCTGAATTATCACTGGCCCTCCTTTCCTCTTTCCAACCCTGGACAGGATCACTGCTGAGATAGGTCGACCAACGACCCTCAGTCTGAGGACACCTCGTGCCTCTTCTTCTCGTCGCTTGGCAGTTCCTCTCCTGAAACCTTCATCTGTGCGTCTGCCCTGAGCCATAAACACACACACACATAGAACCACATTAACACAGGTGACAGAAGACCACGTGTGTATATACACACCCATGCTTGGCATGGGGACACAAGCACAAACAGGGAACACAGGTCTCTCAGTAGCTGAAGACGCCCGTGCCAACAATGTGGGAAATGTTTCAGAAGACACCATGCCCTCGCCTTGGGGCCCCCTGTCCACCTTGTCCCGCAGCTCTTCCGTATTTTCCCAAGCCGGCCTGAAGCCGGTCCCAGGACGGCCTGCGTGGTGCGGTGAATGGGGAGTGGCGAATGTGGAAATTTAGAGACGACCACAAAGTCAGCACCTAAGTGCACTGGGATCCCAGAGAGGACGCCCTTCCAGTCATAGGCTATCCCAGGAGAAATGGCGGGAAGCAAGGACCCAGAAATTCTCAAACTTTCTGAGCAGAAGGCCGGGGAAAGCACGATTGACCGAAGGATGATTCTGAAAAACAGATGTCATTCACCCTGCCTCGAGCAGAATCACCGAGGATTCTGGCATTGCAACCACAGCTGCTTGGAGGGAGACTTCCTTTTCTCACGGCCACACTGAGTCCCCAAGCCTCCAGTCTCAGCACGTCACCTGCTGCATGCATGACCCAAACCCAGTCTCCATAGCCAGTTCGCACGAGCCTGAGAATCCCCATCTGGGAAAGGACAGTACCCCAGCCTCAACACAGTTGTCCCCTCAGGGCCCCCCTGCAGACCCCCTCACCACCTGCGTTTCTGTCAGCTACCTCTCATGGCACAAATTTCCTCCCTGTGGTAGTACTTCAGGGGATCATCCCACACGTCCTGGCCAATGATCTGATGGCAATAAGAGCAAGGTCAGCGTGGGGATGACCAGGCCCCTAAGCCTCCCGTGAGAAGCCAAGAGCTCCAACGTCAATCGCCAACTGTGGGCAGGCCCAAACCAAACGCACCTCAGGAATCCTGTTCCATTCTGGGCAGTTGTGGCCTGACAGCCAATTGAGAAAGTTCAGGCTCCTGGTGTCCAGCCTGCGGCTGTGTGCTCCCCATTCAAAGTTCCAGAACCAGTGGACTGGTGTGGAATGACGTGCCCTATACCCTGTAGAAAGACAGGGGGACATAGGCGGATGCAGCAGGTGACACATCCACCCACATCCCCAACCCCGGCCCCCTTTTGTACCCACACTCACTGTGAGGCTGTCACGGCTAATGCCTTGGCAGGCAGCCTAGATTAGGAGTAGGCCTGGTTTTCCAGGGTAACATAATTATCAGGCCTCCTGGAGCCAACCAATCAACATATGCCTAGCCAGAGAAAAGGGAACCTGTCAGGGGAAAGCTGAAAGCCCCACGTTGGGCCAACAAAAATTACCTTGCAGCTTTGCAACCAATCTGCTTATGCCAACTACCCAATGTGTAACCAATCTGATTGTGCCAACTACCTGCTGCTTATTTTGACCTAGTAAATACCCAAGAGACTGGGGCTCAAGGCCTTTTGTCCTCACACACCTGGTGAGGGCGGGAGGCCCTGGCTCGAGTCAGTAATAAATTCCCCTATTGTGAGTTGCATTGTTTTGAGCAGTCTTCTTTCCCGACCGGGGACTCGGACTATGGGCAGAACATTTGCGGACTCATCCCGAATGACTTGACTGGGGAAGAATGCTCTTTGGAACAAAGGGGGAAAAAGACAGGTAATAGCACCTGTGCTCAGGTGGGTTAGAAAAGACCAGAGTAAAGCCGAAGCCCTGCTGTGAAGCGGGAAGGTGTCTGGTGAAGAAAAAGACCAGAGTAAAGCCGAGGCCCTGCTGTGAAGCGGGAAGGTGTCTGGCGTTAGGGAAAGCTTTCCATGTGGGAACAGACTGGCCGTTCTGGCTGGCGTGAGGCCGAGGCCAGCAAGCGTGCTGGGAGGCAGCCAGCTCTGCAGGAAGGAGACCTCCTCTCCTAATCCCGAATCTGGGGAACAGTGGACGCCATACGGTAAGGTGACCCTTGTTCCAGAGGATCTATGTCGTCAGCAGATGTATGTCTGTGTGTTTTTCTGTGTAACTGCCGGCATTGTCTCCTGTCTTGTTGTTCTCTGGTGTGTCATTGTCTACTTCTTCCTATAAGGCCTTGGAGCCTCATTCCTGTTTCTGGGAGTTTCAGTGAACGGGCAGACAGTTGTCAGGGCAACTGACGAGTCCCAGCCAGGGCTACTCACTGGCAGATTCTAAAGACCTCCCAAGAAGTCAGCCCCAGTAACGGGAGCCCGAGGGGGTGAAACTCCCTTCTTTTTTCTCGTATTCTAAACCAAGAATCTGGCCAAATAAAAACCCGTCTGTGTGGGCAGGCACTTAAGAGCCGACAGGGTGCCTGCCACTGGAAGACTCCCGTGAAAGGATAAGGAGGTCACGGAAAGGGCTAGAAACCCTTAGGGTGCCCGCCCCCAGCAAGAAAACTTCCGTGCAACGTCTAATGCACTCAAATAGTTCCACGAAGCATACCACAAGCCCAATCTCCTGGCCGCCACCGCTCCTGATAGGATTTATTGGTGGTAATTCTCGGTGACTTTCTTCTGTCTCTCACTATGGGACAAAGAAAATCCACCCCACTCTCTCTCATGACTGATCATTTCTCGGATGTCAGGGCTAGAGCATATGATATGTCGCTACTGGTTACAAAGAGTAAATTAATAACCTTTTGCTCTGCAGAGTGGCCCACCTTCCAAGTTCGATGGCCTCCAGAGGGAACTTTTCAACCTTCTATTATTCAGGCGGTGAAAGAAAAAGTTATGGCTCCTGATCCCTGGGGCCACCCGAGCCAAGTCCCATATGTTATGGTCTGGCAAGATCTAGTGAAAGATCCGCCTGAATGGTTAAAACCTTTTGTTGACAAACTCCTTGATTCTCCTAATGTACAGGCCCTGGTTATGGAAACTCCCACTCCCCCAGAGGAAGCCAAGAAGAATAAGGGCCCAAAACCGGCCTTGTAGGAATCCTCAGACCGGAACCTGATTGACTTGGAGACGGAAATTAGGCCCCTGCCATATGCCCCTCCTCCATTGCAGGTGCCCCCAGGGGAAAGAGCCTCCCCCCGCCCCCCACCGATAAATCACAAGGGACAAGGGAACCCCGACCCCGGAGAAAAAATAGAGGAAATACGGGTAAGCAGGATCAGGGGGACCCAGAGTTACCTTCATCTACTGTACAGGCACTCCCCGTCTGAGTGGGACCAGCTAACCTGGACGGAGAGCAAACCTATCAGTACTGGCCCTTTCCCACGAGTGATCTATACAATTGGAAAACCCAAAATCCTCCTTTTTTGGAGAAACCCCAAGGCCTCATTAACCTTTTAGATTCCATTTTGTTCACTCATAACCCCACCTGGGATAATTGCCAGCAGCTGTTGCAGGTGGTCTTCACCACGGAGGAACGGGACCGAATCCTGGCAGAGGCGCGGAAACGGGTCCCGGGGGTCGACGGGAGACCAACCACCCAGCCTCATCTCGTGGACGAGGGGTTTCCTCTGTTGCGGCCTAACTGGGATTTTGAGCGAGTGGAAGGCAGGGAGCGTCTCCGAGTGTACCGCCAGACTCTAATGGCTGGCCTGCAGGCCGCAGCTAGGAAGCCGACAAATTTGGTGAAGGTAAATTTAGTAAGACAAGAGCCCACTGAGAGTCCGTCAGCCTTCCTAGAGAGGCTAATAGAAGCGTTTAGGAAATATACACCTATGGACCCCAGGCTGAGGAATCAAGCGCTGCAGTTCTACTAGAGTTTGTGAATTAGGCAGCCCCTGATATTAAGTAGAAATTACAAAAGATAGAGGGGTTAGGAGAACAGAAAATACAAGACTGCCTTAAAGCAGCTGAAAAGGTATTTAGTAATAGGGAGACCCCAGAAGAAAGGGAGGAACGACTTCGTCGGGAGGAAATGGAACTAGCTGAGAAGATCAGGAAAGAAGGTAGGGAACATAGGGCAAAAGAAACCGGAAGAACCAGAGAGAGCTAGCCAAGATTCTTTTTGTGGAGATGAAGACTGGAACAGAATTGAGGGAGCCTCAAGTCCCCCAAACGGGAGAAACAGAGAGACCAAAAAGGCAGGCCCTAAAGAAAGATCAGTGCACGTACTGCAAAGAACGGGGGCACTAGAAAAATGAGTGCCCTAAGGGGGACCCGAAGAGAAGAACAACCCAGAGAGAGAAAATTTCCCCTGAAACTCGAGTTCTATATGCGGGGGGAGGCAGTGACTAGGGGAGTCAAGACTCGGCACCCCTCCCCGAGTCCTGGGTAACCATACATGTAGAGGAGAAACCCATTGGCTTCATGGTGGACACTGGCGCCCAACACTCTGTTTTAAATAAAAAACTGGGACCAATGTCTAAGAAAACCAGCTTGGTGCAGGGAGCCATGGGGACAAAAATATTGTTAGACCACAGAACGGAAATTAAATCTGAGGACCCATCAGGTGTCCCATTCGTTTTTGGTGATACCAGAATGCCCAGCCCCTCAACTTGGACGAGACTTGGTGACTAAAGTTAGTGCTCAGATCCATTTTGACCCTGGGAGAATGTCAGTCACGGATGGACTTGGACAGCCAATACATGTCTTGTCTCTAGCTTTAAGAGATGAATACAGACTTTTTGTGCCTAAGCCCTCAGAGGTTATAACACCAGATATACAACCATGGGTCCACAAATACCCATTGGCATGGACAGAAACAACAGAAATGGGACAGGCTAAACAGAGACATCTGGTCATCATCAAACTAAAAGCCGAGGCAACTCCTGTGAGGATGAAGCAATATCCTATGAGCCAGGAGGCTCGGCGGGGGATCACTCCCCACATTCGATGGCTCATGGATGCTGGAATTCTCAAGCGGTGCCAATCCCCTTGGAACAACCCCTTACTACCGGTGAAGAAGCCAGGGAGTACGGATTACAGACCTGTACAGGACCTACGAGAAGTCAACAAGCGGGTGAGTGACATACACCCTACTGTCCCCAACCCATACACCCTCATAAGCAGTCTGCTGCCTGAGTACACTTGGTACAATGTGTTGGACTTACAGGATACGTTTTTGAGCCTACCCCTGGCGGCCCAGAGCCAGGAGATATTTGCCTTTGAGTGGACTGAGGGGGAAGGCCAACTGGCAGTACAACTAACTTGGACCCGCCTCCCACAAGGGTTCAAAAACTCCTCTAACTTGTTTAATGAGGCTTTGAGTGAGGACCTCTATGAATATCGGACGCGCCACTCAGAGGTCATCCTGCTTCACTATGTGGATGACTTTATGTTAGCTGGAACCACAGAGGAGGCATGCAGCCATGCCACAGTTGAACTTTTACAGACTCTAGGTACCTTGGGATATCGTGCTAGCGCAAAGAAGGCACAAATATCCCGGCAAGAGGTCACTTATTTGGGGTATAAGATCAGGCAGGGGCAAAAGTGGCTAACTCAGGCCATGAAGGAAACAAAACTGCAGATACCAGAGCCCAAGACCCCCCGCCAGGTGAGAGAGCTTTTGGGGACTGTTGGATATTGTAGACTGTAGATCATGGGGTTTGCTGAAAAGGCCCAGCCCTTATATGAGAAAAGTAAAGAGACCCCAAACTGGACTTGGGCTGAGCCAGTGAAACAGGCTTTCCAGACTGTCAGATGGGCCCTCCCAAAAGCTGCCAGCCGGGACTACACCACCCCCATATTAGCCATGGGACTTCCACCTCCTGGTATGGGGACTCTGCCGCCAGTCCCCGACTATTCTCTACCTGACCTCGTTTGGATCAACGAGGATACCACCCTCCAGAAAGGATGACAAAGATGGATGGTACTGAGATCAAAACAACAACCTGATATTGCCTGCCATCCTGGGTTGTCACCTATGTGAACACCTGCACACAACTACACACTTGGGAGAGAAAAAGACCTTGATTCTTCTCCAGACGGCCTGCCTGAGGTTCCCTCGACAAAATGCAACTCTATGAGAGATAATCTAGGCTTGGAAAGCATGCCAGCTGATGAAGACAGGCAAAAGGCAACACACTGGAATGAGGTACCGAGGGGAAGAGCCAGGGGAACACTGGGAGTTAGATTTCACTGAGATAAGGCCAGGCAAGTACAGGTATCACTATCTGTTGGTTCTGGTAGATACCTTCTCGGGGTAGGTAGAAGCTTTCCCCACTAAGGGAGAGACAGCATCAGTGGTTGCTAAGAAGATCTTAGAGTAGATAGTGCCTAGGTACCGGCTGCCAGTGACTATGAGCTCAGATAACGGACCTGCCTTTGTGAGCCAGATTGTACAAGAGCTGGCCCAAGCTCTGGGGACAAAATGGAAGTTACATTGTAAATATAATCCCCAGAGCTCAGGACAGGTTGAACTAATGAATCGGACCCTAAAAGAAACTTTGACAAAGTTGGCAAAAGAGACTGGCGGGGACTGGGTGGCCTTCCTTCCCTTTGTGCTCTTTCGAGCATGTAACACCCCTTATAAGCTGAATCTTACCCCTTTTGAGATTCTGTATAGAAGACCCCTTCCTGTGTGTCCTATATTCGAGAGAAAATGCCTACCACCCCCTACCTTAGGACAATTCTAGCAATCACTGATGGCATTAAGTAAGATGCATAGCCATATTTGAAAATTAATTCAAGAGATACACAAGGGTCCAAGCAAGGGGACCATCCCCTCACATAATACTGGCCGGGGTGATTGGGTTTGGGTAAAACGACACCAATCTAAAGCATTAGAACCTAGATGAAAAGGCCCTTATGTTGTTCTCCTTACAACTCTTGCTGCTGTTCAGGTCGACGGGATCAGGCCCTAGGTTCACTGCAATCACGTGTGGCAAGCCACCCTGGAAGAACAGAAAAAGGCACAAGCAGAATGGGAGGCAAGACCTCACCCATCAAATCCTTTGAAACTAAAACTCGTACGACAGGAGCCCTCTTAACTCTCCTGCTGATAACAGTTTTCATCAGCCCAGGAGCAACCAGCCACAACACCCATAGCCAGCTATCCTGACGGGTGATCTACAATCCTGAGACTGGAAAAGTGCTTAATTCGAGCTCCAACATGGCCCCCAAAGAGACATGGTGGCCAGTACTGTCCTTTGATTTGTGCGGGCTGGCAATTGACGGTAATGGGTTTGGTCCCCACCAACTGACCAAGTTCTTTGCCCAAGGTTCTTTCGGTCTGTTCATCCGTAACTGTGAGCAAAACGGCCCACAGTACTACGAACAGGTGCCTGTCTATGTCTGCCCAGGGGGAAGAAGGGATTGGAACCAAATTTAAAAATGTGGGTGAGTTGACTCTTTTTATTGCACCGCTTGGGGTTGCAAAAGCATGAGAACAGTCCATTTCACACCTCCAAGAATCCTTGAGCTCCTTGGCTGAAGTAATGTTAAAGAATAGGAGAGGTTTAGATTTGTTGTTTCTGCAATAAGGAGGATAATGTGCAGCACTGGGAAAAAAATGCTGTTTCTATATTGTCCATTCAGGGGTGGTACAAAAATCTCTCCAGAAAGTAAGAGAGGGATTAGCCCAAAGGAAGAGAAAATGAAAAGCCCAACAAGGCTGGTTTGAATCTTGGTTTCAGCGCTCCCCCTGGTTGACCACTTTGATTTCCACCCTCCTGGGTCCACTCATAATATTAATATTGTTACAACAATATCAGTCAATTTCACAGGGTGAAGAGGAAGATTCATCTACTTTAACAACAGACAGGGGGGGAATGTGAGGCTGTCACGGCTAACGCCATGGCAGGCAGCCTAGATTAGGAGTAGGCCTGGTTTCCCGGGGTAACATAATTATAAGGCCTCCTGGAGCCAACCAATCAACATATGCCTAGCCAGAGAAAAGGGAACCAATAAGGGGAAAGCTGAAAGCCCCACGTTGGGCCAACAAAAATTACCTTGCAACTGTGTAACCAATTTGCTTACGCCAACTACCCACTGTGTAACCAATCCGATTGTGCCAACTACCTGCTGCTTATTTTGACCTAATAAATACCCAAGAAAACTGGGGCTCGGGACCTTTCTTCCTCACACACCTGGTGAGGGCAGGAGGCCCTGGCTCGAGTCAGTAATAAATTCCCCTATTGCGAGTTGCATTGTTTTGAGCAGTCTTCTTTCCCGACCAGGGACTCGAACTACGGGAAGAACACTCACCACCCTAGGAGCCACGTTTACCAGTGATGTCAAGGTAATATTCCTTAACAATCACCGTGTTCCAGAAGTACGGGTTTTGTCGAAAGGAGAAGATCAGCTTGCAGCGGGACCGTGGATGGCTCCACACCTGCACCTGCCAGCATAGGGAGGATGGAAAAGGTGCAAGCATCGAGGGGCCTCTGCTTGCCTCCCAGGCAGGACTTAACAGCCTCCATGAAGGCTCTGCAAAGTCTCACAGTACAGGCCCATGGATGATAGCATCCCCCACCTCCCTGTCAAGCGCCATACCCAACCATCCTCAGCCTCCCTTACTGACCTTGAAGTCGATCATGTACCTAAGAAAGTCTTCATCCTGGGTGCTGATTATGATTGACACTTGAGGGTGGTTTATAATTTGCTTTGGGTCAAGGAGACATTCAGGCCACATGCCTGGCCAAGAAGAGTCTGAGGCAATAGCCCTAGTATGGCCTGGAGAAAGACACTGGAACAGGCATCTGCAGGATGCTGGGCTCTCGTGCTTGCCTGGCCATGACTCACAATTTCAGGCCCTGCCATACCATCAGACCTGCTCGTGGCTCTGCGTTCCCTCTGCTGTTTTGCAGCTCAGGTGGTCTGCAACCCAAAAGCAGGGGCTATTTCTCACCTCTGCTGCCCGCCTCCTGGCCCGTGTTTTCTGGGTAGTGGCATGTCACTGGTAACATGGTTAGGACTTGCAGTCCTTGTGACTACCGAATCTGAAAGAAACTGAAGTTTGTGTGCATTTCTATGTGTGTCTGAATATGCGTGTATTTCTGTGTGTGTGTGTGTGTGTGTGTGTGTGTGTGTGTGAGACTCCCATGTCTCAGGTATTTCCGGGGATCATCCACATTTACAACAATAAATGTCTGCAGTTGCGGCTCTAGCGTACTGTCACTGGTCATCCTGATCTAGAGGCCCTGGGTACTGATCCTCCTCAGATACAGGCCTGAAGGGGAAACCCCGAGTAATGGCTGTGACTCTTACAGGTGTGGCTCTGTCCAGATACAACACAGCTGTGCCGTTGGAACCTGCCAATGCCAAGGACGACACTTCCGTCAGCGGCCTGCAGCACCCTTCTTGTGCCTTCACCACACAACCGCACCCCCCACTCCTGCACATGCTCCTGCTTCTGCTCCACTTGCTCCTCCTCCTCCTGATAGGCAAACACCTAGGAGCAGCAGGAAGGATACAGCTTTGGTCCAGAAGCCAGGGATGCCCTGGAGGATGGCGCTTCTCCGAGCCAAGTGACGCTTCCTCCTCAGATGTTTCATGTGCATGAAGCGAACGGAGGCCCGGCGGTTTTCCTCATGCAGGGATCTCACTTCCAACTGCAGGGCGGTCAGTGCGTGTAGCGCATTTGGCGCCGGCTGCTCACTCGGGCCTCCAGGTCTTTCCATGCCCTGCTCCAACGTCTTCTCCTCCAGCTCCTGGGAGGACCCCTGATCCCACTCCTCATCTGCCACCACCTCCACATCCTCCATGACATCTTCCACCAGCAGCTGGCACACCTGCTGGATCCCCGGCTCGTCTCCATCCACCAGTGCCCCTCCCCCCCCCCCCCCCCCCCCCGCTGTCCTCCACTACCTCCAACATGTAGAGGGTGACCTCTTCGCCTGCTGTGCCACCTGATGGCTGCAAAGTCCCAGCCGTGGACGGCATCGTGACGGCAGGCCCCCTGGCCATTGCCCCATGAGAACCCGGGCTCCCAGCTAAGAATGTCTGCAGTCCCCGGATGCTCCCGCTTTCCAGTGGCCACCTCTCACGCTCCTCTGGGACATGGCTGTGACCCCCAGCTGGGGCAGATGCAAAGGGAACGGACATAATAAAACAGCAACTGGAGCACAATGGCGCCCCGACTGAGGTAACCTGGTGTGGCTCGCTAGCACTTAGGGGCGGGGTGAGAGCCGAATGGTCAGGAAGTGGGGCCTGGTGTGTGGTGGCTGCCCTGAGGCAGAAGAAAGGGGTTCCGGAGATGCCACGAGAGGGTGCACAGAAATGAGCGCAACACGCGGGACCCCTAGGCTTTGAGACAGGCTGAGGCTGCTGGGTCAAATCGAGACGAATGGCAGAGAGGGTACTGGGCAGCACCCTGAGGGAAACGCCCCTAGACCATAGGGCGTTTTCCCCACTTCCTGGGCTCCAGCGACCCCACGTAGTCACACTCGGCATCAGGGAGGGCAGGGCTATTGCCTCTGGCGTTCCTGCAGGCGCTGGCATTGAATTGGCCTCTGGAATTTCAAGCCATGTGTTCTCACTCTGCAATCCAAGGAGAACACTGCTGTGTCCCATGGGACCGCCCATCCCTGGGAGCTCTCCCTGAGTATCTAAATGTTAGGCAGGGGTGCAAAGTGGCTGGATACTTTCCTCCCTGGGACAGGAGCCTGCTGCTGTCTGGATGGTAGGGGAGTGTGTACAAATGCCAACGTTTGCAACACTTGACCTCCACTCTTCAGGGGCACCAGAGCCATAGGGCAGATATATCTCTCTTTGTCTCTTTGTCTCTGCTTCTCGCTTATCACTCTTTCTGGCAATCTTCCTCTGTGTACACCAGGGAATGTTGTCTGTGTGTGTCTGACTCTCTAAGTGGTGCTGTGGTCTTCTGCCATTCTTTGGACATCAGTGCTCAGAAGAGACGCTCAAGCTTGGATTGAAGGGAACCCCATCTCCTCCTCAGTGAGTCACACCCATGGCAGATGAGACTGTTCTGGACCACAGGGTCGGAGAATGCTCTCTCAAACTGGAGAGCCCACGGTGGGTGGTCATTGCTGAAGCGCAGAAGGGGACAGGTGATCCTCCCTTCCTCGCTGGGCAGACATGAACGCTGCACAGGATTCTGGCAGTACGGCCACACCTTGAGCAGAGGCAGAAACGGGTCACGGTCTTATGGCATGACGGAACTCCTTGAAGCTTCCTGGAATGCCTACCAGTGAGAGGCGAAGGACATCACCTCGCTGAGTTCCACGACACACCAGTGCTGGAGGCCTGCATGATGGCCCATTTACCCTATGCAGGCACTTTCAAAGAGGTTCTGTTCTCCTGGTGAGAACACATCCCAGCCTACACGGTGGCCCAAAACTTTGGGACTGGTACCAGCAAGATGATGAACCTAAGCCGTCCTTCCTATAGTCCTCATAGGCGGTATCTGTGTTCTGCCGAGAGAGATGTCTCACACTCGATGATTCTGCAGGTAGCAGGTACTTATGCGTCAGTGCTGCTGTATCTCTGAAACCGTACACAGAAGGCAAGGGGTGCTCATGCTCCTGGCCAGGACATGGAAAGAATGCTCAGCACTTAAGAAGGATGCCATGGTCCCTGTCACTGTTTGTCCAAAGGGCTGTTGGCTCACCCACCACAGCTTCTGTGCCTGGAACTGCAGCCCAATCTGTGTCTAGGCTCCTCTGCACTCACCGATCACGTCCAGGTGATTTCCTCCTGCCTCTCCTTTCTGCCAGAGTTCCGGGCTGCAGGCGCATACTTCGATGTAGAACTTGCTAACTCAGTGAGATCATAGGGCATGATTCCCTAACTTCACTGCTTCTGCTGGCCAGAGTCTATGTTCCCTTCATGTTTCCGCTGTCCTTTCTTGCATCAGCTAGCTATGTGTCTTCCAACTACTCTCCCTCACAAGTGTACTGGTAGGCATTTCTGTGCACGAATATACACACATGTCCACATGTCCACACTCACATCCCTGAGAGGAGACTTACACATGTGTGGACGTACAGGCTTTCTTGTCGAGGAACATGGATTTTGGTAAGCACCCGACATTGTTTGTCCATATTATTTTCCTTCACTTGCTCGCTGATCTTGTCAGCTTGCACTTCTATCTATGTGACGTATGCTCAAGGTTAACAAAATCTCGGCATTGTTCATGACAGGAGCGGACCTGCAGAGAGTCTGGCAGGCCTGGAAGTGCTTGGTGTGGACAGCTGAGTGACTTGCGCCTGTGTTCCACATTCTCCCATAACCTTGGGCAGGTTCACAGTACCAATCATGTTGGCATGATTCCATTACCTGTGCTTTCCTTCAGGGAACCAGAAAACAAGGGCCTTTGGGCCTTTTGACTTGGAGAACTGCTTTCTCGGTGTGCATGTCTCTACAACATACATTGTCAAGTCTGGGCCCTTAGGGCACAGAGCATTCCGGCTGAGGGTCCCTGTCCTCCCTATCTCCTGAGCTTTCTATATGCACCTGTTTAACTGTGTCCCCAGCGCTCCCTCCCTGGAGCTGGAAAGGCCAATGAGATGTCCAAGGCTCCAACAGCCCCAGGAGACCGTGGCAGACCTGGGACTCATACAATGTCGTGAAGAAGGTGCACATGCATCTACAGGGTCTCTTCCAGTACAAGACACGGGGTCTGAGGCCAGAAAGCGAAGGTGGCAGCCCTAGAACATGTCCCTTCAGTTTACTACTCCCTAGACCCACGGAGTCCCCGAATGGATGATGCCCTGGGAAACTGGCCCTTTTAGGCCCACAGCTCATGCCCCTCTTGGGCAGAAAGCACCATTTCTACCTCAAGTGCACCCAGAGGGCTAGATCTCCTACAAGACCTCAATCATTTGATAAGTGCCAAGCATTTATTTCAGTTGCTCTCACTAGGCCCAGGTAGGACTCTGGAAAGACAGGCATCCCTACTTGCCTACCTAGCCCACTCGCCAAGGAAGGCAGTCCCCAGTTGGGCCCAGTGACATCGAGAACAGTCACCTGGAACGTAGGGTCCCTCTGAGTGTCGCCTGGTGCAGATTCCCTAAGACAAATTGGAGATTCTGCTCCAGCGAGACTGCCAGAATCCACCCTCAAGATCAGACTGTCAGCTTTGCCACTATGGCCTTACAGCCAAGGGCAAGACCCCAGAGGAGGCAAGGGATTCAAGTCAGGGCTTTCAGCACGAACCATAAGGTATCTTTTGGCAGGATAACTGAAAACCAGCAGGCTCTGAGAGGACCCCAGGACCCTCCTTTTCTCCCACTGTCCCAAGGTCACTTGGGACAAGCAGCCAGCCCACCATCCCTGCGCCCTCACACTTCACAGCCTTACAGGCACACGACGGCAGAGGGAAACATATGTACACCCCACACATGTGCTCTCCTAGCCTTTCTGCACTGCCTGGAAGGTTCCAAGTGCCTGGTGGCATGACACGCTCACACCCTGTGCCTGCTAGGATGCCTGGGGTTTTGCACGGACAGCCTACCTCAGCACAGCTGACACGTAGTGTTCGATCGTGCCAGTGTATGCTCCTTCGGGAGGGATCATGCTGCCTGACGTTCTAATCCTGGAGAGCAGTGACGCAGTACATCTCCGGTGTATCCTTGTCATGTGTGTGGAACAAGGCTCCAGGGCAGCAGGCTCTCTGTGCCTCCTCATCCTTTGGGTCTCTGCCCTTCTCTACAGGACCTTAGCCTCCTCACCACCCCAGGTCCTGCCCTAGCCAAGTCCATCATTTCCATCAGCTGGCCCACTCTGCCACAGACTCAGGGGTCCACAGGCAATGGTTTCAAAGCCCAACCCCACCTGGTTTGCCCTGGGCAAATCCTCTGACCACCCAACCCTCCACCTGGTCCAAACACAGAAAATAACATGGTAGAAAATGTGAACGTCTTTTCTTTTTTGGTCTAGTTGCACACATGGGAGCCATGCTCTGAATTGTCACGGGCCATCCTTTCCTTTTCCACACCCTGGACAGGATCACTGCAGAGATACAATCGACCAACGTCCCTCAGTGTGAGGATGCCTCGTGACTTCCTCTCTCGTCGCTTAGCAGTTCCTCTCCTGACACCTTCATCTTTGCATCTGCCCTGAGCCAGAAACACACACAGACAAACACACACAGTCCCACATTAACACACATGACACAAGATCACGTGTGTATATACACATACATGCTTGGCATGGGGTCACAAACACAAACAGGGAACACAGCTCTCTCAGTAGGTGAAGGCACCTGTGCCCAGCAATGTGCGAAATGGCATCAGTAGGCACCATGTCCTTGCGTTGGGGCCCCCTGTCCACCTTGTCCCGCAGCTCTTCCATATTTTCCCAAGCGGGTCTGAAGCTGGTTCCAGTGTGGCCTGCGTGGTGTTGATGAGACGGTGAGTGGTAGATGTGGAAATTCACAGACTACCCCAAAGTCAGCACCTACGTGCATAGGCAGACCAGGGCAGACACCCTCCAGTCATATGCTATCCCAGAGGCAGTGGCGGGAGGCAAGGACCCAGACAATCTCAAACTTTCTGAGTAGCAGAAGGATGGGGACAGCGCAATTGACCAAAGGATGATTCTGACAAACAGACGTCATTCACCCTGCCTCGAGCAGGGTGACCGAGGATTCTGGCATTGCAACCACAGCTGCTTGGAGGGAGACTTCCTTCACTCACGGTCACACCAAGTCCTCAAGCCTCCAGTCTCAGCACGTCACTTGCTACATGCATGACCCAAACCCAGGCTCCACAGACAGCTTGCATGGGCCTGAGGATCCCCATCTGGGAAAGGACAGTGCCCGAGCCTCTACACGTATAACCCCTCAGGGCCCCCCTGCAGACCCCCTCACCACCTGTGTTTCTGTCAGCTACATCTCGTAGGAACAAATTTCCTCCTTGGGGTAGTACGTCAAGGGATCGCCCCACACGTCCTGGCAAATGAACTGATTGCAATAAGAGTAAGGTCAGCGTGGAACTAACCAGGCCCCTAACCCTCCCGTGAGAAGCCAAGAACACCAAAACGAATCGCCAACTGTACGCAGACCCAAACCAAATGCACCTCAGGAATCCTGTTCGATTCTGGGCAGATGTGCCCTGACAGCCAATTGAGAAAATTCAGTGTCCTGGTGTCCAACCTGCGGCTGGGTGCTCCCCATTCAAAGTCCCAGAATCAGTGGACTGGTGTGGAACGATGTGATCTATACCCTGTAGAAAGACAGGGGAGGTAGGGGCGGATGTGTCAGCTGAAGCATCCACCCACACCACCAACCCCAAACCCCTTGCGTACCCACACTCACCACCCTGGGAGCCATGTTTACCAGTGAAGTCAAGGAAATATTCCTTAAAAATCACCGTGTTCCAGAAGTACAGGTTGTCCCGAAAGGAGAAGATCAGCTTGCAGCGGGACCATGGATGACTCCACACTTGCACCTGCCGGCACAGGGAGGAGGGAAAAGGTGCAAGCATCGAGGGGCCTCTGCTTGCCTCCCAGGAGGGCCTTAACAGCCTCCATGACGCCTCTGCAAAGTCTCACAGTACAGGTCCATGGATAATACCATCACCCACCTCCCTGTCAAGTGCCATACCCACCCATCCTCAGCCTCCCTCACTGACCTTGAAGTCGATCATGTACCTAAGAAAATCTTCATCCTGAGCGCTGATTATGATTGAAACTTGAGGGTGGTTCATAGTCTGCTTTGTGTCAAGGAGACATTCAGGCCACATGCCGGGCCACGAAGTGCCAAGGCCAACAGCCATAGTCTGGCCTGGAGAAGGACACTGGAACAGGCATCTGCAAGGATCCTGGGAACTCGAAGATGCCCGGCCACGACTCACATCTTCAGGCCCTGCCATACCATCAGACATGCTCGTGGCTCTGCATTCCCTGTGCTGTTTTGCAGCTCAGGTGGTCTGCAACCCAAAAGCAGGGGTGATTTCTCACCTCTGCTGCCCGCTTCCTGGCCCATGTTTGCTGGGTAGTGGCATGTCACTAGTAACATGATTAGGACTTGCAGTCCTTGGGACTACCAAATCTGAAAGAAACCGGGGTGTGTGTGTGTTTCTATGTGTGTCTGAATGTGTGTGTATCTCTGGATGTGTGTGTGTGTGTGTGTGTGTGTGTGCGAGCCTCCCATTTCTCAGCTATTTCTGGGGATCACTCACATTTACAACAATAAATGTCTGCAGTTGCTGCTCCAGTGTACTCTCTCTGGTCATCCTGACCTAGAGGCCGTGGGTACTGATCCTCCTCAGGCGCAGGCCTGAAGGGGAAACCACGAGTCATGGCTGTGACACTTACAGGTGTGGCTCTGACCAGATACTATTCGGCTGTGCCTTTGGAACCTGCCCACACCTAGGACCACACTTCCGTCAGCGGCCTGCTGCACCCTTCCTGTGCCCTCGACACACACCCGCACCCTCCACTCCTGCACATGCTCCTGTCTTTGCTCCACTTCCTCCTCCTCTTCCTGACAGGCAAACAGCTAGTTGCAGCAGGAAGGATACAGCTTTGGCCCAGTAGACAGGGATGCCCTGGAGGATGGCACTTTTCCGAGACAAGTGACGCTTCCTCCTCAGATGGTTCATGCGCATGAACGGAACGGAGGCCCGGCCGTTTTCCTCATGCAGGGAGCTCACTTCCAACTGCAGGGCTGTCAGTTGCTGTAGTGCATTTGGCGCTGGCCGCTCACTCGGACCTCCAGGTCTTTCTAGGCCCTGCTCCTCCAGCGTCTTCTCCTTCAGCTCCTGGGAGGACCCCTGATCCCGCTCCTCATCTGCCACAACCTCCACATCCTCCATGACATCTTCCACCAGCAGCTGGCACACCCGCCGGATCCCCGCCTCGTCTCTGTCCACGAGGGCAACCCAGCTGTCCTCCACCACCTCTACCACATATGGGTTACCTCTTCACCTGCTGTGCCACCTGGTGGCTGCAAAGTCCCAGCCGTGCAGGGCATTGCGATGGCAGGCCCCCTGGCCACTGCCCCCTGAGCACCCGGGCTCCCAGCTAAGAAGGCCCGGAGTCCCTGGACACTCCTGCCTTCCTCTGGCCGCCTCTCACACTCCTCTGGGACATGGCTATGACCCCGAGCTGAGGCAGATGCGAAGGGTCCGGACATAATAACACAGCAAGTCGTGCACAATGGCACCCCGACTGAGGTAACCGGGTGTGTCTCGCTAGCTATTTGGTGCGGGGTGAGAGTGGAATGGTCAGGAGGTGGGGCCTGCTGTGTGGCGGGTGGCCTGAGGCTGAAGAAAGGGGTTGCGGAGAGGCCAGGAGAGGGTGCTCGGAGATCAGCCCAACACGCGGGACCCCTAGGCTGTGAGACAGGCTCAGGCTGCTTGGTCAAATCGAGAGAAATGGCAGAGAGGGTAGTGGGCGGCACCCTGAGGGAAAGGCCCCTAGACCAGAGGGTGGCTTCCCCGCTTCCTGGGCTCCAGCGCCCCCACGTGGCCACACTCGGCCTCAGGGAGGGCAGGGCTATTGCATGTGGCATTATTGCAGGTGCTGGCATTGAATTGGCCTCTGGAGTTTAAAGCCATTTGTTCTCTCTCTGAAATCGAAAGAGCACCCTGCTGTGTCCCATGGGACCGCCCATCCCAGGGAACTCTCCGTGAATAACTAAAGGATAGGCAGGGACACAAAATGCCTGGATACTTTCCTCCCTGGGACAGAAGCCTGCTGCTGTCTGGATGGTAGGGGAGTGTGTACAAACCCCAACGTTTGCCACACTTGACCTCCTCTGTACAGAGGCACGAGAGCCAAAGGGCAGAAATCTCTCTCTTTGTCTCTTTGTCTCTGCTTCTCGCATATCACTCTTTCTGGCAATCCTGCTAAGTGTGCACCAGGAATGCCTGTATGTGTGTCTCCATCTCTCAAAGTGGTGATGTGGTCCTCTGCCATTCTCTGGACACCAGAGCTCAGAAGAGATGCTTAACCTTTGATTGAAGGCAAGCCCTTCTCCTCTTCAGTGAGGCGTACCCATGGCAGATGAGACTGTTCTGGGCCACAGGGTCGGAGAGTGCTCTCTCAAACTGGAAAGCACACCGTGGGTGATCACGGCTGAAGCATTTAAGGGGAGAGGGACCCTTCCTCCCTTGCTGGGCAGACATAAACGCTGCACAGGACTCTGGCAGCACGGCCACACTTTGTGCAGAGGGAAAAACGGGTCACTGTCTTCTGGCATGATGGAACTACCTGAACGTTGCTGAAATGCCAATCAGTGAGAAGCTAAGGGCACCAGCACAATGAGTTCCACGACACACCAGTGCCAGAGGCCTGCACGATGACCTGTTTACCCTATCGAGGCCCTTTCAAAGAGATTCTGTTCTCCAGGTGAGAACACATCCCAGCCTACCCGGTGGCCCAAACCTTGGGGCTGGTACCAGCAAGACGATCAACCTAGGCCATTCCTTCCTATAGTCCTCATACGTGGTATCTGTGTTCTGCAAAGTGTACAAAGAAAGATGTCTCACACTTGATGATTCTGCAGGTAGTACGTGCTTATGCTCCAGTGCTGCTGCATCTCTAAAACTTTACACAAAAGGTAAAGGGTGCTCATGCTACTGGCCAGGACATGGAAAGAAAGCCCAGCACTTAAGAAGGATGCCAAGGCCCTCGTAGCTGTTTGACCAAAGGGCTGTTGGCTCACCCACCGCAGCTTCTTTGCCTGGGACTGCAGCCCAATCTGTGTCTTGGCTTCTTGCACTCACCCATCATGCCCAGGTTATTTCCTCCTGCCTCTTCTTTCTGCCAGAGGTCCGGGCTGCAGGCGTCTATTTCCATGTAGAACTTGCTAACTCAGTGAGATCATAGGGCATGATTCCCTGGCTTCACTGCTTCTGCTGGCCATAGTCTATGTTCCCTTCAAGTTTTGGCTGTCCTTTCTTGCGTCACCTAGCTAAGTGTCTTCCGACTGCTCACCCTCACAAGTGTACTGGTAGGCGCTTCTGTGCACGAATATGCACACATGTCCACATTTCCACACTCACATCCCTGAGAGGAGGCTTACACATGTGCAGACGTACAGGCTTTCTTGTCCAGAAACATGGATTTCGGTAAGAACCCCGCAGTATTTGCCCATGTTATTTTTCTTCACTTGCTCGTTGATCCTGTCAGCTTGCACTTCTATCTCTGTGACTTGTGCTCAAGGTTAACAAGATCTTGGCATTGTTCATAACAGGGACAGACCTGCTGAGCATCTGGCAGGCCTGGAAGTGCTCGGTGTGGACAGCTGAGTGACTTTTGCCTGTGCTCCTCATTCTCACATAACCTTGGGCAGGTTCACAGTACCAGTCATGTTGGCATGATTCCATACCTGTGCTTTCCTTCAGGGAACCAGAAAACAAGGGCCTTTGGGCTCAGCTGACTTTGAGAACTGCTTTCACAGTGTGCATGTCTCTACATCATGCCTTGTCAAGTCTGTGCCCTATTACATGCCTATAACCCTCAGGGCCCACAGCATTATGGCTGAGGGCCCCTGTCCTCCATATCTCTGGAGCTTTCTGTGTGCACCTGTCTACCTGTGGCCCCAGCGCTCCCTCCCTAGAGCTGGAAAAGGCCAATGAGATGCCCAAGGCTCCAACAGCCCCAAGAGACCATGGCAGACCTGGGACTGATACAATGTCGTGAAGAAGGTGCACATGCATCTACAGGGTCTCTACCAATAAAAAGCATGGGATCTGAGACCAGAAAGGGCAGCTGGCATCCCTAGAACTAGTCCCTTCAATTTACTACTCCCCAGACACAGGGAGTCCCGGAACGGATGATGCCCTGGGAAACTGGCCCTTTTAGGCCCACAGCTCATGCCCCTCTTGGGCAGAAAGCACCATTTCTACCTCAAGTGCACACAGAGGGCTAGATCCCCTACAAGTCCTCAATCATTTGATAAATGCCAAGCATTTATTTCAGTTACTCTCACTAGGCCCAGGTAGGACTCTGGAAAGACAGGCATTCCTGCTTGCCTACCTAGCCCATGTGCCACGGAAGGCAGTCCCCAGCTGTGTCCAGGGACATCGAAAACGGTCACCTGAAAAGTAGGGTCCCTCTGAGTGTCGCCTGGTGCAGATCCCCTAAGACCAAATCGGAGGTTCTGCTCCAGCGAGACTGCCAGAATCCACTCTCAAGATCAGACTGTCAGCTTTGACACTCTGGCCTTACAGCCAGCGACAAGACCCCAGAGGAGGGATGGGATTCACGTCAGGGCGTTCAGCACGAACCATAAGGTATCTTTTGGCAGGACCATGGAAAACCAGCAGGCTCTGTGCAAACCCCAGGGCCCTCCTTGTCTCCCACTTTTCTAGGTCCCTTGGGAGAAGCAGACAGCCCACCATCATTGCGTCATCCCACTTCCCTGCCTCACAGGCACACACCGGCAGAGAAACACACAGGTACACCGCACACATGTGCCCTCCTCACCTTTCTGCACTGTCAGGGAGGTTGCAAGTGCCTGGTGGCATGCCACGCTCACACCCTGTGCCTGCTAGGATGCCTCGGGTTTTGCATGGACAGCCTACCTCAGCACAGCTGACATTTACTGTTCGATCGTGCCAGTGTGTGCTCCTTCGGGAGGGAGCGTACTGCCTGACGGGCTGATCCTGGTCAGCATGAGCACAGGACTTCTCCTGTGTATCCTTCTCACGTGTGTGGAACAAGGCTCCAGGGCACCAGGCTCTCTGTGCTTCCTCCTCCTCCGGGTCTCTGCCCTTCTCTACAGGACCTTAGCCTCCTCACTTCCACGGGTCCTGCCATAGCCACATCCAATATTTCCATCAGTTGGCCCACTCTGCTGCAGACTCAGGGGTCCACAGGCAGTGGTTTCAAAGCCCCACGCCACCTGATTTGCCCTGGGCAAATCTTCTGACCACCCAACCCTCCACCTGGTCCAAATACAAAAAACAACATGGTAGAAAATGTGAACGTGTTTTCCTCGTTGGTCTAGTTGCACACATGGGAGCCATGCTCTGATTTATCACAGGCCATCCTTTCCTCTTTCCCACCCTGGACAGGATCAATGTAGAGATACGTCTACAAACGACCGTATGTCTAGGACACCTCATGCCTCCTCTTAACGTCCCTTGACAGTTCCTCTCCTAACTCCTTCATCTGTGCATCTGCCCTGAGCCAAACACACACTTACACACACACACAGACCCACATTAACACAGGTGACACAAGACCAAGTATGTATATACACACCCATGCTCGGCATGGGGACACAAACCCAAACAGGGAACACAGCTCTCTCAGTAGATGAAGACGCCCATGCCAAGCAATGTGGGAAATGGCATCAGTAGGCACATGTCCTTGCCTTGGGGCCCCCTGTTCACCTCGTCCCACAGATCTTCCGTATTTTCCCAAGCCGGCCTGAAGCCAGTCCCAGCTCGGCCTGCGTGGTGGTGGTGAGACGGTGAGTGGTGGATGTGGAAATTCACAGACGACCCCAAAGTCAGCACCTACGTGCACTGGCAGCCGAGAGAGGACGCCCTTCCAGTCACAGGCTATCGCAGGAGCAGTGTCAGGAGGGAAGGACCCAGATAATCTCAAACTTTCTGAGCAGCAGAAGGCTGGGGATAGTGCGATTGACCGAAGGATGATTCTGACAAACAGACGTCATTCATCCTGCCTCGAGCAGAATCACCGAGGATTCTGGCATTGCAACCACAGCTGCTTGGAGGGAGACTTCCTTCACTCACGGCCACACCAAGTCCCCACGCCTCCGGTCTCAGTACGTCACCTGCTACGTGCAAGACCCAAACCCAGGCTCCGCAGCCAGCTTGCATGAGCCTGAGGATCCCCATCTGGGAAAGAACAGTGCCCCAACCTCTACACGGATGTCCCATCAGGGACCCCCTGCAGACCCGCTCACCACCTTTGTTTCTGTCAGCTACCTCTCATGGCACAAATTTTCTCCCTGGGGTAGTACTTCAGGGGATCGTCCCACACGTCCTGGCCAATGATCTGATGGCAATAAGAGCAAGGTCAGCCCAGGGCTGACCAGGCCCCTAAGCCTCCCGTGAGAAGCCAAGAGCTCCAACATCAATCGCCAACTGTACACAGGCCCAAACCAAACCCACCTCAGCAATCCTGTTCGATTCTGGCCAGTTGTGGCCTGACAGCGAATTGAGAAATTTCAGGCTCTTGGTGTCCAGCCTGCAGCTGTGTGCTCCCCGTTCAAAGTCCCAGAACCAGTGGGGTGGTGTGGAATGACGTGCCCTATACCGCATAGAAAGACAGGCAAGACAGGGGCGGATGTTGCAGCTGAAGCATCCACCCACACCCCCAACCTTGCCCCCTTGCGTACCCACACTCACCACCCTTGGAGCCATGTTTACCAGTGATGTGAAGGTAATATTCCTTAACAATCACCGTGTTCCAGAAGAACGGGTTGTCCCGAAAGGGGAAGATCAGCTTGCACCGGACCGTGGATGGCTCCCCACTTTCACCTGCCGGCACAGGGAGGAGGGAAAATGTGCAAGCATTGAGGGGCCTCTGCTTGCCTCCCAGGAGGGCCTTAACAGCCTCCATGAAGCCTCTGCCAAGTCTCACAGTACAGGCCCATGGATAACACCATCCCCCACCTCCCTGTCAAGTGCCATACCCACCCATCCTCAGCCTCCCTCACTGACTTTGAAGTCGATCATGTACCTAAGAAAATCATCCTGAGTGCTGATTATGATTGACACTTGAGGCTGGTTCATAATCTGCTTTGGGTCAAGCAGACGTTCAGGCCACATGCCGGGCCAAGTAGAGCCAGGGTCAACAGCCCTAGTCTGGCCTGGAGAAGGACACTGGAACAGGCATCTGCAAGGATCCTGGGCACTCGCACTTGCCCAGACACAACTCACACCTTCAGGCCCTGCCATACCTGTGAGTCTGTCATGTCTAACATCATGGTAGGCAGCCTAGATTAGGAGTAGGCCTGGCTTCCCGGGATAACATAATTATCAGGCCTCCTGGAGCCAGCCAGTCAACATACGCCTAGCCAGAAAAAAGGGAACTTATGAGGGGAAAGCTGAAAGCCCCACTTTGGCCCAACGAAAATTTCCTTGCAACTGTGTATCCAATCCGCTTACACCAACTACCCACTGTGTAACCAATCTGATTGCACCAACTACCTGCTGCTTATTTTGACCTAATATATACCCGAGAAAACTGGGGCTCGGGGCCTTTCATCCTCACACACCTGTTGAGGGCGGGAGGCCCTGGCTCGAGTCAGTAATAAATTCCCCTGTTGCGAGTTGCATTGTTTCGAGTAGTCTTCTTTCCCGACTGTGGACTCGGACTACAGGCAGAACATTTGGGGGCTCATCAGGGATCCCTTGACCAGGGAAGAATGCTCTTTGGAACAAAGGGGAAAAAAGATAGGGAATAGCACCGGTGCTCAGGCAGGTTTAGAAAAGACCAGCATAAAGCCGAGGCCCTGCTGTGAAGCGGGAAGGTGTCTAGTGTTAAGGAAAGCTTTCCATGAGGGAACAGACTGGTCGTTATGGCTGGCGTGAGGCCGAGGACAGTGAGCACGCTGGGAGGCAGCCAGCTCTGCAGGAAGGAGACCGCCACTCTTAAGCCCGAACCTGGGGAACAGTGGACACCATACGGTAAGGTGACCCTTGTTCCAGAGGGTCTGTGTTGTCAGCCGATGTATGTCTGTCTGTGTGTTTTTCTGTATAACTGCCCGCATTGTCTCCTGTCTTGTTCTCTGGTGTGTCATTGTCTACTTCTTCCTATAAGGCCTTGGAGCCTCATTCCTGTTTCTGGGAGTTTCAGTGAACAGGCAGACAGTTGGGGCAACTGACGTGTCCCGGTCAGGGCTACTCCCTGGCAGATTCTGAAGGCCTCCCAACAAGTCAGCCCCAGTAACGGGAGCCCGAGAGGGTGAAACTCCCTTCTTTTTTCTCGTATTCTAAACCGAGAATCTGGCCAAATAAAAACCCGGCTGTGTGGGCACGGGACAGGCACTTAAGAGCTGACAGGGCGCCTGCCACTGGAAGACTTCCGTGAAAGGATAAGGGGGTCATAGAACGGGCTAGAAACACTTAGGGTGCCCACCCGTAGCAAGAAAACTTCCGTGCAACAACTAAGACACTCAAATAGTTCCACGAAGCATACCACAAGCCCAATCTCCTGGCCACCACTGCTCCTGATAGGAATTATTGGTGGTAATTCTCGGTGACTTTCTTCTGACTCTCACTATGGGGCAAGGATAATCCACCCCACTCTCTCTCATGACTGATCATTTCTCGGATGTCAGGGCTAGAGCATATGATCTGTCACTACTGGTTACAAAGAGTAAATTAATAACCTTTTGCTCTGCAGAGAGACCCACATTCGAGGTTGGATGGCCTCCAGAAGAAACTTTTCAACCTTCTATTATTCGGGTGGTGAAAAAGAAAAAGTTATGGCTCCTGATCCCTGGGGCCACCCGAGCCAATTCCCATATGTTATGGTCTGACAAGATCTAGTAAAAGATCTGCTCAAATGGTTACAAACTTTTGTTGACAAACTCCCTGATTCTCCTAATGTACAGGCCCTGGTTATGGAAACTCCCACTCCCTCAGAGGAAGCCAAGAAGAATAAGGGCCCAAAACCAGTCTTGCAGGAATCCTCAGACCAGAACCTGTTTGAATTGGAGACGGAAATTAGGCCCCGCCATATGCCCCTCCTCCGTTGCAGGTGCGCCTGGGGAAAGGAGCCCCCCCCCCCCCCCCCGGATAAATCAGAAGGGACAAGGGATTCCCGATCCCAGAGGAAAAGAAATTGAAGAAATAGGGGTAAGTAAGATCATGGGGACCCAGAGTTACTTTCATCTACTGTACAGGCACTCCCCGTCTGGGTGGGACCAGCCAACCCGGGCAGAGAGTGAACCTATCAGTACTGGCCCTTTTCCCATTTTTTTCACTCATAACCCCACCTGGGATGTTTGCCAACAGCTGTTGCAGTTGCTCTTCACCACGGAGGAACGGGAGCAAATTCTGGCAGATGCACAGAAACGGGTCCCGGGGTTTGACGGGAGACCAAACGCCCAGCCTCATCTCGTGGACGAGGGGTTTCCTCTGTTGCAGCCTAACTGGGATTTTGAGCGAGTGGAAGGTAGGGAGTGTCTCCAAGTGTACGACCAGACTCTAATGGCTGGCCTGCGGGCCACAGCTAGGAAGCCGACAAATTTGGCAAAGGTAAATTTAGCAAGGCAATAGCCCACTGAGAGCTCGTCAGCCTTCCTAGAGAGGCTAATGGAAGCCTTTAGGCAATATACACCCATGGAACCCCAGGCTGAGGAATCATGTGCTGCAGTTCTACTAGCGTTTGTGAATGAGGCAGCCCCTGATATTAAGAGGAAATAGCAAAAGATAGAGGGATTAAGAGAACAGACAATACAAGACTTACTGAAAGCAGCTGAAAGGGTATTTAATATTGGGAGACCCCAGAAGAAAGGGAGGAACGACTTCGTCGGGAGGAAATGGAACTAGCTGAAAAGATCAGGAAAAAAGATAGGGAACATAAGGTGAAGGAAAACCGGAAGTACCAGAGATAGCTAGCCAAGATTCGTTTTGTGGAGATGAAGGCTGGAACAGAATTGAGGGAGCCTCGAGGCCCCCAAACGAGAGAAACAGAGAGACCAAAAAGGCAGGCCCTAAAGAAAGATCAGTGCGCTTACTGCAAAGAACGGGGGCACTGGAGAAAGGAGTGCCCTAAGAGGGACCTGAAGAGAAGAACAACCCAGAGAGAGAGAATTTCCCCTGGAACTTGATTTCTATATGCGGGAGAAGACAGTGACTAGGGGAGTCAAGACTTGCACCCCTCTCCAAGTCCTCGGTAACCATACATGTGGAGGGGAAATGCTTTGGCTTCATGGTGGACACTAGTGCCCAACACTCTGTTTTAAGTCAAAAACTGGGACCAATGTCTAAGAAAACCAGCTTGGTGCAGGGAGCCATGGGGACAAAAAAATATCGTTGGACCACAGAACGAAAAGTAAATCTGGGGACCCATCAGGTGTCCCATTCATTTTTGGTGATACCAGAATGCCCAGCCCCTCTACTTGGACGGGACTTGTTGACTAAAGTTAATGCTCAGATCCATTTTGACCCTGGGGGAATGCCAGTCACGGATGGACTTGGACAGCCGATACACGTCTTATCCCTAGCTTTAAGAGATGAATATAGACTTTTTGCGCCTAAGCCCTCAGAGGTTATAGCACCAGATATACAACCGTGGGCCCACAAATACCCGTTGGCATGGGCAGAAACAGCAGGAATGGGACTGGATAAACAGAGACATCTGGTCATCATCGAACTAAAAGCCGAGGCAACTCCTGTGAGGGTGAGGCAATACCTTATGAGCCAGGAGGCTCGGCGGGGGATCACTCCCCACATTCGACGGCTCATGGATGCTGGAATTCTCAAGCGGTGCCAATCCCCTTAGAACACCCCCTTACTACCGGTGAAGAAGCCAGGGAGTACAGATTACAAACCTGTCCAGGACCTACGAGAAGTCAAGAAGCGGGTGAGTGACATACACACTACTGTACACCTTCCTGAGCAGTCTGCTGCCTGAGTACACTTGGTACAATGTGTTGGACTTACAAGATGCTTTTTTCAGCCTACCCCTGGCGGCCCAGAGCCAGGAGATATTTGCCTTTGAGTGGACTGAGGGGGAAGGCCAACCGGCAGTACAACTAACTTGGACCCGCCTCCCACACGGGTTCAGAAACTCCCCTACCTTGTTTAATGAGGCTTTGAGTGAGGACCTCTATGAATATCGGACTCGCCACCCAGAGGTCATCCTGCTGCACTATGTGGATGACCTTATGTTGGCTGGAACCACAGAGGAGGCATGCAGCCGTGCCACTGGTGACCTCTTACAGACTCTAGGCACTTTGGGATATTGTGCTCGATCAAAGAAGGCACAAATATCCTGGCAAGAGGTCACCTATTTGGGGTATAAGGTCAGGCAGGGGCAAAGGTGGCTAACTCAGGCCATGAAGGAAACAAAACTGCAGATACCAGAGCCCAAGACCCCCCACCAGGTGAGAGAGCTTTTGGGGACTGTTGGATATTGTAGACTGTGGATCATGGGGTTTGCTGAAAAGGCTCAGCCCTTATATGAGAAAAGTAAAGAGACCCTAAACTGGACTTGGACTGAGCCAATGAAACAGGCTTTCCAGACACTCAGATGGGCCCTACTAAAAGCACTCAGCCGGGACTACACTGTCCCCATATTAGCCATGGGAATTCCACCTCCTGGTACGGGGACTCTGCCGCCAGTCCCCGACTATTCTCTCCTTGACCTCGTTTGGATCAACGAGGATACCACCCTCCAAAAGGATGACAAAGATAGATGGTACCGAGATCAAAACAACAACCTGATATTGCCTGCGATCCTGAGTTGTCACCTATGTGAACACCGACACACTACTACACATTTGAGAGAGAAAAAGAGCTTGACTCTTCTCCAGACGGCCTGCCTGAGGTTCCCTCGACAAAATGCAACTCTACAAGAGACAATCCAGGCTTGCAAAGCATGCCAGCTGATGAGGACAGGCAAAAGGCAACACACTGGAATGAGATACCGAGGGGAAGAGCCAGGGGAACACTGGGAGTTAGATTTCACTGAGATAAGGCCAGGCAAGTACAGGTATCGCTATCTGTTGGTTCTGGTAGATACCTTCTCGGGGTAGGTAGAAGCTTTCCCCACTAAGGGAGAGACAGCAACAGTGGTTGCTAAGAAGATCTTAGAGTAGATAATGCCTAGGTACGGGCTGCCAGTGACTATGAGCTCAGATAATGGACCTGCCTTTGTGAGCCAGATTGTACAAGGGCTGGCCCAAGCTCTGGGGACAAAATAGAAGTTACATTGTGAATATAATCCCCAGATCTCAGGACAGTTTGAACTAATGAATTGGACCCTAAAAGAAACTTTGACAAAATTGGCAAAAGAGACTGGCGGGGACTGGGTGGCCCTCCTTCCCTTTGTGCTCTTTCGAGCATGTAACACCCCTTATAAGCTGAATCTTACCCCTTTTGAGATTCTGTATGGAAGACCCCTTCCTGTGTGTCCTATATTCGAGGGAAAATGCCTACCACCCCCTACCTTAGGACAATTCCAGCAATCACTGATGGCATTAAGTAAGATGCATAGCCATGTTTGGAAGTTAATTTGAGAGATACACAAGGGTCCAAGCAAGGGGAACATCCCTTCACATAATATTGGCCCGGGTGATTGGGTTTGCGTAAAACGACACCAATCTAAAGCATTAGAACCTAGATGAAAAGGCCCTTATGTTGTTCTCCTTACCATTCCTACTGCTGTTAAGGTTGACAGGATCGGGCCTTTCATTCACTGCAATCATGTGTGGCAAGCCACCCTGGAAGAACAGAAAAAGGCACAAGCAGAATGGGAGGCAAGACCTCACCCACCAAATCCTTTGAAAACTCGTACGACAGGAGCCCTCTTAACTCTCCTGCTGATAACAGTTTTCATCAGCCCAGGAGCAACCAGCCACAACACCCATCAGCTAGCTAACGTGACTTGGGTGATCTACAATCCTGAGACTGGAGAAATGCTTAATTCGAGCTCCAACGTGGCCCCCAAAGGGACATGGTGGCCAGTACTGTCCTTTGATTTGTGCGTGCTGGCTGCTGACAGTAATGGGTTTGGTCCCCACCAACTGTCCAAGTTCTTTGCCCATGGCTCTTTCCGTCTGTTCACCCGTAACTGTGAGTGAAAATGCCCACAGTACTATGAACAGGTGCCTGTCTATGTCTGCCTGGGAGAAAGAAGGGATCAGAACCAAATTAAAAAATGTGGGGGAGTTGACTCTTTTTATTGCACCACTTGGGTTAGCAAAACCACGGAAACAGTCCATTTCACACCTCCAAGAATCCTTGAGCTCCTTGGCTGAAGTAGTGTTACAGAATAGGAGAGGTTTAGATTTGTTGATTCTGCAACAAGTAAGATTATGTGCAGCACTGGGAAAAAAAAAAAAATGCTGTTTCTATATCGACCATTCAGGGGTGGTACAAAAATCTCTCCAGAAATTAAGAGAGGGATTAGCCCAGCAAAAGCGAGAATGAAAAGCCCAACAAGGCTGCTTTGAACCTTGGTTTCATCACTCCCCCTGGTTGACCAATTTGATTTCCACCCTCCTGGGTCCACTCATAATATTAATATTGTTACTGACCTTTGGTCCATGCATTTTAAACCACCTGGTCTAATTTATTAGGGAGCACTTAAATACCATCCAAATTAAGGTATTGAGACAATATCAGTCATTTTCACATGGAGAAAAGGAAGATTCCTCTACTTAAACAAAAGACAGGGGGGAAATGTCAGGCTGTCACAGCTAATGCCATGGCAGGCAGCCTACATTAGGAGTAGGCCTGGTTTCCCGGGGTAACATAATTATCAGGCCTCCTGGAGCCAACCAATCAACATATGCCTAGCCAGAAAAAAGGGAACCTATCAGGGGAAAGCTGAAAGCCCCACGTTGGGCCAACAAAAATTACCTTGCAACTGTGTAACCAATCTGCTTACGCCAAATACCCACTGTGTAAACAATCCGATTGTGCAAACTACCTGCTGATTTTTTTGACCTAATAAATACCCGAGAGAACTGGGGCTCAGGGCCTTTCATCCTCACACACCTGGTGAGGGCGGGAGGCCCTGGCTCGAGTCAGTAATAAATTCCCCTGTTGTGAGTTTCATTGTTTCGAGGAGTCTTCTTTCCCAAACGGGGACTCGAACTTCAGCCAGAACAATACCATCTCACCTGTTCGTACGTCTGGGTTCCCTCTGCTGTTCTGCAGCTCAGGTGGTCTGCAACCCAAAAGCAGGGGCTATTTCTCACCTCTCCCACCCGCCTCCTGGCCCGTGTTTGCTGGCTAGTGGCATGTCACAGGTAACATGGTTAGGACTTGCAGTCCTTGTGACTACCATATCTGAAAGAAATCAGGATGTCTGTGTGTTTCTATGTGTATCTGAATGTGTATATATTTCTTTGTGTGTGTGTGTGTGTGTGTGTGTGTGTGTGTGCAAGACTTCCATGTCTCAGCTATTTCCGGGGATCATCCACATTTACAGCAATAAATGTCTGCAGTTGCTGCTCTAGTGTACTCTCTCTGGTCATCCTGAACTAGAGGTCCTGGGTACTGACCTCCTCAGATGCAGGCCTGAAGGGGAAACCCCGAGTAATGGCTGTGACACTTACAGGTGTGTCTCTGTCCAGATACAACACAGCTGTGCCTTTGGAACCTGCCAATGCCCAGGACCACACTTCCGTCAGCGGTCTGCAGCACCCTTCCTGTGCCCTCGCCACACACCCGCACCCCCCACTCCTGCAAATGCTCCTGCTTCTGCTCCACTTCCTCCTCCTCTTCCTGACAGGCAAACACCTAGGAGCAATAGGAAGGATACAGCTTTGGCTCAGAAGCCAGGTATACCATGGAGCATGGCGCTTTTCCAAGACAAGTGACACTTCCTCCTCAGATGGTTCATGCGCATGAAGCGAAAGGAGGCCCAGCGGTTTTCCTCATGCAGGGAGCTCACTTCCAACTGCAGGGCAATCAATGTCTGTAGTACATTTGGCACCGGCCGCTCACTTGAGTCTCCAGGTCATTTCTGGCCCTGCTCCTCCAGCGTCTTCTCCTCCAGCTCCTGGGAGGACCCCTGATCCCGCTCCTCATCTGTCACAACCTCCACCTCTTACATGACATCTTCCGCCAGCAGCTGGCACACCCGCCCTATCGAGCCTTGTCTCTGTCCACCAGGGCCCCCCCACTGTCCTCCACCACCTCCACCACATAGAGGGTGACCTCTTCACCTGCTGTGCCACATGGTGGCTGCAAAGTCCCAGCCGTGCACGGCATCGCGACGGCAGGCCCCCTGGCCACTGCCCCCTGAGCACCCGGGCTCCCAGCTAAGAAGATCCAGAGTTCTGGGGAACTCCTGCCTTCCTCTGGCCGCCTCTCACGCTCCTCGGGTATATGGCTGTCACCCCGAGCTGGGGCAGATGTGAAGGGACCGGACATAATAGCACAGCAAGTGGAGGGCAATGGCGACGAGGATGAGGTAACCTGGTGTGGTCCCTAGCCCTCTGGGGCTCAGTGAGAGCAGAATGGTATGGAAGTGGGGCCTGGTCCGTGGCAGGTGACCTGATGCTGAAGAATGGGGTTCCGGAGAGTCCAGGAGAGTGTGCACGGAGATCAGCCCAACACAGGGACCGCTAGGCTATGAGACAGGCTCAGGCTGCTGGGTCAAATCGAGACCAATGGCATAGAGGGTAGTGGGTGGCACTCTGAGGGAAACGCCCCTAGACCAGAGGGCAGCTTCTCCGCTTCCAAGCTCCAGCGCCCACAAATTGCACCACTCGGCTTCAGGGAGGGAAGAACTATTGCATCTGGCGTTCCTGCAGGCGCTGGCATTGAATTGGCCTCTGGAATTTCAAGTCAATTGTTCTCGCTCTGCAATCCAAAGAGCACACTGCTGTGTCCCACGGGAACGCCCATCCCTGGAAGCTCTCACTGAGTATCTAAAGCATAGGAAGGGGCGCAAAATGGCTGGATACTTTCCTCCCTGGCACAGGAACCTGCTGCTCTCTTGATGGTAGGGGAGTGTGTACAAACCCCAACGTTTGCAACACTTGACCAAACTCTTCAGGGGCACCAGAGCCATAGGGCAGAGATCTCTCTTTTTGTCTCTGCTTCTCGCCTACCACTGTTTCTGGTGATCCTGCTGTGTGTGCACCAGGGAATGCTGTCTGTGTGTGTCCAACTCTTTAAGTGGTGCTGTGGTCCCCTGCCATTGTCCGGACACCAACGCTCAAAAGAGACGCTTAACCTTGGAGTGAAGTCAAGCCCTTCTCCTCCTCAGTGAGTCACACCCATGACAGATGAGACTGTTCTGGGCCACAGGGTCGGAGAGTGCTCTCTCAAACTGGAAAGCCCACGGTGGGTGGTCACTGCTGAAGCACAGAAGGGGACGGGCGACCCTCCCTCCCTCGCTGGGCAGACATGAATGCTGCACAGGACTCTGGCAGCATGGCCACACCTTGTGCAGAGGGAAAAACGGGTCACGGTCTGCTGGTATGACGGAACTCGCTGAACCTTGCTGGAATGCCTACCAGTGAGAGGCTAAGGGGACCAGCACGTTGAGATCCACAACACACCAGTGCCAGAGGCCTGCACGATGGCCCGTTACCCTATCGAGGCCCTTTCAAGGAGGTTCTGTTCTCCAGGTGAGAACACATAACAGCCTAACCTGTGGGGCTGCTACAAGCAAGATGATCAACCTAAGCCATCCTTCCTGCAGTCCTCATATGCAGTATCTGTGTTCTGAAAAGGGTAAAAAGAGAGATGTCTCACACTCGATGATTCTGCAGGTAGCAGGTGCTTGTGCTCCAGTGCCACTGTATCTCTGAAACCTTACACAAAAGGCAAAGGGTGCTCATGCTCCTGGCCAGGTCATGGAAAGAATGCCCAGCACTGAAGAAGGATGCCAATGCCCTCGTAGCCATTTGTCCAAAGGGCTGTTTGCTCACCCACCGCAGCTTCTGTGCCTGGGACTGCAGCCCAATCTGTGTCTCGGATCCTCTGCACTCACCGATCATGCCCAGGTGATTTCCTCCTGCCTCTCCTTTCTGGTCGAGGTCCGGGCTGCAGGCGTCTACTTCGATGTAGAACTTTCTAACTCAGTAGGATCATATGGCATGATTCCCTGACTTCACTGCTTCTGCTGGCCAGAGTCTATGTGCCCTTCATGTTTCGGCTGTCCTTTCTTGCATCACCTAGCTAGGTGTCTTCCGAGTCCTCACCCTCACAAGTGTAGTGGTAGGCACTTCTGCGCATGAATATGCACACATGTCCACATGTCCAAATTCACATCCCTCAGAGGAGACTTACACATGTGTGGAAGTACAGGCTTTCTTGTCCAGGAACATGGATTTTGGTAAGCACCTGACATTCTTTGTCCATGTTATTTTCCTTCACTTGCTCGTTGATCCTGTCAGCTTGCACTTCTCTCTCTATGACGTATACTCAAGGTTAACAAAATCTTGGCATTGTTCATGACAGGGACAGACATGCAGAGCATCTGGAAGGCCTGGACGTGCTCGGTGTGGACAGCTGAGTGACTTGTGCCTGTGTTCCACATTCTCCCATAACCTTGGGCGGATTCACAGTACCAGTTATGTTGCCATGATTCCATTACCTGTGCTTTCCTTCAGAGAACCAGAAAACAAGGGCCTTTGGGCTCAGCTGACTTCGAGAGCTGCTTTCTCAGTGTGCACGTCTCTACATCATGGCTTGTCAAGTCTGTGCCCCATTGCATGCCTATATCCCTTAGGGCCCACAGCATTCTGGCTGAGCGTCCCTGTCCTCCCTATCTCTGGAGCTTTCTGTGTGCACCTGTCTACCTGTGCCCCCAGTGCTCCCTCCCTGGAGCTGGAAAAGGCCAATGAGATGCCCAAGGCTCCAACAGCCCCAAGAGACGGTGGCAGGCCTGGGACACATACAATGTCATGAAGAAGGTGCACATGCATCTCCACGGTCTTTTCCAATACAAAGCATGGGATCTGAGGCCAGAAAGCGAAAGTGGCATCCCTAGAACTAGTCCCTTCAGGTCACTACTACCCAGCCCCACGGAGTCCCCAAAGGCATGATGCCCTGGGAAACTGGCCCTTTTAGGCCCACAGCTCATGCCGCTCTTGTGCAGAAAGCACCCTTTCTATCTCAAGTGCACCCAGAGAGCTAGATCCCCCTCAATGCCTCAATCATTTGACAAATGCAAAGCCTTTATTTCAGTTGCTCTCATTAGGCCCAGGTAGGACTCTGGAAAGTCAGGCATCCCTGCTTGCCTACCTAGCCCACACACCAAGGAAGGCTGTCCCCAGTTGTGCCCAGGGACATCGAAAATAGTCTCTTCAAAAATAGGGGTCCTCTGCGTGTCGCCTGGTGCAGATCCCCTAAGACCATATCGGAGATGCTGCTCCAGTGAGACTGCCAGAATCCACCATCAAGATCAGACTGTCACCTTTGCCAATATGACCTTACAGCCAGAGGCAAGACCCCAGAGGAGGGAAGGGATTCATGTCAGGAGGTTCAGCACGAACCATGAGGTATATTTTGACAGGACCATGGAAAACCAGCAGCCTCTGAGCGGAATCCAGGGCCCTCCTTGTCTCCCACTGTCCCAAGGTCCCTTGGGACAAGCAGCCAGCCCACCATCCTTACGTCCTCCACTTCTCTGCCTCACAGGCACACGCCTGCAGAGGATCACACACGTACAGCCCACACATGTTCCCTCCTCGCCTTTCTGCACTGCCACGGAGGTTGCAAGTGCCTGGTGGCATGCCACGCTTACGCCCTGTGCCTGCTAGGATGCCTGGGGTTTTGCACGGACAGCCTACGTCAGCATAGCTGACATGTAGTCTTTGATCATGCCAGTATGTGCTCCTTTGGGAGAGAGCGTGCTGCCTGAGGGGCTGATCCTGGGCAGCATGGGGCCAGGACTTCTCCCGTGTATCCTTCTCACGTGTGTGGAACAAGGCTCCAGGGCAACAGGCTCTCTATGCCCCCTCCTCCTTCGGGTCTCTGTCTTTCTCTACAGGACCTTAGCCTCCTCACCACCCCGGGTCCTGCCATAGCCACGTCCAACTTTTCCATCGGCTGGTCCATTCTGCTACAGACTGTGGGGTCTACAGTTAGTGCTTTCAAAGCCCCACCCCAGCTGATTTGCCGTGGGCGAATCCTCTGACCAACCAACACTCCACCTGGTCCAAATACAAAAAATAACACGGTAGAAAATTTGAACGTGTTTTCCTATTTCGTCTAGTTGCACACATGGGAGCCATGCTCTGAATTATCACTGGCCATTCTTTCCTCTTTCCCACCCTGGTCAGGATCACTGCAGAGATATGTCAACCAATGACCCTCAGTCTGGGGACGCCTCATGCCTCCTCTTCTCGTCGCATGGCAGTTCCCCTCCAGACACCTTCATCTGTGCACCTGCCCTGAGCCAAACACACACAAACACACACACACACACACACACACACACACACACACACACACAGGCCCACATTAACACAGGTGACACAAGACCACGTGTGTATGTACACACACATGCTCGGCATGGGGACACAAACACAAAGAGGGAACACAGCTCTGTCAGTAGCCGAAGACGCCCGTGCCCAGCAATGTGGGAAATGGCATCAGTAGGCACCATGTCCTTGCCTTGGGGTCCCCTGTCCACCTCGTCCCGCAGCTCTTCCGTATTTTCCCAAGCCGGCCTGAAGCCGGTCCCATCATGGCCGGCATGGTGGCGGTGAGATGGCGAGTGGTGGATGTGGAAATTCACAGACGACCCCAAAGTCAGCACCTAAGTGCACTGGCAGCCCAGAGAGGACGCCCTTCTAGTCATAGGCTATCCCAGGAGCAGTGTCGTGAGGGAAGGACCCAGACAATCTTAAACTTTCTGAGCATCAGAATGCCGGGGATAGAGCAATTGACCGAAGGATGATTCTGAAAAACTGACGTCATTCACCCTGCCGCGAGCAGAATCACCAAGGATTCTGGCATTGCAACCACAGCTGCTTGGAGGGAGACTTCCTTCACTCATGGCCACACTGAGTCCCCAAGGCTCCGGTCTCAGCACATCACCTGCTACATGCATGACCCAAAGGCAGGACATGCAGCCAGCTTGCATGAGCCTGAGGATCCCTATCTGGGAAAGGACAGCGCCCCAACCTCTACACGGATTTCCCCTCAGGGCCCCGCTGCAGACCCCGTCACCACTTGTGTTTCTGTCAGCTACCTCTCGTGGCACAAATTTCCTCCCTGGGGTAGTACTTCAGGGGATTGTCCCACACGTCCTGGCCAATGATCTGATAGCAATAAGAGCAAGGTCAGCCCGGGCTGACCAGGCCCCTAACCCTCCCGTGAGAAGCCAAGAGCTCCAACATCAATTGCCAAATGTGTGCAGGCCCAAAACAAATGCACCTCAGGAAACCTGTTCAATTCTGGGCAGTTTTGGCCTGAGAGCCAATTGAGAAATTTCAGGCTCCTGGTGTCCAGCCTTTGGCTGGGTGCTCCCAATTCAAAGTCCCAGAACCAGTGGAGTGGTGTGGAACGACATGCCCTATACCCTGTAGAGAGACAGGGGAGACAGGGGCTGATGCAGCAGCTGAAGCATCCAACCACACCCCCACCCCAGCCCCCTTGCGTACCCACACGCACCACCCTGGGAGCCACGTTTACCAGTGATGTCAGGGTAATATTCCTTAACAATCACCATGTTCCTGAAGTACGGGTTGTCCCGAAAGGAGAAGATCAGCTTGCAGCAGGACTGGGGATGGCTACGCACTTGCACCTGCCAGCACAGGGAGGAGGGAAAAGGTGCAAGCAACGAATGGCCACTGCTTGCCTCCCAGGCGGGCCTTAACAGCCTCCATGACGCCTCTGCAAAGTCTCACAGTACAGGCCCATGGATAACACCATCCCCCACCTCCCTGTCAAGTGCCATACCCACCCATCCTCAGCCTCCCTCACTGACCTTGAAGTCAATCATGTCCCTAAGAAAATCTTCATTCTGAACGCTGAATATGATTAACACCTGAGGGTGGTTCATAATCTGCTTTGGGTCAAGGAGACATTCAGGTCACATGCCAGGCTAAGAAGAGCCAGGGGCAAGAGACCTAATCTGACCTGGAGAAGGACACTGGTACAGGCATCTGCAAGGACCCTGGGCACTCACGCTTGCCTGAACATGACTCACAACTTCAGGCCCTTCCATACCATCAGACCTGCTCGTGGCTCTGGGTTCCCTCTGCTGTTTTGCAGCTCAGGTGGTCTGCAACCCAAAAGCAGGGGCTATTTCTCACCTCTCCTTCTCACCTCCTGGCCTGTGTTTGCTGGCTAGTGGCATGTCACTGGTAACATGTTTATAATTTGCAGTCCTTGTAACTACCGTATCTGAAAGAAATTGGGGTGTGTGTGTGTGTTTCTATGTGTGTCTGAATGTGTATTTATCTCTGGGTTTGTGTGTGTGTGTGTGTGTGTGTGTGTGTGTGCGAGACTCCCATGTCTGAGCTATTTCCAGGGACCATCCACATTTGAACAATAAATGTCTGCAGTTGCTGCTCTAGTATACTCTCTCTGGTCACCCTGACCTAGAGGCCCTGGGTACTGATCCTCCTCAAACGCAGGCCTGAAAGGGAAACCAAGAGTCATGGCTGTGACACTTACAGGTGTGGCTCTGACCAGATACTACTCGGCTGTGCCTTTGGAACCTGCCCACGCCCAGGACCACACTTCCGTCAGCGGCCTGCAGCACCCTCCCTGTGCTCTCGCCAGATACCCGCACCCCCCCACTCCTGCACATGCTCCTGCTTCTGCTCCACTTCCTCCTCCTCTTCCTGACAGGCAAAAACCTAGCAGCAGGAAGGATACAGCTTTGGCCCAGAAGCCAGGGATGCCCTGGGGGATGGCGCTTCTCCGAGCCAAGTGATGCTTCCTTCTCAGATGGTTCATGCTCATGAACCGAACGTAGGCCCGGGGGATTTCCTCATGCAGGGAACTGACTTCCAACTGCAGGGCACTCAGTGCCTGTAGCCCATTTGATGCCGGCCACTCACTTGGGCCTCCAGGTCTTCCCAGGCCCTGATCCTCCACCCTCTTCTCTTCCAGCTCCTGGGAGGGCCCCTGATCCCGCTCCTCCTCTGCCACAACTTCCACCTCCTCCATGACGTCTTCCTCAGCAGCTGGCACACCTGCCCAATCCCAGACTCGTCTCTGTACACCAGAGCCCCCCCATTGTCCTCCATCACGTCCACCATGTGGAGGGTGATCACTTCGCCTACTGTGCCACCTCTGAGCTGCAAAATCCCACCTGTGCATGGCATTGTGATGGCAGGCCCCCTGGCCACTGCCCTCTGAGCACCCGGGCTCCCAGCTAAGAATGTCCGGAGTCCTGGGACGCTTCCACCTTCCTCTGGCCGCATATCACGCTCCTCTGGGACATGGCTGTGACCCCGAGCTGGGGCAGATGCGAAGGGACCAGACATAATAACACAGCAAGTGGTGCGCAATGGCGGCCCGGCTGAGGTAACCGGGTGTGGCTGGCTAGCTCTTTGGGGCGGGGTGAGAGCGGAATGGTCAGCAAGTGGGACCTGGTGTGTGCCGGGTGGCCTGAGGCTGAAGAAAAGGGTTCCAGAGAGGCCAGGAAAGGATGCATGGAGATCAGCCCAACACGCGGGACGCCTAGGCTGTGAGACAGGCTCAGGCTGCTGGGTCAAATCGAGACGAATGGCAGAGAGGGTAGTGGGCGGCACCCTGAGGGAAATGCCCCTAGACCAGAGGGTGGCTTCCCCGCTTCCTGGGCTCCAGCGCCCACACGTGGCCACACTCAGCTTCAGGGAGGGCAGGGCCATTGCAACTGGCCTTACTGCAGGCGCTGGCATTGAATTGGCCTCTGGAATTTCAAGCCATGTGTTCTCGCTCTGCAATCCAAAGAGCACACTGCTGTGTCCCATGGGGCCGCCCATCCCTGGGAGCTCTCCCTGAGTATCTAAAGGTTAGGCAGGGGTGCAAAATGGCTGGATACCTTCCTCCCTGGGACAGGAGGCTGCAGCTGTTTGGATGGTAGGGTAGAGTGTATAAACCCCAACGTTTGCAACACTTGATTTTCACTGTTCAAGGGCACCAGAGCCATAGGGCAGAGATCTCTCTCTTTGTCTCTTTCTCACTGCTTCTCGCCTGTCACTGTTTCTGGCGATCCTGCTGTGTGTGCACCAGGGAAGCCTGTCTGTGTGTCTCCATCTCTCTATGTGGTGATGTGGTTCTCTTCCATTCTCCAGACACCAGTGCTCAGGACAGACACCTAACCTTGGAGTGAAGGCAAGCCCTTCTCCTACTCAGTGAGTCGCACCCATGGCAGATGAGACTGTTCTGGGCCACAGGGTCGCAGAGTGCTCTCTGAAGCTGGAAAGCACACGGTGGGTGGTCGCTGCTGAAGTGCACAAGGGGACGGGCGACCCTCCCTCCCTCGCTGGGCTGACATGAACACAGGACTCTGGCGGCAAGGCCACATCTTGCACAGAGGTAGAAACGGGTCACGGTCTGGTGGCATGACGGAACTCCCTGAACCTTGCTGGAATGCCTACCAGTGAGAGGCTAAGTGCACCAGCATGTTGAGTTCCAGGACACACCAGTGCCAGAGGCCTGCACGATGGCCCATTTACCCTATCGAGGCCCTTTCAAAGAGGTTCTGCTCTCCAGGTGAGAACACATAACAGCGTACCCAGTGGCCCAATCCTGTGGGGCTGCTACCAGCAAGATGATCAACCTAAGCCATCCTTCCTATAGTCCTCATACGCGGTATCTGTTTTCTGCAAAGGGTAAAAAGACAGATGTCTCACACTCGATCATTCTGCAGGTAGCAGGTGCTTATGCTCCAGTGCTGCTGTATCTCTGAAACCTTACACAAAAGGCAAAGGGTGCTCATGCTCCTGGCCAGTATGCGGAAAGAATGCCCAGCACTTAAGAAGGATGCCAAGGCCCTCGTAGTTATTTGTCCAAAGGGCTGTTGGCTCACCCACTGCAGCTTCTGTGCCCAGGACTGCAGCCCAATCTGTGTCTTGGCTCTGTGCACTCACCGATCACGCCCAGGTGATTTCCTCCTGCCTCTCCTTTCTGGTAGAGGTCCGGGCTGCAGGTGCCTACTTCGATGTAGAACTTGCTAACTCAGTAGGATCATACGGCATGATTCCCTGGCTTCACTGCTCCTCTGGTAAGAGTCTATGTTCCCTTCTTGTTTCGGCTGTCCTTTCTTGTGTCACCTAGCTAGGTGACTTCCGGCTGCTCACCCTCACAAGTGTATTTGTAGGAACTTCTCTGCAGGAATAGGCACACATGTCCACATGTCCACACTCACACCCCTCAGAGGAGACTTACACATGTGTGGAAGTACAGGCTTTCTTGTCCAGGAACATGGATTTTGGTAAGCACTCAACATTCTTTGTCCATGTTATTTTCCTTCACTTGCTCGTTGATCCTGTCAGCTTGCACTTCTATCTCTGTGACGTGTGCTCAAGGTTAACAAAATCTTGGTATTGTTCATGACAGGGACGGACCTGCAGAGCGTCTGGCACGCCTGGAAGTGCTCGGTGTGGACAGCTGAGTGACTTGTGCCTGTGTTCCACATTCTCCCATAACCTTGGGCGGGTTGACAGTACTAGTTGTGTTGGCATGATTCCATTTCCTGTTCTTTCCTTCAGAGAACAGAAAACAAGGCCCTTTGGACTCAGCTGACTTGGAGAACTGCTTTCTTGGTGTGCACGTCTCTACATCATGCCTTCTCAAGTCTGTGCCCCATTGCATGCCTATATCCCTTAGGGCCCACAGCATTCTGGCTGAGGGTGCCTGTCCTCCCTATCTTGGAGCTTTCTGTGTGCACCTGTCTACCTATGCCCCCAGTGCTCCCTCCCTGGAGCTGGAAAAGGCCAACGAGATGCCCAAGCCTCCAACAGCCCTAAGAGGCCGTGGCAGGCCTGGGACTGATACAATGTCGTGAAGAAGGTGCACATGCATCTACAGGGTCTCTACCAATACAAAGCATGGGATCTGAGACCAGAAAGGGAAGGTGGCATCCCTAGAACTAGTCCCTTCACGTCACTACTACCCAGACCCACAGAGTCCCTGAACGGATTGGGAAACTGGCCCTTTTAGGCCCACAGCTCATGCCCCTCTTGTGCAGAAAGCACCCTTTCTATCTCAAGTGCACCCAGAGGGGTTGATCCCATCTAAGGCCTCAATTATTTGCTAAATGCAAGCCTTTATTTCAGTTGCTCTCACTAGGCCCAAGTAAGACTCTGGAAAGACAGGCATCCCTGCTTGCCTCCACCGTGTTCTCCTCCAGCTCCTGGGAGGACCTCTGATTGCACTGCTCATCTGCCACAACCTCCACCTCCTACATGATGTCTTCCACCAGCAGCTGGCACTCCCGCCCAATCCAGCCTCGTCTCCATCCACCAGGGCCCCCCTGCAGTCCTCCACTGCCTCCACCATGTAGAGGGTGACCTCTTCGCCTGCTGTGCCACCTGGGAGCTGCACAGTCCCAGCCGTGCACAGCATCACGACGGCAGACCAGCAGGCCACTGTCCCCTGAGCGCCCGGGTTCCCAGCTAAGAATGTCCGGAGTCCCGGGATGCGCCGGTTTCCTCTGGCCACCTCTCATGCTCCTCTGGGACATGGCTGTGACCCCGAGGAAGGGCAGATGGGAAGGGACCAGACATAATAGCACAGCAAGTGGTGCCCAATGGCGGCCTGGCTGAGGTAATCGGGTGTGGCTTGCTAGCTCTTTGGGGCAGGGTGAGAGCGGAATGGTCAGGAAGTAGGGCCTGGTGTGTGGCAGGTGGCCTGAGGCTTAAGAAAAGGGATCCGGAGAGGCCAGAAGAAGGTGCTCGGAGATCAGCCCAACGGGAGAACTTCGTCAGGCTGCTGTTCCAAACACAGACTGAGGGCAGAAAGGGGAGTGGGCGGCACCGTCATGGACATGCCCCTAGAAGAGAGGGCCGCTTCCCTACTTCCTGGGCTCCAGCGCCCCAACGTGTCATCACTCGGCTTCATGGAGGGCACGGCTATTGCATCTGCTTGTACCCCAGGTGCTGGTATTGAATTGGCACCTGGAAATTCAAACCATGTGTTCTCGCTCCACAATCCAAACCACACACTCCTGTGTCCCATGGGACTTTCAATGCCTGGGAGCTTTCGCTGACTATCCAAAGGATAAGCAGGAAGGTAAGGTGACTGGATACTTTCCTCCATGGGACAGGAGCCTGTTGCTGTCTGGATGGTAGGGGAGTGTGCACAAAGCCCAACGTATACAACACTTGACCTCCACTGTTCAGAGGCACCAGGGCCATAGGGTACAGATATCTCTCTTTGTTTCTTTGTCTCTGCTTTTCGCATAACCTTGTTTCTGGAGATCCTGCTGTGTGTGCACCAGGGGCTGCTGTCTGTGTGTCTCTGGTTACTAAGTGGTGCCGTGGGGCCCTGCCATTCTCCGGACACCAGCGCTCAGAACAGATGCTTAACCTCGGAGTGAAGACAAGCTCATCTCCTCCTCCGTGAGTCACACCCATGGCAGATCAGACTGTTCTGGGCACAGGGGCAGAGAGTGCTTTGTCAAATTTGAAAGACCATGGTGGGTTTTCACTGCTGAACCACAGAAGGGGACCAGCAACACTCCCTCCCTCGCTAAGCAGACATGAACGCTGCACAGGACTCTGCTATCACGGCCACACCTTGCATAGCAGGAAAAAAGGGTCACGGTCTCCTGACTTGACGGAACTCCCTGAACGTTGCTGGAAGGCCAGACAGTGAGAGGGTCAGGACACCACCTCATTGAGTTCCACGAAGCAACAGTGCCAGAGGACTGCACATTGGTCCGTTTAGCCTATTGAGCCCCTTTCAAAGAGGTTCTGTTCTCCTAGTGAGAACACATCCCATCCTACCCAGTGGCCCAAACCTGTGTGGCCGGGAGAAGCAAGATGATCAACCTAAACCATCCTTCCTATAGTCCTCATACCCGATATGTGTGTTCTGCCAAGAGTACAGAGTGACGTTTCACACTGGAAGATTTTGCAGGTAACAAGTGCTTATGCTCCACGGCCACTGCATCTCTGAAACCTTAGAGAAAAGGCAAGAGGTGCTCATGTTCCTGGCCAGGACATGCAAAGAGTGCCCTGCACTTGAGAAGGATGCATAGCCCTTTTAGCTGCGTGTCCAAAGGGCTGTCGGCTCACCCACTGTGGTTTCTGTGCCTGGGACTGCAGCCCAATCTGTGTCTCGGCTCTTCTGCACTCATGGATCGCCCACAGGTCATTTCTCCTGCCTTTCTTTCTGCCACGGGTCCTGGTTGCAAGCATCTATTTCCATGTAGAACCTTTTAACTCAGTGAGATCATGGGGCATGGTTCCCTGGCTTCATTGCTTCTGCTGCAAGGGTCTATATCTCTTTCATGAGAATCTTCATGTTTCCACTGTCCATTGTTCTGTCCCCTAGCCTGGATCCCTCTGGCTGCTCACACTCATGAGTGTACTGGCAGGCGCTTCTGCGCAAGCATTTGCACACACGTCCATGTGTACACACTCACATCCCTGAGAGGAGACTTAGACTTATGCAGAAGTACAGGCTTTCTTGTCCAGGATCATGAATTTTGGTAAGCACTCAACAATCTATGTCCCAGTTACGTTCTCTCACTGGCTCGTCAATCCTGTCAGCTTGCACTTCTAACTCTGTGACTTGCCCTCAAGGTCAACAAAATCTTGGCATTGTTCATGAAGCGGACTGATCTGCAGATAATCATGCAGGCCTGGATGTGCTCGCCATGGACAGCTGAGTGACCTGCGCCTGTGTTCCACATTCTCCCATAACCTTGTGCAGCTTCACAGTACCAGTCACGTTAGCATGATTCCATTACCTGTGCATTCTTTCAGAGAACCATAAATCAAGGGCCTTTGGTCTCCACTGACTTGGAGAACTGCTCTCTAGGTGTGCACCTCTGTACATCATGCCTTGTCAAGTCTGTTCCCCATTGCAAGCCTATCACCCGTTAGGGCCCACAACATTCTGGCTGAGACCCACTGTCCTTCCTTTCTCTGGAGCATTCTGTGTGCACCTGTCTACATGTGCCACCAAGTGCTCTCTCCCTGTATCAGGAAAAGGCCTGTGAGATACCCGAGCCTCCAAGAGCCCCAAGAGACCTTGGCAGGTCTGGGACTAATACAGTGTTGTGAAGAAGGTGAACATGCATCTACAGAGTTTCTTCCAGTACAAGGCATGGGATGAGGCCAGAAAGGTAGGGTGTTGTCCCTAGACTTAGTCCCTTTAGTGTACTCATGGAGTCTCTGGATGAATGATGCCCTGGAAACTGGCCCTTTTAGGCCCACAGCTCATGCCTCTCTTGGCCAAAAAGCACCATTTCTATCTCACGTGCACTGAGAGGGATTGATCCCTCCCAAGCCCTCACTCATTTGATAAACACCAAGGCTCTATTTCAGTTGGTCTCACTAGGCCTAAATAAGACTCTGGAAAGACAGGCATCCCTGCTTGCCTTCCCAGCCCATGTGCCAAGGAAGGCAGTCCCTGGCTTGGCCGAGTAACATGTAAAACGGTCACCTGGAAAGCACAGTTCCTCTCAGTGTCACCTGGTGCAGATCTCCTAAGACAAAACCAGAGATTCTGCTCCAGTGAGACTGCCAGAATCCACCCTCAAGATCAGACCACCACCTTTACACTCTGGCCGAACAGCCAGGAGCAAGACCACAGAGGAGGGATGGAATTCACATCAGGATGTTCAGCATGAGTCATGGGCTATCTTATGGCAGGACCACTGAAAACCAGCAGGCTCTGTGAGGACCCCAGGGCCCTCCTTGTCTCCCACTGTCCCAAGGTCCCTTGGGACAAGCAGCCAGCCCACCTTCCTTGTGTCCTCCGACTTCCCTGAATCACAGTCACACGCCGGCAGAGGAAAACACACGTACACCCCACACATGTGCCCTCCTCGCCTTTCTGCACTACCAGGGAGGTTGCAAGTGCCTGGTGGCATGCAACACTCACACCCTGTGCCTGCTAGGATGCCTGGGGTTTCACACAGACAGCCTACCTCAGCACAGCTGACATTTACTCTTCGATCGTGCCAGTGTGTGCTCCTTCGGGAGAGAGCGTGCTGCCTGACAGGCTGATCCTGGGCAGCATGGGCCCAGGACGTTTCCCGTGTATCCTTCTCACATGTGTGGAACAGGCTCCAGGGCAGCAGGCTCTCTGTGCCTCCTCCTCCTTCAGGTCTCTGCCCTTCTCCACAGGACTTTAGCCTCCTCACCACCCCAGGTCCTGCCGAAGCCACGTCCAACATTTCCATAAGCTGGCCAAATTTTCCACAGACTGAGGGGTCCACAGGCAGTGGTTTCAAAGCCCCACCCAACCTGATTTGCCCTGGGCAAATCCTCCGACCACACAACCCTCCACCTGGTCCAAATACACAAAATAACACTGTAGAAAATGTGAACGTGTTTTCTTTTTTGGTCTAGTTGCACACATGGGAGCCATGCTCTGAATTATCACTGGCCATCCGTTCCTCTTTCCCACCCTGGACAGGATCACTGCTGAGACAGGTCGACCAACGACCTTCAGTCTGAGGAGGCCTTGTGCCTCCTCTTCTCATCGCTTGGCAGTTCTTCACCTGACAAATTCATCTGTGCGTCTGCCCTGGGCCAGAAACACACACACACACACACACACACACACATTAACACAGGTGACGAAGCCCATGTGTGTATATACACACACATGCTCGGCATGGGGACACAAACACAAACAGGGAACATAGTTCTCTCAGTAGCTGAAGATGCCCGTGCCCAGCAATGTGGGAAATGGCATCAGAAGGCACCATGTCTCTGCTTTGGGGTGCCCTGTCCACCTCTTCCTGCAGCTCTTCTGTATTTTCCCAAGCCGGCCTGAAGCTGGAACCAGGGCGGCCTGCGTGGTTGTGGTGAGGCAGCGAGTGGTGGATGTGTAAATTCAATAAGATCCCAAACAGCACTCAGGTGTACTGACAGCCCAGGGAGGGTGGCCTTCCAGTCATTGGCTATCCAGGGAGCAGGGGCGGGAGGGGAGGACACAGACAATCGAAAACTCTCTGAGCAGCAGGGGGCAGGGGATGGCAGGATTGAAAGAAAGATGATTCTGACAAACAGACGTCATTCACCCTGCCTCGTGCAGAATCACCAATGACTCTGGCACTGAAATCACAGCTGTTTCAAGGAAGAGTTTCTTCACTCATGGCAACAACAAGTCCCCAAGGCTCCAGTCTCAGCATGTCACCTGCCACATGCATGACCCAAACCCAGACTCCGCAGCCAACTTGGATGAAATTGAGGATCTCCATCTGGGAAAGGAAGACACCCAAGCCTCTTCATGGCGGTTCCCTTAGGGCTCCCGTGAAGACCACCTCACCACCTGTGTTTCTGTCAGCTACCTCTTAAGGCACAAATTTCCTCACTGAGATAGTACTTCAGGGCATCATTCCACAGGTCCTGGCCAATGATATGATGGCAATATGAGCAAGGTCAGGACGGGGATGACCAGGCCCCTAAACCTCCAATGAGAAGGCAAGAGCTCCAACATCAATCTCCAACTCTGTGTGGGTCCTAACAAACCCACCTCACCAATCCTGTTTGATTTTGGGCAGTTGTGGCCTGACAGCCAATTGAGAAATTTCTGGCTACTGGTGTCCAGGGTGCGACTGGGTGATCCCCGTTCAAAGTCCCTGAACCAGTGGACTGTTGTGGAATGACGTGCCCTATACCCTGAAGAGAGACATCTGAGACAGGACATGATGCCACAGCTGAAGGATCGACCCCCAACCTGGTCACCTTGCATAACCACACTGACCACCCTGGGGCCACGTTTACAGTGATTTCAAGGTAATATTCCATAAGAATCACCATGCTCCAGAAGTACGGGTTGTCCTGAAAGGAGAAGATCAGCTTGCCGCGGAACTGTGGATGGCTCTGCACCTAAACCTGCCAGCACAGGGAGGAGACAAAAGTTGCAAACTTCTAGGGGCCTCAGCTTGTCTCCCAGGCAGGCATTAACAGCCTCTTTAATGCCTCTCCAAATTCTCACAGAAGAGGCCCATGCATAACACATTCCCCCATCTTCAGCCTCCCTCACTGACTTTGTAGTCCATCATGTAGCTAAGAAAATCTTCATCCTGGCTGCTGATTATGACGGACACGGGAGGGCGGTTCATAATCTGATTTATGTCATGGAGCCATTAAGGGCACAGGCCGGGCCAAGAAGAGCCAGGACCAACAGCCCTCATCTGGCCTGGAGAAGGACAGTGGAACAGGCATCTGCCAGGATGCCGGGCACTCCCACTTGCCCGGTCGCCACTGACGTCTTCAGGCCCTGCAATACCATCAGACACGCTCGTGGCTCTGGGTTCCTTAGGCTGTTCTGCAGCTCAGGTGATCTGCATCTCACAACCAGGGGCTATTTCTGACTTCTGCTGCCCGCCTACTGTCCCGTGTTTGCTGGCTAGTGGTATGTCCCTGGTAACATGCTTAGGAGTTGCAGTCCTTGTGACCACCGTATCTGAAAGACACCGGGGTGTGTGTGTGTTTCTATGTGTGTCTGAATGTGTGTGAATCTCTGTGTGTGGCTGTCTGCGTGTGTGCGAGACTCCCAAGTCTCAGCTATTTCCGGGGATCATCCACATTTACCACATTAAATGTCTGCACTAGCTGCTGTAGTGTACTTTCTCTGGTCATTTCTGACCTAGAGGCCTCGGCTACTGGCCCTTCACAGACGCAGGCCTGAAGGACAAACCCAGAGTCATGGCTGTGACACTTACAGGCATGGTTCTGCCTAGATTCTACTCGGCTGTGCCTTTGGAACATGCCTCTGGCCTGGACCACACTTCCCTCAGGGGCCTCCGGTGCCCTTCCTGTGATGCCACCATGGTCCCCTCCACATCCTCCTGATTCTGCCCCACTGGTTGCTCCTCCTCCTCCACCTCCGCCTCCTAAGAGGCAGACACTGAGGAGTGGCAAGTAGAATACATCTTTGGCACAGAAACCACAGATGCCCTGGATAATGGCGCTTCTCCGAGCTAAGTGACGCTTCCTGCTCAAATGGTTCATGCACATGAACCAAACGGAGGCACGGCACTTAACCTCATGCCGGGAACTCAGTTCCACCTGCAGGGTGGCCAGTGCCTGTAGCTCATCTAGCACCAGCCACTCATTTTGGCTTCCGAGTCATTTCAGGCCATGCTCCTCCACTGTCGGCTCCACCAACTCCTGGCAGAACCACACTTCCTACTCCTCATCTGCCACAACCTTCACATCCTCTATGAAGTCTCCCGCCAGCAATGGCATTCCCATGTGATCCCCGCGTCGTCTCCGTCCACCAGGGCCCCGTGGTCCTCCAACACCTCCAACACGCAGAGAGTGACAACTTTGCCTGGTGTGCCACCTGGTGGCTGCAGCGTCCCAGCCGTGCACAATATCTGGACTGCAGGCCCCGTGGCAACTGCCCCGTGAGCACCTGGTCTCCCAGCTAAGAAGGTCTGGAGTCTCGGGATGCACCAGTCTTCTTCTGGGCGCCTCTCATGCTCCTCTTGGACCTGGCTGTGACCCCGAGCTGGGGCAGGTGCCAAGGGCCCGGACATAATAGCACAGCAAGTGGTGCGCAAAGGCGGCCCAGGCTGCAGTAACCGCCTGGGGCTCGCTAGCTCTTTGGGTTGGGGTGAGAGTGGAATGGTTGGCAGATGGGGCCTGGCATGTGGCAAGTGATCTGAGGCTGATGAGTGGGGTTCCACAGAGCCCAGGAGAAGGTTCACGGAGATCAGCCGAACACGAGAACTTCCTCTGCTCTGAGACACGCTCAGGCTACTGGGCCAAATCTTGACCAAAGGCAGAGAGGTGAGTGGGCGGCCCCCTGATAGACACGCCCCTAGACAAGAGGGCCGCTTTCCCAGTTCCTGGGCTCCAGCGCCCCCACGTGGCGCCACTCGGCTTCATGGAGGGCACGGCTATTGCATCTGCTTCTACCCCAGGTGCTGGCATTCAATTGGCATCTGGAAATTCAAACCATGTGTTCTAGCTCCACAATGCAAACTGCACACTCCTGTATCCCATGGGACTTTCAATGCCTGGGAGCTTTCGCTGAGTATCCCAAGGATAGGCAGGAAGGTAAAGTCACTGGATTCTTTCCTCCATGGGACAGGAGCCTGTTGCTGTCCGGATGGTAGGGGAGTGTGTACAAAGCCCAAGGTTTACAACACTTGACCTCCACTGTTCACGGGCAAGAGAGCCATAGGGAAGAGATCGCTCTCTTTGTCTCTTTGTCTCTGCTTCTCGCATAGCACTGTTTCTGCCCATCCTGCTGTGTGTGCACCAGGGGCTGCTGTCTGTGAGTCCCTGGCTCTCTGAGTGGTGCTGTGGGCCTCCCCATTCGCCGGACATCAGCACTCAGAAGAGATGCTTAAACATGGAGTGAAGGCAAGCTCATCTCCTTCTCAATGAGTTGCACTCATGACAGATCAGACTGTTCTGGGCACAGGGGCTGAGAGTGCTTTGTCAAATTGGAAAGCCCATGTTGGGTTTTCACTGCTGAAATGCAGAAGGGGCCCGGCGACTCTCCCTCCCTCGCTGGGCAGCATGAACGCTGCACAGGATACTGCCGGCATGGCCACACCTTGCACAGTGGGAGAAATGGATCACGGCCTCCTGACATGACGGAACTCTCTGAATGTTGCTGGAAGGCTGGACAGTGAGAGGGTCAGTACACCACCACCTTGAGTTCCTCGACACACTGGTGCCACTGGCCTGCATGATGGCTGTTTACCATATCGAACCCTTTCAAAAAGGTTCTGTTCTCCTGGTGAAAACACATCCCATCTTACCCAGTGGCCCACCTTTGTGTGGTCGGAAGAAGCAGGACGATCAATGTAAACCATGCTTCTTATAGTCCTCATTCCCGATATGTGTGTTCTGCCAAGAGTACAAAGAGTGACGCTTCACAATGGAAGATGCTGCAGGTTGCAAGTGCTTATGCTCCACTGCCACTGCATCTCTGAAACCTTAGAGAAAAGGCAAGGGGTGCTCATGTGCCTGGCCAGGACATGCAAAGAGTGTCCTGCACTTGAGAAGGACGCAAAGGCCTTTGTAGCTGGGTGTCCAAAGGGCTGTCGGCTCACCCACCGTGGTTTCTGTGCCTGGGACTGCAGCCCAATCTGTGTCTGGGCTCTTCGGCCCTCACAGATCGCCCCCAGATCATTTCCTCCTGCCTGGCTTTCTGCCACGGGTCCTGGCTACAAGCACCTATTTCCATATAGAAACTTCGCACTCAGTGAGATCATGGGGCATGGTTCCCTGGCTTCACTGCTTCAGCTGGCAAGAGTCTATGTCCCTTTCACGTGAACCCTCATGTTTCCACTGTCCATTGTTCCATCCCCTAGCCTGGATCCCTCCGGCTGCTCACACTCACAAGTGTACTGGCAGGCGCTTCTGTGCACGCATGTGCAAAACGTTCACGTGTGCAAGGTCACCGCCCTGAGAGGAGACTTACACTTATGCAGAAGTACAGGCTTTCTTGTCCAGGAACATGAATGTTGGTAAGCACTCGGCGTTCTTTGTCCCAGTTACTTTCTCTCCCTCCCTCGTCGATCCTGTCAGCTTGCACTTCTAACTCTGTGACTTGCGCTCAAGGTTATCAAAATCTTGGAATTGTTCAGGACACGGACCGACCTGCAGAGCGTCGGGCAGGCCTGGATGTGCTCGCCGTGGACAGCTGAGTGACCTGCGCCTGTGTTCCACATTCTCCCATATCCTTGGACAGCTTCATGGTACCAGTCACGTTAGCATGATTGAATTACCTGTGCATTTCTTCAGAGAACCAGAAAACAAGGGCCTTTGAGCGCTAATGCCGTGGGCTAGAAACACACACACACACAGACCCACATTAACACAGGTGACACAAGCCCTCAGGTGTATATACACACACATGTGCGGCATGCGGCACAAACGCAAAGAGGGACCAAAACCATCTCAGTAGTTGAAGAGGCTCGTGCCCAGCAGTGTGGGAATTGGCATCAGTAGGAACCATGTCCTTGCCTTCGGGCCCCCTGTCCACCTCATCCCGCAGCTCTTCTCTATTTTCCCATGCCGGCCTGAAGCCAGTTGTAGCGCGGCCTGTGTGGTCGCGGTGAGACAGCGAGTGGTGGATCTGGAAATTCAACAAGACCCCAAAGTCAGCACTCAGGTGCACTGGCAGCCCACGGAGGGCGCCCTAATAGTCATAGGCTATCCCAGGAGCAGGGTCGGGAGGGAAGGACCCAGACAATCAAAAACTCTCTGAGCAGCAAGAGGCCGGGGATAGCGAAATTGACAGAAGAATGATTCTGACAAGCAGACGTCATTCACCCTGCCTGGAGCAGAGCACCAATGACTCTGGCACTGAAACCACAGCTGCTTGAAGGGAGACTTGCTTCACTCATGGCCACACCGAGTCCCCAAGCCTTCAGTTTCAGCACGTCACCTGCTACGTGCATGACCCAAACCCAGCCTCTGCAGCCAGCTTGCCTGAACCTGAGGATCCCCTTCTGGGAAAGGACTATGCCCCAGGCTCTACACGGCTCTTCCCTCAGGGCCCCCCTGCACACAACCTCACCTCCTGTGTTTCTGTCAGCTACCTCTCATGGCACAAATTTCCTCCCTGGAATAGTACTTCAGGGCATCATCTCACACGTCCTGGCCAATGATCTGATGGCAATATGGGCAAGGTCAGCGCGGGGATGACAAGGCCGCTATTCCACCCATGAGGAGACAAGAGCTCCAACATCAATAGCCAACTGTGCATGCGCTTGAACCAAACCCACTTCACCAATCCTGTTCGATTCTGCACAGTTGTGGCCTGACAGCCAATTGAGAAAGTTACGGCTCCTGGGGTTCGGCCTGCACCTGAGTGCTCCGCTTTCAAAGTCCCAGAATCAGTGGACTGGAGTTGACTAACGTACGCTATTCCCTGTAGAGAGACAGCGGACAAAGGGGCGAATGCCAAAGCTGAAGCAACCCACCCCCCCCAACCATGGCCTACTTGGACAGCCACACTCAACACCGTGGGGCTAATTTACAGTGATTTCAAGGTAATATTCCTTAAGAATCAAAATGCTCCAGAAGTACGGGTGGTCCTCAAAGGAGAAGATCAGCTTGCCGCAGGACTGTGGATGGCTCTGCACCTAAACCTGCCAGCACAGAGAGGAGACAAAAGTTGTAAGCTTCTAGGGGCCTCAGCTTGTCTCCCAGGCAGGCATTAACAGCCTCCTTGACGCCTCTCCAAATTCTCACAGAAGAGGCCCATCCATATCACATTCCCCAGATCCCTGTCATGTGCCAAACCCACCCATCCTCAGCCTCCCTCACTGACTTTGAAGTCCATCATGTAGCTACGAAAATCTTCATCCTGGCTGCTGATTATGACGGACACGGGAGGGCGCTTCATTATCTGCTTTATGTCATGGAGCCATTAAGGGCACAGGCCAGGCCAAGAAGAGCCAAGAGCAACAGCCCTCGTCTGGCCTGGAGAAGGACAGTGGAACAGGCATCTGCCAGGATGCTGGGCACTCCATTTTGCCCGTTCGCCACTGACGTCTTCAGGCCCTGCAATACCATCAGACACGCTCATGGCTCTGGGTTCCTTAGGCTGTTCTGCAGCTCAGGTGATCTGCATCTCGCAACCAGGGTCTATTTCTGACCTCTACTGACCCCCTACTGTCCCGTGTTTGCTGGCTAGTGGCATGTCCCTGGTAACATGCTTAGGAGTTGCAGTCCTTGTGACCACCGTATCTGAAAGACACCGGGGTGTGTGTGTGTTTCTATGTGTGTCTGAATGTGTGTGTATGTCTGTGTGTGGCTGTCTGCGTGTGTGCGAGACTCCCATGTCTCAGCTATTTCCGGGGATCATCCACATTTACCATATTAAATGTCTGCACTAGCTGCTCTAGTGTACTTTCTCTGGTCATTTCTGACCTAGAGGCCTCGGCTACTGGTCCTCCACAGACACAGGCCTGAAGGACAAACCCAGAGTCATGGCTGTGACACTTACAGGTGTGGATCTGCCCAGATTCTACTCGGCTGTGCCTTTGGAACATGCCTCTGGCCTGGACCACACATTCCTCAGGGGCCTCCGGTGCCCTTCCTGTGACGCCACCATGGTCCCCTCCACATCCTCCTGATTCTGCCCCACTGCTTGCTCCTCCTCCTCCACCTCTGCTTCCTAAGAGCCGGACACTGAGAAGCAGCAAGTAGAATGCATCTTTGGCACAGAAGCCACAGATGCCCTGGATGATGGCGCTTCTCTGAACTAAGTGTCGCTTCCTGATCAGATGGTTCATGCACATGAACCGAACGGGGCCCCGGCAGTTAATCTCATGCCAGGAACTCAGTTCCAGCTGCAGGGTGGCCAGTGCCTGTTAGCTCATCTAGCGCCAGCCACTCATTTGGGCTTCCGAGTCTTTCCAGGCCCTGCTCCTCCACTGTCTGCTCCACCAACTCCTAGGAGAACCCCTCTTCCTGATCCTCATCTGCCACAACCTTCATGTCCTCCATGACGTCTTCCGCCAACAATGGCATTCCCATGCTATCCCCACGTCGTCTCCGTCCACCAGGGCCCCATGGTTCTCCAACAGCTCCACCACGTAGAGGGTGACATCTTCGCCTGTTGTGCCACCTGGTGGCTGCAGCGTCCCAGCCGTGCACAATATCTGGACTGCAGGCCCCGTGGCCACTGCACCGTGAGCACCTGGTCTCCCAGCTAAGAAGGTCTGGAGTCTCAGGATGCACCAGTCTTCTTCTGGGCGCCTCTCATGCTCCTCTTGGACCTGGCTGTGACCCCGAGCTGGGGCAGGTGCCAAGGGCCCGGACATAATAGCACAGAAAGTGGTGCACAAAGGCGGCCCAGGCTGCAGTAACCGGGTGGGGCTCGCTAGCTCTTTGGGGTAGGGTGAGAGTGGAATGGTTGGCAGATGGGGCCTGACATGTGGCAAGTGACCTGAGGCTGATGAATGGGGTTCCACAGAGGCCAGGAGAAGGTGCACGGAGATCAGATGAACACGACAACTTCCTCTGCTCTGAGACACACTCAGGGTACTGGGCCAAATCTTGACCAAAGGCAGAGAGGTGAGTGGGCGGCCCCCTGATAGACACGCCCCTAGACAAGAGGGCCGCTTTCCCAGTTCCTGGGCTCCAGCGCCCCCACGTGGCGCCACTCGGCTTCATGGAGGGCACGGCTATTGCATCTGCTTCTACCCCAGGTGCTGGCATTCAATTGGCATCTGGAAATTCAAACCATGTGTTCGCGCTCCACAATGCAAACCGCACACTCCTGCATCCCATGGGACTTTCAATGCCTGGGAGCTTTCGCTGAGTATCCCAAGGATAGGCAGGAAGGTAAAGTGACTGGATTCTTTCCTCCATGGGACAGGAGGCTTTTGCTGTCCGGATAGTAGGGGAGTGTGTACAAAGCCCAAGGTTTACAACACTTGACCTCCACTGTTCACGGGCAAGAGAGCCATAGGGCAGAGATCGCTCTCTTTGTCTCTTTGTCTCTACTTCTCGCATAGCACTGTTTCTGCCCATCCTGCTGTGTGTGCACCAGGGGCTGCTGTCTGTGTGTCCCTGGCTCTCTGAGTTGTGCTGTGTGCCTCCCCATTCGCCAAACATCACCACTCAGAAGAGATGCTTAAACATGGAGTGAAGGCAAGCTCATCTCCTTCTCAGTGAGTTGCACTCATGGCAGATCAGACTGTTCTGGGCACAGGGGCTGAGAGTGCTTTGTCAAATTGGAAAGCCCATGTTGGGTTTTCACTGCTGAAATGCAGAAGGGGCCCGGCGACTCTCCCTCCCTCGCTGGGCAGCATGAACGCTGCACAGGACACTGCCGGCATGGCCACACCTTGCACAGTGGGAGAAATGGATCACGGCCTCCTGACATGACGGAACTCTCTGAATGTTGCTGAAAGGCTGGACAGTGAGAGGGTCAGTACACCACCACCTTGAGTTCCACGACACACTGGTGCCACTGGCCTGCATGATGGCTGTTAACCATATCGAACCCTTCCAAAATGGTTCTGTTCTCCTGGTGAAAACACATCCCATCTTACCCAGTGGCCCAACTTTGTGTGGTCGGAAGAAGCAGGACGATCAACGTAAACCATGCTTCTTATAGTCCTCATTCCCGATATGTGTGTTCTGCCAAGAGTACAAAGAGTGACGTTTCACAATGGAAGATTCTGCAGGTTGCAAGTGCTTATGCTCCACTGCCACTGCATCTCTGAAACCTCAGAGAAAAGGCAAGGGGTGCTCATGTTCCTGGCCAGGACATGCATAGAGTGCCCTGCACTTGAGAAGGACGCAAAGGCCTTTGTAGCTGGGTGTCCAAAGGGCTGTCGGCTCACCCACCGTGGTTTCTGTGCCTGGGACTGCAGCCCAATCTGTGTCTGGGCTCTTCGGCACTCACAGATCGCCCCCAGATCATTTCCTCCTGCCTGGCTTTCTGCCACGGGTCCTGGCTACAAGCACCTATTTCCATGTAGAAACTTTGCACTCAGTGAGATCATGGGGCATGGTTCCCTGGCTTCACTGCTTCAGCTGTCAAGAGTCTATGTCCCTTTCACGAGAACCCTCATGTTTCCACTGTCCATTGTTCCATCCCCTAGCCTGGATCCCTCCGGCTGCTCACACTCACAAGTGTACTGGCAGGCGCTTCTGTGCACGCATGTGCAAAACGTTCACGTGTGCAAGGTCACCGCCCTGAGAGGAGACTTACACTTCTGCAGAAGTACAGGCTTTCTTGTCCAGGAACATGAATTTTGGTAAGCACTCGGCGTTCTTTGTCCCAGTTACTTTCTCTCCCTCCCTCGTCGATCCTGTCAGCTTGCACTTCTAACTCTGTGACTTGCACTCAAGGTTATCAAAATCTTGGCATTGTTCAGGACACGGACCGACCTGCAGAGCATCGGGCAGGCCTGGATGTGCTCGCCGTGGACAGCTGAGTGACCTGCGCCTGTGTTCCACATTCTCCCATATCCTTGGGCAGCTTCATGGTACCAGTCACGTTAGCATGATTGCATTACCTGTGCATTCCTTCAGAGAACCAGAACACAAGGGCCTTTGAGCTCTAATGCTGTGGGCTAGAAACACACACACACACAGACCCACATTAACACAGGTGACACAAGCCCTCAGGTGTATATACACACACACATGTGCGGCATGCGGCACAAACGCAAAGAGGGACCAAAACCATCTCAGTAGTTGAAGAGGCTCGTGCCCAGCAGTGTGGGAGATGGCATCAGTAGGAACCATGTCCTTGCCTTCGGGCCCCCTGTCCACCTTATCCCGCAGCTCTTCTCTATTTTCCCAAGCCGGCCTGAAGCCAGTTGTAGCGCGGCCTGTGTGGTCGCGGTGAGACAGCGAGTGGTGGATCTGGAAATTCAACAAGACCCCAAAGTCAGCACTCAGGTGCACTGGCAGCCCAGGGAGGGCGCCCTAACAGTCCTAGGCTATCCCAGGAGCAGGGTCGGGAGGGAAGGACCCAGACAATCAAAAACTCTCTGAGCAGCAGGAGGCCGGGGATGGCGAGATTGACAGAAGAAGGATTCTGACAAGCAGACGTCATTCACCCTGCCTGGAGAAGAGCACCAATGACTCTGGCACTGAAACCACAGCTGCTTGAAGGGAGACTTGCTTCACTCATGGCCACACCGAGTCCCCAAGCCTTCAGTTTCAGCACGTCACCTGCTACGTGAATGACCCAAACCCAGCCTCTGCAGCCAGCTTGCCTGAACCTGAGGATCCCCTTCTGGGAAAGGACCATGCCCCAGCCTCTACACGGCTCTTCCCTCACGACCCCCCTGCACACCACCTCACCACCTGTGTTTCTGTCAGCTACCTCTCATGGCACAAATTTCCTCCCTGGAATAGTACTTCAGGGCATCATCTCACACGTCCTGGCCAATGATCTGATGGCAATATGGGCAAGGTCAGCGCGGGGATGACAAGGCCGCTATTCCACCCATGAGGAGACAAGAGCTCCAACATCAATAGCCAACTGTGCATGCGCTTGAACCAAACCCACTTCACCAATCCTATTCGATTCTGCACAGTTGTGGCCTGGCAGCCAATTGAGAAAGTTAAGGCTCCTGGGGTTCGGCCTGCACCTGAGTGCTCCTCGTTCAAAGACCCAGAATCAGTGGACTGGAGTTGACTGACACACGCTATTTCCTGTAGAGAGACAGCGGACACAGGGGCGAATGCTGCAGCTGAAGCAACCCCCACCCCCACACCATGGCCAATTTGGACACCCACACTCAACACCCTGGGGCTACGTTTACAGTGATTTCAAGGTAATATTCCTTAAGAATCACCATGCTCCAGAAGTACGGGTGGTCCTCAAAGGAGAAGATCAGCTTGCCGCAGGACTGTGGATAGCTCTGCACCTAAATCTGCCAGCACAGGGAGGAGACAAAAGTTGCAAGCTTCTAGGGGCCTCAGCTTGTCTCCCAGGCAGGCATTAACAGCCTCCTTGACGCCTCTCCAAATTCTCACAGAAGAGGCCCATGCATAACACATTCCCCAGATCCCTGTCATGTGCCAAACCCACCCATCCTCAGCCTCCCTCACTGAGTTTGAAGTCCATCATGTAGCTATGAAAATCTTCATCCTGGCTGCTGATTATGACGGACACGGGAGGGCGGTTCATAATCTGCTTTATGTCATGGAGCCATTAAGGGCACAGGCCAGGCCAAGAAGAGCCAAGAGCAACAGCCCTCGTCTGGCCTGGAGAAGGACAGTGGAACAGGCATCTGCCAGGATGCTGGGCACTCCCTCTTGCCCGGTCGCCACTGACGTCTTCAGGCCCTGCAATACCATCAGACACGCTCGTGGCTCTGGGTTCCTTAGGCTGTTCTGCAGCTCAGGTGATCTGCATCTCGCAACCAGGGTCTATTTCTGACCTCTACTGACCCCCTACTGTCCCGTGTTTGCTGGCTAGTGGCATGTCCCTGGTAACAGGCTTAGGAGTTGCAGTCCTTGTGACCACCGTATCTGAAAGACACCGGGGTGTGTGTGTGTTTCTATGTGTGTCTGAATGTGTGTGTATCTCTGTGTGTGGCTGTCTGCGTGTGTGCGAGACTCCCATGTCTCAGCTATTTCCGGGGATCATTCACATTTACCACATTAAATGTCTGCACTAGCTGCTCTAGTGTACTTTCTCTGGTCATTTCTGACCTAGAGGCCTCGGCTACTGGTCCTCCACAGACACAGGCCTGAAGGACAAACCCAGAGTCATGGCTGTGACACTTACAGGTGTGGATCTGCCCAGATTCTACTCGGCTGTGCCTTTGGAACATGCCTCTGGCCTGGACCACACATTCCTCAGGGGCCTCCGGTGCCCTTCCTGTGACGCCACCATAGTCCCCTCCACCTCCTCCTGATTCTGCCCCACTGCTTGCTCCTCCTCCTCCACCTCTGCTTCCTAAGAGCCGGACACCGAGAAGCAGCAAGTAGAATGCATCTTTGGCACAGAAGCCACAGATGCCCTGGATGATGGCGCTTCTCTGAACTAAGTGTCGCTTCCTGATCAGATGGTTCATGCACATGAACCGAACGGGGCCCCGGCAGTTAATCTCATGCCGGGAACTCAGTTCCAGCTGCAGGGTGGCCAGTGCCTGTTAGCTCATCTAGCGCCAGCCACTCATTTGGGCTTCCGAGTCTTTCCAGGCCCTGCTCCTCCACTGTCTGCTCCACCAACTCCTAGGAGAAGCCCACTTCCTGATCCTCATCTGCCACAACCTTCATGTCCTCCATGACGTCTTCCGCCAGCAATGGCATTCCCATGCTATCCCCACGTCGTCTCCGTCCACCAGGGCCCCATGGTCCTCCAACACCTCCACCACGTAGAGGGTGACATCTTCGCCTGTTCTGCCACCTGGTGGCTGCAGCGTCCCAGCCGTGCACAATATCTGGACTGCAGGCCCCGTGGCCACTGCCCCGTGAGCACCTGGTCTCCCAGCTAAGAAGGTCTGGAGTCTCGGGATGCACCATTCTTCTTCTGGGCGCCTCTCATGCTCCTCTTGGACCTGGCTGTGACCCCGAGCTGGGGCAGGTGCCAAGGGCCCGGACATAATAGCACAGAAAGTGGTGCACAAAGGCGGCCCAGGCTGCAGTAACCGGGTGGGGCTCGCTAGCTCTTTGGGGTAGGGTGAGAGTGGAATGGTTGGCAGATGGGGCCTGACATGTGGCAAGTGACCTGAGGCTGATGAATGGGGTTCCACAGAGGCCAGGAGAAGGTGCACGGAGATCAGATGAACACGACAACTTCCTCTGCTCTGAGACACACTCAGGGTACTGGGCCAAATCTTGACCAAAGGCAGAGAGGTGAGTGGGCGGCCCCCTGATAGACACGGCCCTAGACAAGAGGGCCGCTTTCCCAGATCCTGGGCAGTAGCGCCCCCACGTGGCGGCACTCGGCGTCATGGAGGGCACGGCTATTGCATCTGCTTCTACTCCAGGTGCTGGCATTCAAATTGGCATCTGGAAATTCAAACCATGTATTCTCGCTCCACAATGCAAACCGCACACTCCTCTGTCCCCTGGGACTTTCAATGCATGGGAGCTTTCGCTGAGTATCCCAAGGATAGGCAGGAAGGTAAAGTGACTGGATTCTTTCCTCCATGGGACAGGAGCCTGTTGCTGTCCGGATGGTAGGGGAGTGTGTACAAAGCCCAAGGTTTACAACACTTGACCTCCACTGTTCACGGGCAAGAGAGCCATAGGGAAGAGATCGCTCTCTTTGTCTCTTTGTCTCTGCTTCTCGCATAGCACTGTTTCTGTCCATCCTGTTGTGTGTACAACAGGGGCTGCTGTCTGTGTGTCCCTGGCTCTCTGAGTTGTGCTGTGAGCCTCCCCATTCGCCAAACATCACCACTCAGAAGAGATGCTTAAACATGGAGTGAAAGCAAGCTCATCTCCTTCTCAGTGAGTTGCACTCATGGCAGATCAGATTGTTCTGGGCACAGGGGCTGAGAGTGCTTTGTCAAATTGGAAAACCCATGTTGGGTTTTCACTGCTGAAATGCAGAAGGGGCCCGGCGATTCTCCCTCCCTCGCTGGGCAGCATGAATGCTGCACAGGATACTGCCGGCATGGCCACACCTTGCACAGTGGGAGAAATGGATCACGGCCTCCTGACATGACGGAACTCTCTGAATGTTGCTGAAAGGCTGGACAGTGAGAGGGTCAGTACACCACCACCTTGAGTTCCACGACACACTGGTGCCACTGGCCTGCATGATGGCTGTTTACCATATCGAACCCTTTCAAAAAGGTTCTGTTCTCCTGGTGAAAACACATCCCATCTTACCCAGTGGCTCAACTTTGTATGGTCGGAAGAAGCAGGACGATCAATGTAAACCATGCCTCTTATAGTACTCATTCCGTATATGTGTGTTCTGCCAAGAGTACAAAGAGTGACGTTTCACAATGGAAGATTCTGCAGGTTGCAAGTGCTTATGCTCCACTGCCACTGCATCTCTGAAACCTTAGAGAAAAGGCAAGGGGTGCTCATGTTCCTGGCCAGGACATGCAAAGAGTGCCCTGCACTTGAGAAGGACGCAAAGGCCTTTGTAGCTGGGTGTCCAAAGGGCTGTCGGCTCACCCACCGTGGTTTCTGTGCCTGGGACTGCAGCCCAATCTGTGTCTGGGCTCTTCGGCACTCACAGATCGCCCCCAGATTATTTCCTCCTGCCTGGCTTTCTGCCACGGGTCCTGGCTAAAAGCACCTATTTCCATGTAGAAACTTCGCACTCAGTGAGATCATGGGGCATGGTTCCCTGGCTTCACTGCTTCAGCTGGCAAGAGTCTATGTCCCTTTCACGAGAACCCTCATGTTTCCACTGTCCATTGTTCCATCCCCTAGCCTGGATCCCTCCGGCTGCTCACACTCACAAGTGTACTGGCAGGCGCTTCTGTGCACGCATGTGCAAAACGTTCACGTGTGCAAGGTCACCGCCCTGAGAGGAGACTTACACTTATGCAGAAGTACAGGCTTTCTTGTCCAGGAACATGAATTTTGGTAAGCACTCGGCGTTCTTTGTCCCAGTTACTTTCTCTCCCTCCCTCGTCGATCCTGTCAGCTTGCACTTCTAACTCTGTGACTTGCACTCAAGGTTATCAAAATCTTGGCATTGTTCAGGACACGGACCGACCTGCAGAGCATCGGGCAGGCCTGGATGTGCTCGCCGTGGACAGCTGAGTGACCTGCGCCTGTGTTCCCCATTCTCCCATATCCTTGGGCAGCTTCATGGTACCAGTCACGTTAGCATGATTGAATTACCTGTGCATTCCTTCAGAGAACCAGAAAACAAGGGCCTTTGAGCTCTAATGCCGTGGGCTAGAAACACACACACACACAGACCCACATTAACACAGGTGACACAAGCCCTCAGGTGTATATACACACACATGCGTGGCATGCGGCACAAACGCAAAGAGGGACCAAAACCATCTCAGTAGTTGAAGAGGCTCGTGCCCAGCAGTGTGGGAGATGGCATCAGTAGGAACCATGTCCTTGCCTTCGGGCCCCCTGTCCACCTCATCCCGCAGCTCTTCTCTATTTTCCCAAGCCGGCCTGAAGCCACTTGCTGCGCGGCCTGTGTGGTCGCGGTGAGACGGCGAGTGGTGGATCTGGAAATTCAACAAGACCCCAAACTCAGCACTCAGGTGTCTGGCAGCCCAGGGAGGGCGCCCTAACAGTCATAGGCTATCCCAGGAGCAGGGCCGGGAGGGAAGGACCCAGACAATCGAAAACTCTCTGAGCAGCAGGAGGCCGGGGATGGCGAGATTGACAGAAGAATGATTCTGACAAGCAGACGTCATTCACCCTGCCTGGAGAAGAGCACCAATGACTCTGGCACTGAAACCACAGCTGCTTGAAGGGAGACTTGCTTCACTCATGGCCACACCGAGTCCCCAAGCCTTCAGTTTCAGCACGTCACCTGCTACGTACATGACCCAAACCCAGCCTCTGCAGCCAGCTTGCCTGAACCTGAGGATCCCCTTCTGGGAAAGGACCATGCCCCAGCCTCTACACGGCTCTTCCCTCAGGGCCCCCCTGCACACCACCTCACCACCTGTGTTTCTGTCAGCTACCTCTCATGGCACAAATTTCCTCCCTGGAATAGTACTTCAGGGCATCATCTCACACATCCTGGCCAATGATCTGATGGCAATATGGGCAAGGTCAGCGGGGGGATGACAAGGCCGCTATTCCACCCATGAGGAGACAAGAGCTCCAACATCAATAGCCAACTGTGCATGCGCTTGAACCAAACCCACTTCACCAATCCTGTTCGATTCTGCACAGTTGTGGCCTGACAGCCAATTGAGAAAGTTACGGCTCCTGGGGTTCGGCCTGCGCCTGAGTGCTCCGCGTTCAAAGTCCCAGAATCAGTGGACTGGAGTTGACTGACGTACGCTATTCCCTGTAGAGAGACAGCGGACACAGGGGCGAATACCGCAGCTGAAGCAACCCCCCCCCCCCCAACATGGCCTACTTGGACACCCACACTCAACACCCTGGGGCTACGTTTACAGTGATTTCAAGGTAATATTCCTTAAGAATCACCATGCTACAGAAGTACGGGTGGTCCTCAAAGGAGAAGATCAGCTTGCCGCAGGACTGTGGATGGCTCTGCACCTAAACCTGCCAGCACAGGGAGGAGACAAAAGTTGCAAGCTTCTAGGGGCCTCAGCTTGTCTCCCAGGCAGGCATTAACAGCCTCCTTGACGCCTCTCCAAATTCTCACAGAAGAGGCCCATGCATAACACATTCCCCAGATCCCTGTCATGTGCCAAACCCACCCATCCTCAGCCTCCCTCACTGACTTTGAAGTCCATCATGTAGCTACGAAAATCTTCATCCTGGCTGCTGATTATGATGGACACGGGAGGGCGATTCATAATCTGCTTTATGTCATGGAGCCATTAAGGGCACAGGCCAGGCCAAGAAGAGCCAAGAGCAACAGCCCTCGTCTGGCCTGGAGAAGGACAGTGGAACAGGCATCTGCCAGGATGCTGGGCACTCCCTCTTGCCCGGTCGCCACTGACGTCTTCAGGCCCTGCAATACCATCAGACACGCTCGTGGCTCTGGGTTCCTTAGGCTGTTCTGCAGCTCAGGTGATCTGGATCTCACAACCAGGGTCTATTTCTGACCTCTACTGACCCCCTACTGTCCCGTGTTTGCTGGCTAGTGGCATGTCCCTGGTAACATGCTTAGGAGTTGCAGTCCTTGTGACCACCGTATCTGAAAGACACTGGTGTGTGTGTGTGTTTCTATGTGTGTCTGAATGTGTGTGTATCTCTGTGTGTGGCTCCTGCGTGTGTGCGAGACTCTCATGTCTCAGCTATTTCCGGGGATCATCCACATTTACCACATTAAATGTCTGCACTAGCTGCTCTAGTGTACTTTCTCTGGTCATTTCTGACATAGAGGCCTCGGCTACTGGTCCTCCACAGACACAGGCCTGAAGGACAAACCCAGAGTCATGGCTGTGACATTTACAGGTGTGGATCTGACGAGATTCTACTCGGCTGTGCCTTTGGAACATGCCTCTGGCCTGGACCACACATTCCTCAGGGGCCTCCGGTGCCCTTCCTGTGACGCCACCATGGTCCCCTCCACATCCTTCTGATTCTGCCTAACTGCTTGCTCCTCCTCCTCCACCTCTGCTTCCTAAGAGCCGCACACTGAGAAGCAGCAAGTAGAATGCATCTTTGGCACAGAAGCCACAGATGCCCTGGATGATGGCGCTTCTCTGAACTAAGTGTCGCTTCCTGATCAGATGGTTCATGCACATGAACCAAACGGGGCCCCGGCAGTTAATCTCATGCCAGGAACTCAGTTCCAGCTGCAGGGTGGCCAGTGCCTGTTAGCTCATCTAGCGCCAGCCACTCATTTGGGCTTCCGAGTCTTTCCAGGCCCTGCTCCTCCACTGTCTGCTCCACCAACTCCTAGGAGAAGCCCACTTCCTGATCCTCATCTGCCACAACCTTCATGTCCTCCATGACGTCTTCCGCCAGCAATGGCATTCCCATGCTATCCCCACGTCGTCTCCGTCCACCAGGGCCCCATGGTCCTCCAACACCTCCACCACGTAGAGGGTGACATCTTCGCCTGTTGTGCCACCTGGTGGCTGCAGCGTCCCAGCCGTGCACAATATCTGGACTGCAGGCCCCGTGGCCACTGCCCCGTGAGCACCTGGTCTCCCAGCTAAGAAGGTCTGGAGTCTCGGGATGCACCAGTCTTCTTCTGGGCGCCTCTCATGCTCCTCTTGGACCTGGCTGTGACCCCGAGCTGGGGCAGGTGCCAAGGGCCCGGACATAATAGCACAGCAAGTGGTGCACAAAGGCGGCCCAGGCTGCAGTAACCGGGTGGGGCTCGCTAGCTCTTTGGGGTAGGGTGAGAGTGGAATGGTTGGCAGATGGGGCCTGGCATGTGGCAAGTGACCTGAGGCTGACGAATGGGGTTCCACAGAGGCCAGGAGAAGGTGCACGGAGTTCAGCTGAACACGAGAACTTCCTCTGTTCTGAGACACTCTCAGGCTACTGGGCCAAATCTTGACCAAAGGCAGAGAGGTGAGTGGGCGGCCCCCTGATAGACACGGCCCTAGACAAGAGGGCCGCTTTCCCAGTTCCTGGGCTCCAGCGCCCCCACGTGGCGCCACTCGGCTTCATGGAGGGCACGGCTATTGCATCTGCTTCTACCCCAGGTGCTGGCATTCAATTGGCATCTGGAAATTCAAACCATGTGTTCTCGCTCCACAATGCAAACCGCACACTCCTGTATCCCATGGGACTTTCAATGCCTGGGAGCTTTCGCTGAGAATCCCAAGGATATGCAGGAAGGTAAAGTGACTGGATTCTTTCCTCCATGTGACAGGAGGCTTTTGCTGTCCAGATGGTAGGGGAGTGTGTACAAAGCCCAAGGTTTACAACACTTGACCTCCACTGTTCACGGGCAAGAGAGCCATAGGGCAGAGATCGCTCTCTTTGTCTCTTTGTCTCTGCTTCTCGCATAGCACTGTTTCTGCCCATCCTGCTGTGTGTGCACCAGGGGCTGCTGTCTGTGTGTCCCTGGCTGTCTGAGTGGTGCTGTGGGCCTCCCCATTCGCCGGACATCAGCACTCAGAAGAGATGCTTAAACATGGAGTGAAGGCAAGCTCATCTCCTTCTCAGTGAGTTGCACTCATGGCAGATCAGACTGTTCTGGGCACAGGGGCTGAGAGTGCTTTGTCAAATTGGAAAGCCCATGTTGGGTTTTCACTGCTGAAATGCAGAAGGGGCCCGGCGACTCTCCCTTCCTCGCTGGGCAGCATGAACGCTGCACAGGATACTGCCGGCATGGCCACACCTTGCACAGTGGGAGAAATGGATCACAGCCTCCTGACATGACGGAACTCTCTGAATGTTGCTGGAAGGCTGGACAGTGAGAGTGTCAGTACACCACCACCTTGAGTTCCTCGACACACTGGTGCCACTGGCCTGCATGATGGCTGTTTACCATATCGAACCCTTTCAAAATGGTTCTGTTCTCCTGGTGAAAACACATCCCATCTTACCCAGTGGCCCAACTTTGTGTGGTCGGAAGAAGCAGGACGATCAACGTAAACCATGCTTCTTATAGTCCTCATTCCCGATATGTGTGTTCTGCCAAGAGTACAAAGAGTGACGTTTCACAATGGAAGATTCTGCAGGTTGCAAGTGCTTATGCTCCACTGCCACTGCATCTCTGAAACCTTAGAGAAAAGGCAAGGGGTGCTCATGTTCCTGGCCAGGACATGCAAAGAGTGCCCTGCACTTGAGAAGGACGCAAAGGCCTTTGTAGCTGGGTGTCCAAAGGGCTGTCGGCTCACCCACCGTGGTTTCTGTGCCTGGGACTGCAGCCCAATCTCTGTCTGGGCTCTTCGGCACTCACAGATCGCCCCCAGATCATTTCCTCCTGCCTGGCTTTCTGCCACGGGTCCTGGCTAAAAGCACCTATTTCCATGTAGAAACTTTGCACTCAGTGAGATCATGGGGCATGGTTCCCTGGCTTCACTGCTTCAGCTGTCAAGAGTCTATGTCCCTTTCACGAGAACCCTCATGTTTCCACTGTCCATTGTTCCATCCCCTAGCCTGGATCCTTCCGGCTGCTCACACTCACAAGTGTACTGGCAGGCGCTTCTGTGCACGCATGTGCAAAACGTTCACGTGTGCAAGGTCACCGCCCTGAGAGGAGACTTACACTTCTGCAGAAGTACAGGCTTTCTTGTCCAGGAACATGAATTTTGGTAAGCACTCGGCGTTCTTTGTCCCAGTTACTTTCTCTCCCTCCCTCGTCGATCCTGTCAGCTTGCACTTCTAACTCTGTGACTTGCACTCAAGGTTATCAAAATCTTGGCATTGTTCAGGACACGGACCGACCTGCAGAGCATCGGGCAGGCCTGGATGTGCTCGCCGTGGACAGCTGAGTGACCTGCGCCTGTGTTCCACATTCTCCCATATCCTTGGGCAGCTTCATGGTACCAGTCACGTTAGCATGATTGCATTACCTGTGCATTCCTTCAGAGAACCAGAACACAAGGGCCTTTGAGCTCTAATGCCGTGGGCTAGAAACACACACACACACAGACCCACATTAACACAGGTGACACAAGCCGTCAGGTGTATATACACACACATGTGCGGCATGCGGCACAAACGCAAAGAGGGACCAAAACCATCTCAGTAGTTGAAGAGGCTCGTGCCCAGCAGTGTGGGAGATGGCATCAGTAGGAACCATGTCCTTGCCTTCGGGCCCCCTGTCCACCTTATCCCGCAGCTCTTCTCTATTTTCCCAAGCCGGCCTGAAGCCAGTTGTAGCGCGGCCTGTGTGGTCGCGGTGAGACAGCGAGTGGTGGATCTGGAAATTGAACAAGACCCCAAAGTCAGCACTCAGGTGCACTGGCAGCCCAGGGAGGGCGCCCTAACAGTCCTAGGCTATCCCAGGAGCAGGGTCGGGAGGGAAGGACCCAGACAATCAAAAACTCTCTGAGCAGCAGGAGGCCGGGGATGGCGAGATTGACAGAAGAAGGATTCTGACAAGCAGACGTCATTCACCCTGCCTTGAGAAGAGCACCAATGACTCTGGCACTGAAACCACAGCTGCTTGAAGGGAGACTTGCTTCACTCATGGCCACACCGAGTCCCCAAGCCTTCAGTTTCAGCACGTCACCTGCTACGTGCATGACCCAAACCCAGCCTCTGCAGCCAGCTTGCCTGAACCTGAGGATCCCCTTCTGGGAACGGACCATGCCCCAGCCTCTACACGGCTCTTCCCTCACGACCCCCCTGCACACCACCTCACCACCTGTGTTTCTGTCAGCTACCTCTCATGGCACAAATTTCCTCCCTGGAATAGTACTTCAGGGCATCATCTCACACGTCCTGGCCAATGATCTGATGGCAATATGGGCAAGGTCAGCGCGGGGATGACAAGGCCGCTATTCCACCCATGAGGAGACAAGAGCTCCAACATCAATAGCCAACTGTGCATGCGCTTGAACCAAACCCACTTCACCAATCCTGTTCGATTCTGCACAGTTGTGGCCTGGCAGCCAATTGAGAAAGTTAAGGCTCCTGGGGTTCGGCCTGCACCTGAGTGCTCCTCGTTCAAAGACCCAGAATCAGTGGACTGGAGTTGACTGACACACGCTATTTCCTGTAGAGAGACAGCGGACACAGGGGCGAATGCTGCAGCTGAAGCAACCCCCACCCCCCCACCATGGCCTACTTGGACACCCACACTCAACACCCTGGGGCTACGTTTACAGTGATTTCAAGGTAATATTCCTTAAGAATCACCATGCTCCAGAAGTACGGGTGGTCCTCAAAGGAGAAGATCAGCTTGCCGCAGGACTGTGGATGGCTCTGCACCTAAACCTGCCAGCACAGGGAGGAGACAAAAGTTGCAAGCTTCTATGGGCCTCAGCTTGTCTCCCAGGCAGGCATTAACAGCCTCCTTGACGCCTCTCCAAATTCTCACAGAAGAGGCCCATGCATAACACATTCCCCAGATCCCTGTCATGTGCCAAACCCACCCATCCTCAGCCTCCCTCACTGAGTTTGAAGTCCATCATGTAGCTATGAAAATCTTCATCCTGGCTGCTGATTATGACGGACACGGGAGGGCGGTTCATAATCTGCTTTATGTCATGGAGCCATTAAGGGCACAGGCCAGGCCAAGAAGAGCCAAGAGCAACAGCCCTCGTCTGGCCTGGAGAAGGACAGTGGAACAGGCATCTGCCAGGATGCTGGGCACTCCCTCTTGCCCGGTCGCCACTGACGTCTTCAGGCCCTGCAATACCATCAGACACGCTCGTGGCTCTGGGTTCCTTAGGCTGTTCTGCAGCTCAGGTGATCTGCATCTCGCAACCAGGGTCTATTTCTGACCTCTACTGACCCCTTACTGTCCCGTGTTTGCTGGCTAGTGGCATGTCCCTGGTAACAGGCTTAGGAGTTGCAGTCCTTGTGACCACCGTATCTGAAAGACACCGGGGTGTGTGTGTGTTTCTATGTGTGTCTGAATGTGTGTGTATCTCTGTGTGTGGCTGTCTGCGTGTGTGCGAGACTCCCATGTCTCAGCTATTTCCGGGGATCATTCACATTTACCACATTAAATGTCTGCACTAGCTGCTCTAGTGTACTTTCTCTGGTCATTTCTGACCTAGAGGCCTCGGCTACTGGTCCTCCACAGACACAGGCCTGAAGGACAAACCCAGAGTCATGGCTGTGACACTTACAGGTGTGGATCTGCCCAGATTCTACTCGGCTGTGCCTTTGGAACATGCCTCTGGCCTGGACCACACATTCCTCAGGGGCCTCCGGTGCCCTTCCTGTGACGCCACCAGGGTCCCCTCCACATCCTCCTGATTCTGCCCCACTGCTTGCTCCTCCTCCTCCACCTCTGCTTCCTAAGAGCCGGACACTGAGAAGCAGCAAGTAGAATGCATCTTTGGCACAGAAGCCACAGATGTCCTGGATGATGGCGCTTCTCTGAACTAAGTGTCGCTTCCTGATCAGATGGTTCATGCACATGAACCGAACGGGGCCCCGGCAGTTAATCTCATGCCGGGAACTCAGTTCCAGCTGCAGGGTGGCCAGTGCCTGTTAGCTCATCTAGCGCCAGCCACTCATTTGGGCTTCCGAGTCTTTCCAGGCCCTGCTCCTCCACTGTCTGCTCCACCAACTCCTAGGAGAAGCCCACTTCCTGATCCTCATCTGCCACAACCTACATGTCCTCCATGACGTCTTCCACCAGCAATGGCATTCCCATCCTATCCCCACGTCGTCTCCGTCCACCAGGGCCCCATGGTCCTCCAACACCTCCACCACGTAGAGGGTGACATCTTCGCCTGTTGTGCCACCTGGTGGCTGCAGCGTCCCAGCCGTGCACAATATCTGGACTGCAGGCCCCGTGGCCACTGCCCCGTGAGCACCTGGTCTCCCAGCTAAGAAGGTCTGGAGTCTCGGGATGCACCATTCTTCTTCTGGGTGCCTCTCATGCTCCTCTTGGACCTGGCTGTGACCCCGAGCTGGGACAGGTGCCAAGGGCCCGGACATAATAGCCCAGCAAGTGGTGCGCAAAGGCAGCCCAGGCTGCAGTAACCGGGTGGGGCTCGCTAGCTCTTTGGGGTGGGGTGAGAGTGGAATGGTTTACAGATGGGGCCTGGCATGTGGCAAGTGACCTGAGGTAGACGAATGGGGTTCCACAGAGGCCAGGAGAAGGTGCACGGAGATCAGCTGAATACGACAATTTCCTCTGCTCTGAGACACGCTCAGGGTACTGGGCCAAATCTTGACCAAAGGCAGAGAGGTGAGTGGGCGGCCCCCTGATAGACACGGCCCTAGACAAGAGGGCCGCTTTCCCAGTTCCTGGGCTCCAGCGCCCCCACGTGGCGCCACTCGGCTTCATGGAGGGCACGGCTATTGCATCTGCTTCTACCCCAGGTGCTGGCATTCAATTGGCATCTGGAAATTCAAACCATGTGTTCGCGCTCCACAATGCAAACCGCACACTCCTGTATCCCATGGGACTTTCAATGCCTGGGAGCTTTCGCTGAGTATCCCAAGGATAGGCAGGAAGGTAAAGTGACTGGATTCTTTCCTCCATGGGACAGGAGGCTTTTGCTGTCCGGATGGTAGGGGAGTGTGTACAAAGCCCAAGGTTTACAACACTTGACCTCCACTGTTCACGGGCAAGAGAGCCATAGGGCAGAGATCGCTCTCTTTGTCTCTTTGTCTCTACTTCTCGCATAGCACTGTTTCTGCCCATCCTGCTGTGTGTGCACCAGGGGCTGCTGTCTGTGTGTCCCTGGCTCTCTGAGTTGTGCTGTGTGCCTCCCCATTCGCCAAACATCACCACTCAGAAGAGATGCTTAAACATGGAGTGAAGGCAAGCTCATCTCCTTCTCAGTGAGTTGCACTCATGGCAGATCAGACTGTTCTGGGCACAGGGGCTGAGAGTGCTTTGTCAAATTGGAAAGCCCATGTTGGGTTTTCACTGCTGAAATGCAGAAGGGGCCCGGCGACTCTCCCTTCCTCGCTGGGCAGCATGAACGCTGCACAGGATACTGCCGGCATGGCCACACCTTGCACAGTGGGAGAAATGGATCACGGCCTCCTGACATGACGGAACTCTCTGAATGTTGCTGAAAGGCTGGACAGTGAGAGGCTCAGTACACCACCACCTTGAATTCCACGACACACTGGTGCCACTGGCCTGCATGATGGCTGTTTACCATATCGAACCCTTTCAAAATGGTTCTGTTCTCCTGGTGAAAACACATCCCATCTTACCCAGTGGCCCAACTTTGTGTGGTCGGAAGAAGCAGGACGATCAACGTAAACCATGCTTCTTATAGTCCTCATTCCCGATATGTGTGTTCTGCCAAGAGTACAAAGAGTGACGTTTCACAATGGAAGATTCTGCAGGTTGCAAGTGCTTATGCTCCACTGCCACTGCATCTCTGAAACCTTAGAGAAAAGGCAAGGGGTGCTCATGTTCCTGGCCAGGACATGCAAAGAGTGCCCTGCACTTGAGAAGGACGCAAAGGCCTTTGTAGCTGGGTGTCCAAAGGGCTGTCGGCTCACCCACCGTGGTTTCTGTGCTTGGGACTGCAGCCCAATCTCTGTCTGGGCTCTTCGGCACTCACAGATCGCCCCCAGATCATTTCCTCCTGCCTGGCTTTCTGCCACGGGTCCTGGCTACAAGCACCTATTTCCATGTAGAAACTTCGCACTCAGTGAGATCATGGGGCATGGTTCCCTGGCTTCACTGCTTCAGCTGGCAAGAGTCTATGTTCCTTTCACGAGAACCCTCATGTTTCCACTGTCCATTGTTCCATCCCCTAGCCTGGATCCCTCCGGCTGCTCACACTCACAAGTGTACTGGCAGGCGCTTCTGTGCACGCATGTGCAAAACGTTCACGTGTGCAAGGTCACCGCCCTGAGAGGAGACTTACACTTATGCAGAAGTACAGGCTTTCTTGTCCAGGAACATGAATGTTGGTAAGCACTCGGCGTTCTTTGTCCCAGTTACTTTCTCTCCCTCCCTCGTCGATCCTGTCAGCTTGCACTTCTAACTCTGTGACTTGCGCTCAAGGTTATCAAAATCTTGGAATTGTTCAGGACACGAACCGACCTGCAGAGCATCGGGCAGGCCTGGATGTGCTCGCCGTTGACAGCTGAGTGACCTGCGCCTGTGTTCCACATTCTCCCATATCCTTGGGCAACTTCATGGTACCAGTCACGTTAGCATGATTGCATTACCTGTGCATTCCTTCAGAGAACCAGAAAACAAGGGCCTTTGAGCTCTAATGCCGTGGGCTAGAAACACACACACACACAGACCCACATTAACACAGGTGACACAAGCCCTCAGGTGTATATACACACACATGCGCGGCATGCGGCACAAACGCAAAGAGGGACCAAAATCATCTCAGTAGTTGAAGAGGCTCGTGCCCAGCAGTGTGGGAGATGGCATCAGTAGGAACCATGTCCTTGCCTTCGGGCACCCTGTCCACCTCATCCCGCAGCTCTTCTCTATTTTCCCAAGCCGGCCTGAAGCCAGTTGCAGCGCGGCCTGTGTGGTCGCTGTGAAACGGCGAGTGGTGGATCTGGAAATTGAACAAGACCCCAAAGTCAGCACTCAGGGGCACTGGCAGCCCAGGGAGGGCGCCCTAACAGTCATAGGCTATCCCAGGAGCAGGGTCGGGAGGGAAGGACCCAGACAATCGAAAACTCTCTGAGCAGCAGGAGGCCGGGTATGGCGAGATTGACAGAAGAATGATTCTGACAAGCAGACGTCATTCACCCTGCCTGGAGCAGAGCACCAATGACTCTGGCACTGAAACCACAGCTGCTTGAAGGGAGACTTGCTTCACTCATGGCCACACCGAGTCCCCAAGCCTTCAGTTTCAGCACGTCACCTGCTACGTGCATGACCCAAACCCAGCCTCTGCAGCCAGCTTGCCTGAACCTGAGGATCCCCTTCTGGGAAAGGACCATGCCCCAGCCTCTACACGGCTCTTCCCTCAGGGCCCCCTGCACACCACCTCACCACGTGTGTTTCTGTCAGCTACCTCTCATGGCACAAATTTCCTCCCTGGAATAGTACTTCAGGGCATCATCTCACACGTCCTGGCCAATGATCTGATGGCAATATGGGCAAGGTCAGCGGGGGGATGACAAGGCCGCTATTCCACCCATGAGGAGACAAGAGCTCCAACATCAATAGCCAACTGTGCATGCGCTTGAACCAAACCCACTTCACCAATCCTGTTCGATTCTGCACAGTTGTGGCCTGACAGCCAATTGAGAAAGTTAAGGCTCCTGGGGTTCGGCCTGCACCTGAGTGCTCCGCGTTCAAAGTCCCAGAATCAGTGGACTGGAGTTGACTGACGAACGCTATTCCCTGTAGAGAGACAGCAGACACAGGGGCGAATGCCGCAGCTGAAGCAACCCCCACCCCCACACCATGGCCTACTTGGACGCCCACACTCAACACCCTGGGGCTACGTTTACAGTGATTTCAAGGTAATATTCCTTAAGAATCACCATGCTACAGAAGTACGGGTGGTCCTCAAAGGAGAAGATCAGCTTGCCGCAGGACTGTGGATGGCTCTGCACCTAAACCTGCCAGCACAGGGAGGAGACAAAAGTTGCAAGCTTCTAGGGGCCTCAGCTTGTCTCCCAGGCAGGCATTAACAGCCTCCTTGACGCCTCTCCAAATTCTCACAGAAGAGGCCCATGCATAACACATTGCCCAGATCCCTGTCATGTGCCAAACCCACCCATCCTCAGCCTCCCTCACTGACTTTGAAGTCCATCATGTAGCTACAAAAATCTTCATCCTGGCTGCTGATTATGACGGACACGGGAGGGCGCTTCATAATCGGCTTTATGTCATGGAGCCATTAAGGGCACAGGCCAGGCCAAGAAGAGCCAAGAGCAACAGCCCTCGTCTGGCCTGGAGAAGGACAGTGGAACAGGCATCTGCCAGGATGCTGGGCACTCCCTCTTGCCCGGTCGCCACTGACGTCTTCAGGCCCTGCAATACCATCAGACACGCTCGTGGCTCTGGGTTCCTTAGGCTGTTCTGCAGCTCAGGTGATCTGCATCTCGCAACCAGGGTCTATTTCTGACCTCTACTGACCCCCTACTGTCCCGTGTTTGCTGGCTAGTGGCATGTCCCTGGTAACATGCTTAGGAGTTGCAGTCCTTGTGACCACCGTATCTGAAAGACACCGGTGTGTGTGTGTGTTTCTATGTGTGTCTGAATGTGTGTGTATCTCTGTGTGTGGCTGTCTGCGTGTGTGCGAGACTCCCATGTCTCAGCTATTTCCGGGGATCATCCACATTTACCACATTAAATGTCTGCACTAGCTGCTCTAGTGTACTTTCTCTGGTCATTTCTGACCTAGAGGCCTCGGCTACTGGTCCTCCACAGACACAGGCCTGAAGGACAAACCCAGAGTCATGGCTGTGACACTTACAGGTGTGGATCTGCCCAGATTCTACTCGGCTGTGCCTTTGGAACATGCCTCTGGCCTGGACCACACATTCCTCAGGGGCCTCCGGTGCCCTTCCTGTGACGCCACCATGGTCCCCTCCACATCCTCCTGATTCTGCCCCACTGCTTGCTCCTCCTCCTCCACCTCTGCTTCCTAAGAGCCGGACACTGAGAAGCAGCAAGTAGAATGCATCTTTGGCACAGAAGCCACAGATGCCCTGGATGATGGCGCTTCTCTGAACTAAGTGTCGCTTCCTGATCAGATGGTTCATGCACATGAACCGAACGGGGCCCCGGCAGTTAATCTCATGCCGGGAACTCAGTTCCAGCTACAGGGTGGCCAGTGCCTGTTAGCTCATCTAGCGCCAGCCACTCATTTGGGCTTCCGAGTCTTTCCAGGCCCTGCTCCTCCACTGTCTGCTCCACCAACTCCTAGGAGAAGCCCTCTTCCTGAACCTCATCTGCCACAACCTTCAAGTCCTCCATGACGTCTTCCGCCAGCAATGGCATTCCCATGCTATCCCCACGTCGTCTCCGTCCACCAGGGCCCCATGGTCCTCCAACACCTCCACCACGTAGAGGGTGACATCTTCGCCTGTTGTGCCACCTGGTGGCTGCAGCGTCCCAGCCGTGCACAATATCTGGATTGCAGGCCCCATGGCCACTGCTCCGTGAGCACATGGTCTCCCAGCTAAGAAGGTCTGGAGTCTCCGGATGCACCAGTCTTCTTCTGCGTGCCTCTCATGCTTCTCTTGGACCTGGTTGTGACGCCGAGCTGGGGCAGGTGCCACGGGCCCGGATATAATAGCACAGCAAGTGGTGCGCAAAGGCGGCCCAGGCTGCAGTAACCGGGTGGGGCTCGCTAGCTCTTTGGGGTGGGGTGAGAGTGGAATATTTGGCAGATGGGGCCTGGCATGTGGCAAGTGACCTGAGGCTGACGAATGGGGTTCCACAGACGCCAGGAGAAGGTGCACGGAGATCAGCTGAACACGACAACTTCCTCTGCTCTGAGACACGCTCAGGCTACTGGGCCAAATCTTGACCAAAGGCAGAGAGGTGAGTGGGCGGCCCCCTGATAGACAGGGCCCTAGACAAGAGGGCCGCTTTCCCAGTTCCTGGGCTCCAGCGCCCCCACGTGGCGCCACTCGGCTTCATGGAGGGCACGGCTATTGCATCTGCTTCTACCCCAGGTGCTGGCATTCAAATGGCATCTGGAAATTCAATCCATGTGTTCTTGCTCCACAATGCAAACCGCACACTTCTCTGTCCTATGGGACTTTCAATGCCTGGGAGCTTTCGCTGAGTATCCCAAGGATAGGCAGGAAGGTAAAGTGACTGGATTCTTTCCTCCATGTGACAGGAGGCTTTTGCTGTCCGGATGGTAGGGGAGTGTGTACAAAGCCCAAGGTTTACAACACTTGACCTCCACTGTTCACGGGCAAGAGAGCCATAGGCAGAGATTGCTCTCTTTGTCTCTGCTTCTCGCGTAGCACTGATTCTGCCAATCCTGCCGTGTGTGCACCAGGGGCTGCTGTCTGTGAGTCCCTGGCTCTCTGAGTGGTGCTGTGGGCCTCCCCATTCGCAGGACATCAGCACTCAGAAGAGATGCTTAAACATGGAGTGAAGGCAAGCTCATCTCCTTCTCAGTGAGTTGCACTCATGGCAGATCAGACGGTTCTGGGCACAGGGGCTGAGAGTGCTTTGTCAAATGGAAAGCCCATGTTTTGTTTTCACTGCTGAAATCCAGAAGGGGCCCGGCGACTCTCCCTCCCTCGCTGGGCAGCATGAATGCTGCACAGGATACTGCCGGCATGGCCACACCTTGCACAGTGGGAGAAATGGATCACGGCCTCCTGACATGACGGAACTCCCTGAATGTTGCTGGAAGGCTGGACAGTGAGAGGGTCAGTACACCACCACCTTGAGTTCCACGACACACTGGTGCCACTGGCCTGCATGATGGCTGTTTACCATATCGAACCCTTTCAAAAAGGTTCTGTTCTCCTGGTGAAAACACATCCCATCTTACACCGTGGCCAAATTTTGTCTGGTTGGAACAAGCAAGACGATCAACGTAAACCATGCTTCTTATAGTCCTCATTCCCGATATGTGTGTTCTGCCAAGAGTACAAAGAGTGACGTTTCACAATGGAAGATTCTGCAGGTTACAAGTGCTTATGCTCCACTGCCACTGCATCTCTGAAACCTTAGAGAAAAGGCAAGCGGTGCTCATGTTCCTGGCCAGGACATGCAAAGAATGCCCTGTACTTGAGAAGGATGCAAAGGACTTTGTAGCTGGGTGTCCAAAGGGCTGTCGGCTCACCCACCGTGGTTTCTGTGCCTGGGACTGCAGCCCAATCTGTGTCTGGGCTCTTCGGCACTCACAGATCGCCCCCAGATCATTTCCTCCTGCCTGGCTTTCTGCCACGGGTCCTGGCTACAAGCACCTATTTCCATGTAGAAACTTCGCACTCAGTGAGATCATGGGGCATGGTTCCCTGGCTTCACTGCTTCAGCTGGCAAGAGTCTATGTCCCTTTCACGAGAACCCTCATGTTTCCACTGTCCATTGTTCCATCCCCTAGCCTGGATCCCTCCGGCTGCTCACACTCACAAGTGTACTGGCAGGCGCTTCTGTGCACGCATGTGCAAAACGTTCACGTGTGCAAGGTCACCACCCTGAGAGGAGACTTACACTTATGCAGAAGTACAGGCTTTCTTGTCCAGGAACATGAATTTTGGTAAGCACTCGGCGTTCTTTGTCCCAGTTACTTTCTCTCCCTCCCTCGTCGATCCTGTCAGCTTGCACTTCTAACTCTGTGACTTGCACTCAAGGTTATCAAAATCTTGGCATTGTTCAGGACACGGACCGACCTGCAGAGCATCGGGCAGGCCTGGATGTGCTCGCCGTGGACAGCTGAGTGACCTGCGCCTGTGTTCCACATTCTCCCATATCCTTGGGCAGCTTCATGGTACCAGTCACGTTAGCATGATTGCATTACCTGTGCATTCCTTTACAGAACCAGAAAACAAGGGGCTTTGAGCTCTAATGCCGTGGGCTAGAAACACACACACACACAGACCCACATTAACACAGGTGACACAAGCCCTCAGGTGTATATACACACACATGTGCGGCATGCGGCACAAACGCAAAGAGGGACCAAAACCATCTCAGTAGTTGAAGAGGCTCGTGCCCAGCAGTGTAGGAGATGGCATCAGTAGGAACCATGTCCTTGCCTTCGGGCCCCCTGTCCACCTTATCCCGCAGCTCTTCTCTATTTTCCCAAGCCGGCCTGAAGCCAGTTGTAGCGCGGCCTGTGTGGTCGCGGTGAGACAGCGAGTGGTGGATCTGGAAATTGAACAAGACCCCAAAGTCAGCACTCAGGTGCACTGGCAGCCCAGGGAGGGCGCCCTAACAGTCCTAGGCTATCCTAGGAGCAGGGTCGGGAGGGAAGGACGCAGACAATCGAAAACTCTCTGAGCAGCAGGAGGCCGGGGATGGCGAGATTGACAGAAGAATGATTCTGACAAGCAGACGTCATTCACCCTGCCTGGAGAAGAGCACCAATGACTCTGGCACTGAAACCACAGCTGCTTGAAGGGAGACTTGCTTCACTCATGGCCACACCGAGGCCCCAAGCCTTCAGTTTCAGCACGTCAACTGCTACGTGCATGACCCAAACCCAGCCTCTGCAGCCAGCTTGCCTGAACCTGAGGATCCCCTTCTGGGAAAGGACCATGCCCCAGCCTCTACACGGCTCTTCCCTCAGGGCCCCCCTGCACACCACCTCACCACCTGTGTTTCTGTCAGCTACCTCTCATGGCACAAATTTCCTCCCTGGAATAGTACTTCAGGGCATCATCTCACACGTCCTGGCCAATGATCTGATGGCAATATGGGCAAGGTCAGCGCGGGGATGACAAGGCCGCTATTCCACCCATGAGGAGACAAGAGCTCCAACATCAATAGCCAACTATGCATGCGCTTGAACCAAACCCACCTCACCAATCCTGTTCGATTCTGCACAGTTGTGGCCTGACAGCCAATTGAGAAAGTTAAGGCTCCTGGGGTTCGGCCTGCACCTGAGTGCTCCGCGTTGAAAGTCCCAGAATCAGTGGACTGGAGTTGACTGACGTACGCTATTCCCTGTAGAGAGACAGCGGACACAGGGGCGAATGCCACAGATGAAGAAACCCCCACCCCTCCACCATGGCCTACTTGGACACCCACACTCAACACCCTGGGGCTACGTTTACAGTGATTTCAAGGTAATATTCCTTAAGAATCACCATGCTCCAGAAGTATGGGTGGTCCTCAAAGGAGAAGATCAGCTTGCCTCAGGACTGTGGATGGCTCTGCACTTAAACCTGCCAGCACAGGGATGAGACAAAAGTTGCAAGCTTCTAGGGGCCTCAGCTTGTCTCCCAGGCAGGCATTAACAGCCTCCTTGACGCCTCTCCAAATTCTCACAGAAGAGGCCCATGCATAACACATTCCCCAGATCCCTGTCATGTGCCAAACCCACCCATCCTCAGCCTCCCTCACTGACTTTGAAGTCCATCATGTAGCTACGAAAATCTTCATCCTGGCTGCTGATTATGACAGACACGGGAGGGCGGTTCATAATCTGCTTTATGTCATGGAGCCATTAAGGGCACAGGCCAGGCCAAGAAGAGCCAAGAGCAACAGCCCTCGTCTGGCCTGGAGAAGGACAGTGGAACAGGCATCTGCCAGGATGCTGGGCACTCCCTCTTGCCCGGTCGCCACTGACGTCTTCAGGCCCTGCAATACCATCAGACACGCTCGTGGCTCTGGGTTCCTTAGGCTGTTCTGCAGCTCAGGTGATCTGCATCTCGCAACCAGGGTCTATTTCTGACCTCTACTGACCCCCTACTGTCCCGTGTTTGCTGGCTAGTGGCATGTCCCTGGTAACAGGCTTAGGAGTTGCAGTCCTTGTGACCACCGTATCTGAAAGACACCGGGGTGTGTGTGTGTTTCTATGTGTGTCTGAATGTGTGTGTATCTCTGTGTGTGGCTGTCTGCGTGTGTGCGAGACTCCCATGTCTCAGCTATTTCCGGGGATCATTCACATTTACCACATTAAATGTCTGCACTAGCTGCTCTAGTGTACTTTCTCTGGTCATTTCTGACCTAGAGGCCTCGGCTACTGGTCCTCCACAGACACAGGCCTGAAGGACAAACCCAGAGTCATGGCTGTGACACTTACAGGTGTGGATCTGCCCAGATTCTACTCGGCTGTGCCTTTGGAACATGCCTCTGGCCTGGACCACACATTCCTCAGGGGCCTCCGGTGCCCTTCCTGTGACGCCACCAGGGTCCCCTCCACCTCCTCCTGATTCTGCCCCACTGCTTGCTCCTCCTCCTCCACCTCTGCTTCCTAAGAGCCGGACACTGAGAAGCAGCAAGTAGAATGCATCTTTGGCACAGAAGCCACAGATGCCCTGGATGATGGCGCTTCTCTGAACTAAGTGTCGCTTCCTGATCAAATGGTTCATGCACATGAACCGAACGGGGCCCCGGCAGTTAATCTCATGCCGGGAACTCAGTTCCAGCTGCAGGGTGGCCAGTGCCTGTTAGCTCATCTAGCGCCAGCCACTCATTTGGGCTTCCGAGTCTTTCCAGGCCCTGCTCCTCCACTGTCTGCTCCACCAACTCCTAGGAGAAGCCCACTTCCTGATCCTCATCTGCCACAACCTTCATGTCCTCCATGACGTCTTCCGCCAGCAATGGCATTCCCATGCTATCCCCACGTCGTCTCCGTCCACCAGGGCCCCATGGTCCTCCAACACCTCCACCACGTAGAGGGTGACATCTTCGCCTGTTGTGCCACCTGGTGGCTGCAGCGTCCCAGCCGTGCACAATATCTGGACTGCAGGCCCCGTGGCCACTGCCCCGTGAGCACCTGGTCTCCCAGCTAAGAAGGTCTGGAGTCTCGGGATGCACCATTCTTCTTCTGGGCGCCTCTCATGCTCCTCTTGGACCTGGCTGTGACCCCGAGCTGGGGCAGGTGCCAAGGGCCCGGACATAATAGCACAGCAAGTGGTGCGCAAAGGCAGCCCAGGCTGCAGTAATTGGGTGGGGCTCGCTAGCTCTTTGGGGTAGGGTGAGAATGGAATGATTGGCAAATGGGGCCTGGCATGTGGCAAGTGACCTGAGGCTGACGAATGGGGTTCCACAGACGCCAGGAGAAGGTGCACGGAGATCAGCTGAACACGACAATTTCCTCTGCTCTGAGACACGCTCAGGCTACTGGGCCAAATCTTGACCAAAGGCAGAGAGGTGAGTGGGCGGCCCCCTGATAGACACGCCCCTAGACAAGAGGGCCGCTTTCCCAGTTCCTGGGCTCCAGCGCCCCCACGTGGCGCCACTCGGCTTCATGGAGGGCACGGCTATTGCATCTGCTTCTACCCCAGGTGCTGGCATTCAATTGGCATCTGGAAATTCAAACCATGTGTTCTCGCTCCACAATGCAAACCGCACACTCCTGTATCCCATGGGACTTTCAATGCCTGGGAGCTTTCGCTGAGTATCCCAAGGATAGGCAGGAAGGTAAAGTGACTGGATTCTTTCCTCCATGGGACAGGAGGCTTTTGCTGTCCGGATGGTAGGGGAGTGTGTACAAAGCCCAAGGTTTACAACACTTGACCTCCACTGTTCACGGGCAAGAGAGCCATAGGGCAGAGATCGCTCTCTTTGTCTCTTTGTCTCTACTTCTCGCATAGCACTGTTTCTGCCCATCCTGCTGTGTGTGCACCAGGGGCTGCTGTCTGTGTGTCCCTGGCTCTCTGAGTTGTGCTGTGTGCCTCCCCATTCGCCAAACATCACCACTCAGAAGAGATGCTTAAACATGGAGTGAAGGCAAGCTCATCTCCTTCTCAGTGAGTTGCACTCATGGCAGATCAGACTGTTCTGGGCACAGGGGCTGAGAGTGCTTTTTCAAATTGGAAAGCCCATGTTGGGTTTTCACTGCTGAAATGCAGAAGGGGCCCGGCGACTCTCCCTCCCTCGCTGGGCAGCATGAACGCTGCACAGGACACTGCCGGCATGGCCACACCTTGCACAGTGGGAGAAATGGATCACGGCCTCCTGACATGACGGAACTCTCTGAATGTTGCTGAAAGGCTGGACAGTGAGAGGGTCAGTACACCACCACCTTGAGTTCCACGACACACTGGTGCCACTGGCCTGCATGATGGCTGTTAACCATATCGAACCCTTCCAAAATGGTTCTGTTCTCCTGGTGAAAACACATCCCATCTTACCCAGTGGCCCAACTTTGTGTGGTCGGAAGAAGCAGGACGATCAACGTAAACCATGCTTCTTATAGTCCTCATTCCCGATATGTGTGTTCTGCCAAGAGTACAAAGAGTGACGTTTCACAATGGAAGATTCTGCAGGTTGCAAGTGCTTATGCTCCACTGCCACTGCATCTCTGAAACCTCAGAGAAAAGGCAAGGGGTGCTCATGTTCCTGGCCAGGACATGCATAGAGTGCCCTGCACTTGAGAAGGACGCAAAGGCCTTTGTAGCTGGGTGTCCAAAGGGCTGTCGGCTCACCCACCGTGGTTTCTGTGCCTGGGACTGCAGCCCAATCTGTGTCTGGGCTCTTCGGCACTCACAGATCGCCCCCAGATCATTTCCTCCTGCCTGGCTTTCTGCCACGGGTCCTGGCTACAAGCACCTATTTCCATGTAGAAACTTTGCACTCAGTGAGATCATGGGGCATGGTTCCCTGGCTTCACTGCTTCAGCTGTCAAGAGTCTATGTCCCTTTCACGAGAACCCTCATGTTTCCACTGTCCATTGTTCCATCCCCTAGCCTGGATCCCTCCGGCTGCTCACACTCACAAGTGTACTGGCAGGCGCTTCTGTGCACGCATGTGCAAAACGTTCACGTGTGCAAGGTCACCGCCCTGAGAGGAGACTTACACTTCTGCAGAAGTACAGGCTTTCTTGTCCAGGAACATGAATTTTGGTAAGCACTCGGCGTTCTTTGTCCCAGTTACTTTCTCTCCCTCCCTCGTCGATCCTGTCAGCTTGCACTTCTAACTCTGTGACTTGCACTCAAGGTTATCAAAATCTTGGCATTGTTCAGGACACGGACCGACCTGCAGAGCATCGGGCAGGCCTGGATGTGCTCGCCGTGGACAGCTGAGTGACCTGCGCCTGTGTTCCACATTCTCCCATATCCTTGGGCAGCTTCATGGTACCAGTCACGTTAGCATGATTGCAATACCTGTGCATTCCTTCAGAGAACCAGAACACAAGGGCCTTTGAGCTCTAATGCTGTGGGCTAGAAACACACACACACACAGACCCACATTAACACAGGTGACACAAGCCCTCAGGTGTATATACACACACACATGTGCGGCATGCGGCACAAACGCAAAGAGGGACCAAAACCATCTCAGTAGTTGAAGAGGCTCGTGCCCAGCAGTGTGGGAGATGGCATCAGTAGGAACCATGTCCTTGCCTTCGGGCCCCCTGTCCACCTTATCCCGCAGCTCTTCTCTATTTTCCCAAGCCGGCCTGAAGCCAGTTGTAGCGCGGCCTGTGTGGTCGCGGTGAGACAGCGAGTGGTGGATCTGGAAATTCAACAAGACCCCAAAGTCAGCACTCAGGTGCACTGGCAGCCCAGGGAGGGCGCCCTAACAGTCCTAGGCTATCCCAGGAGCAGGGTCGGGAGGGAAGGACCCAGACAATCGAAAACTCTCTGAGCAGCAGGAGGCCGGGGATGGCGAGATTGACAGAAGAATGATTCTGACAAGCAGACGTCATTCACCCTGCCTGGAGAAGAGCACCAATGACTCTGGCACTGAAACCACAGCTGCTTGAAGGGAGACTTGCTTCACTCATGGCCACACCGAGTCCCCAAGCCTTCAGTTTCAGCACGTCACCTGCTACGTGCATGACCCAAACCCAGCCTCTGCAGCCAGCTTGCCTGAACCTGAGGATCCCCTTCTGGGAAAGGACCATGCCCCAGCCTCTACACGGCTCTTCCCTCACGACCCCCCTGCACACCACCTCACCACCTGTGTTTCTGTCAGCTACCTCTCATGGCACAAATTTCCTCCCTGGAATAGTACTTCAGGGCATCATCTCACACGTCCTGGCCAATGATCTGATGGCAATATGGGCAAGGTCAGCGCAGGGATGACAAGGCCGCTATTCCACCCATGAGGAGACAAGAGCTCCAACATCAATAGCCAACGGTGCATGCGCTTGAACCAAACCCACTTCACCAATCCTGTTCGATTCTGCACAGTTGTGGCCTGACAGCCAATTGAGAAAGTTAAGGCTCCTGGGGTTGGGCCTGCACCTGAGTGCTCCGCGTTCAAAGTCCCATAATCAGTGGACTGGAGTTGACTGACGTACGCTATTCCCTGTAGAGAGACAGCGGACACAGGGGCGTATGCCGCAGCTGAATCAACCCCCACCCCCCCACCATGGCCTACTTGGACACCCACACTCAACACCCTGGGGCTACGTTTACAGTGATTTCAAGGTAATATTCCTTAAGAATCACCATGCTCCAGAAGTACGGGTGGTCCTCAAAGGAGAAGGTCAGCTTGCCGCAGGACTGTGGATGGCTCTGCACCTAAACCTGCCAGCACAGGGAGGAGACAAAAGTTGCAAGCTTCTAGGGGCCTCAGCTTGTCTCCCAGGCAGGCATTAACAGCCTCCTTGACGCCTCTCCAAATTCTCACAGAAGAGGCCCATGCATAACACATTCCCCAGATCCCTGTCATGTGCCAAACCTACCCATCCTCAGCCTCCCTCACTGACTTTGAAGTCCATCATGTAGCTATGAAAATCTTCATCCTGGCTGCTGATTATGACGGACACGGGAGGGCGGTTCATAATCTGCTTTATGTCATGGAGCCATTAAGGGCACAGGCCAGGCCAAGAAGAGCCAAGAGCAACAGCCCTCGTCTGGCCTGGAGAAGGACAGTCGAACAGGCATCTGCCAGGATGCTGGGCACTCCCTCTTGCCCGGTCGCCACTGACGTCTTCAGGCCCTGCAATACCATCAGACACGCTCGTGGCTCTGGGTTCCTTAGGCTGTTCTGCAGCTCAGGTGATCTGCATCTCGCAACCAGGGTCTATTTCTGACCTCTACTGACCCCCTACTGTCCCGTGTTTGCTGGCTAGTGGCATGTCCCTGGTAACAGGCTTAGGAGTTGCAGTCCTTGTGACCACCGTATCTGAAAGACACCGGGGTGTGTGTGTGTTTCTATGTGTGTCTGAATGTGTGTGTATCTCTGTGTGTGGCTGTCTGCGTGTGTGCGAGACTCCCATGTCTCAGCTATTTCCGGGGATCATCCACATTTACCACATTAAATGTCTGCACTAGCTGCTCTAGTGTACTTTCTCTGGTCATTTCTGACCTAGAGGCCTCGGCTACTGGTCCTCCACAGACACAGGCCTGAAGGACAAACCCAGAGTCATGGCTGTGACACTTACAGGTGTGGATCTGCCCAGATTCTACTCGGCTGTGCCTTTGGAACATGCCTCTGGCCTGGACCACACATTCCTCAGGGGCCTCCGGTGCCCTTCCTGTGACGCCACCATGGTCCCCTCCACCTCCTCCTCATTCTGCCCCACTGCTTGCTCCTCCTCCTCCACCTCTGCTTCCTAAGAGCCGGACACTGAGAAGCAGCAAGTAGAATGCATCTTTGGCACAGAAGCCACAGATGCCCTGGATGATGGCGCTTCTCTGAACTAAGTGTCGCTTCCTGATCAGATGGTTCATGCACATGAACCGAACGGGGCCCCGGCAGTTAATCTCATGCCGGGAACTCAGTTCCAGCTGCAGGGTGGCCAGTGCCTGTTAGCTCATCTAGCGCCAGCCACTCATTTGGGCTTCCGAGTCTTTCCAGGCCCTGCTCCTCCACTGTCTGCTCCACCAACTCCTAGGAGAAGCCCACTTCCTGATCCTCATCTGCCACAACCTTCATGTCCTCCATGACGTCTTCCGCCAGCAATGGCATTCCCATGCTATCCCCACGTCGTCTCCGTCCACCAGGGCCCCATGGTCCTCCAACACCTCCACCACGTAGAGGGTGACATCTTCGCCTGTTGTGCCACCTGGTGGCTGCAGCGTCCCAGCCGTGCACAATATCTGGACTGCAGGCCCCGTGGCCACTGCCCCGTGAGCACCTGGTCTCCCAGCTAAGAAGGTCTGGAGTCTCGGGATGCACCATTCTTCTTCTGGGCGCCTCTCATGCTCCTCTTGGACCTGGCTGTGACCCCGAGCTGGGGCAGGTGCCAAGGGCCCGGACATAATAGCACAGCAAGTGGTGCGCAAAGGCAGCCCAGGCTGCAGTAATTGGGTGGGGCTCGCTAGCTCTTTGGGGTAGGGTGAGAATGGAATGGTTGGCAGATGGGGCCTGGCATGTGGCAAGTGACCTGAGGCTGACGAATGGGGTTCCACAGACGCCAGGAGAAGGTGCACGGAGATCAGCTGAACACGACAATTTCCTCTGCTCTGAGACACGCTCAGGCTACTGGGCCAAATCTTGACCAAAGGCAGAGAGGTGAGTGGGCGGCCCCCTGATAGACACGCCCCTAGACAAGAGGGCCGCTTTCCCAGTTCCTGGGCTCCAGCGCCCCCACGTGGCGCCACTCGGCTTCATGGAGGGCACGGCTATTGCATCTGCTTCTACCCCAGGTGCTGGCATTCAATTGGCATCTGGAAATTCAAACCATGTGTTCTCGCTCCACAATGCAAACCGCACACTCCTGTATCCCATGGGACTTTCAATGCCTGGGAGCTTTCGCTGAGTATCCCAAGGATAGGCAGGAAGGTAAAGTGACTGGATTCTTTCCTCCATGGGACAGGAGGCTTTTGCTGTCCGGATGGTAGGGGAGTGTGTACAAAGCCCAAGGTTTACAACACTTGACCTCCACTGTTCACGGGCAAGAGAGCCATAGGGCAGAGATCGCTCTCTTTGTCTCTTTGTCTCTACTTCTCGCATAGCACTGTTTCTGCCCATCCTGCTGTGTGTGCACCAGGGGCTGCTGTCTGTGTGTCCCTGGCTCTCTGAGTTGTGCTGTGTGCCTCCCCATTTGCCAAACATCACCACTCAGAAGAGATGCTTAAACATGGAGTGAAGGCAAGCTCATCTCCTTCTCAGTGAGTTGCACTCATGGCAGATCAGACTGTTCTGGGCACAGGGGCTGAGAGTGCTTTGTCAAATTGGAAAGCCCATGTTGGGTTTTCACTGCTGAAATGCAGAAGGGGCCCGGCGACTCTCCCTCCCTCGCTGGGCAGCATGAACGCTGCACAGGATACTGCCGGCATGGCCACACCTTGCACAGTGGGACAAATGGATCACGGCCTCCTGACATGACGGAACTCTCTGAATGTTGCTGAAAGGCTGGACAGTGAGAGGCTCAGTACACCACCACCTTGAATTCCACGACACATGGTGCCACTGGCCTGCATGAAGGCTGTTTACCATATCGAACCCTTTCAAAATGGTTCTGTTCTCCTGGTGAAAACACATCCCATCTTACCCAGTGGCCCAACTTTGTGTGGTCGGAAGAAGCAGGACGATCAACGTAAACCATGCTTCTTATAGTCCTCATTCCCGATATGTGTGTTCTGCCAAGAGTACAAAGAGTGACGTTTCACAATGGAAGATTCTGCAGGTTGCAAGTGCTTATGCTCCACTGCCACTGCATCTCTGAAACCTTAGAGAAAAGGCAAGGGGTGCTCATGTTCCTGGCCAGGACATGCAAAGAGTGCCCTGCACTTGAGAAGGACACAAAGGCCTTTGTAGCTGGGTGTCCAAAGGGCTGTCGGCTCACCCACCGTGGTTTCTGTGCCTGGGACTGCAGCCCAATCTCTGTCTGGGCTCTTCGGCACTCACAGATCGCCCCCAGATCATTTCCTCCTGCCTGGCTTTCTGCCACGGGTCCTGGCTACAAGCACCTATTTCCATGTAGAAACTTCGCACTCAGTGAGATCATGGGGCATGGTTCCCTGGCTTCACTGCTTCAGCTGGCAAGAGTCTATGTTCCTTTCACGAGAACCCTCATGTTTCCACTGTCCATTGTTCCATCCCCTAGCCTGGATCCCTCCGGCTGCTCACACTCACAAGTGTACTGGCAGGCGCTTCTGTGCACGCATGTGCAAAACGTTCACGTGTGCAAGGTCACCGCCCTGAGAGGAGACTTACACTTCTGCAGAAGTACAGGCTTTCTTGTCCAGGAACATGAATTTTGGTAAGCACTCGGCGTTCTTTGTCCCAGTTACTTTCTCTCCCTCCCTCGTCGATCCTGTCAGCTTGCACTTCTAACTCTGTGACTTGCACTCAAGGTTATCAAAATCTTGGCATTGTTCAGGACACGGACCGACCTGCAGAGCGTCGGGCAGGCCTGGATGTGCTCGCCGTGGACAGCTGAGTGACCTGCGCCTGTGTTCCACATTCTCCCATATCCTTGGGCAGCTTCATGGTATCAGTCACGTTAGCATGATTGCATTACCTGTGCATTCCTTCAGAGAACCAGAAAACAAGGGCCTTTGAGCTCTAATGCTGTGGGCTAGAAACACACACACAAACAGACCCACATTAACACAGGTGACACAAGCCCTCAGGTGTATATACACACACATGTGCGGCATGCGGCACAAACGCAAAGAGGGACCAAAACCATCTCAGTAGTTGAAGAGGCTCGTGCCCAGCAGTGTGGGAGATGGCATCAGTAGGAACCATGTCCTTGCCTTCGGGCCCCCTGTCCACCTTATCCCGCAGCTCTTCTCTATTTTCCCAAGCCGGCCTGAAGCCAGTTGTAGTGCGGCCTGTGTGGTCGCGGTGAGACAGCGAGTGGTGGATCTGGAAATTCAACAAGACCCCAAAGTCAGCACTCAGGTGCACTGGCAGCCCAGGGAGGGCGCCCTAACAGTCCTAGGCTATCCCAGGAGCAGGGTCGGGAGGGAAGGACCCAGACAATCGAAAACTCTCTGAGCAGCAGGAGGCCGGGGATGGCGAGATTGACAGAAGAATGATTCTGACAAGCAGACGTCATTCACCCTGCCTGGAGAAGAGCACCAATGACTCTGGCACTGAAACCACAGCTGCTTGAAGGGAGACTTGCTTCACTCATGGCCACACCGAGTCCCCAAGCCTTCAGTTTCAGCATGTCACCTGCTACGTGCATGACCCAAACCCAGCCTCTGCAGCCAGCTTGCCTGAACCTGAGGATCCCCTTCTGGGAAAGGACCATGCCCCAGCCTCTACACGGCTCTTCCCTCAGGGCCCCCCTGCACACCACCTCACCACCTGTGTTTCTGTCAGCTTCCTCTCATGGCACAAATTTCCTCCCTGGAATAGTACTTCAGGGCATCATCTCACACGTCCTGGCCAATGATCTGATGGCAATATGGGCAAGGTCAGCGCAGGGATGACAAGGCCGCTATTCCACCCATGAGGAGACAAGAGCTCCAACATCAATAGCCAACTGTGCATGCGCTTGAACCAAACCCACTTCACCAATCCTGTTCGATTCTGCACAGTTGTGGCCTGACAGCCAATTGAGAAAGTTAAGGCTCCTGGGGTTCGGCCTGCACCTGAGTGCTCCGCGGTCAAAGTCCCAGAATCAGTGGACTGGAGTTGACTGACGTACGCTATTCCCTGTAGAGAGACAGCGGACACAGGGGCGAATGCCGCAGCTGGATCAACCCCCACCCCCCCACCATGGCCTACTTGGACACCCACACTCAACACCCTGGGGCTACGTTTACAGTGATTTCAAGGTAATATTCCTTAAGAATCACCATGCTCCAGAAGTACGGGTGGTCCTCGAAGGAGAAGGTCAGCTTGCCGCAGGACTGTGGATGGCTCTGCACCTAAACCTGCCAGCACAGGGAGGAGACAAAAGTTGCAAGCTTCTAGGGGCCTCAGCTTGTCTCCCAGGCAGGCATTAACAGCCTCCTTGACGCCTCTCCAAATTCTCACAGAAGAGGCCCATGCATAACACATTGCCCAGATCCCTGTCATGTGCCAAACCCACCCATCCTCAGCCTCCCTCACAGACTTTGAAGTCCATCATGTAGCTACGAAAATCTTCATCCTGGCTGCTGATTATGACGGACACGGGAGGGCGCTTCATAATCTGCTTTATGTCATGGAGCCATTAAGGGCACAGGCCAGGCCAAGAAGAGCCAAGAGCAACAGCCCTCGTCTGGCCTGGAGAAGGACAGTGGAACAGGCATCTGCCAGGATGCTGGGCACTCCCTCTTGCCCGGTCGCCACTGACGTCTTCAGGCCCTGCAATACCATCAGACACGCTCGTGGCTCTGGGTTCCTTAGGCTGTTCTGCAGCTCAGGTGATCTGCATCTCGCAACCAGGGTCTATTTCTGACCTCTACTGACCCCCTACTGTCCCGTGTTTGCTGGCTAGTGGCATGTCCCTGGTAACATGCTTAGGAGTTGCAGTCCTTGTGACCACCGTATCTGAAAGACACCGGGGTGTGTGTGTGTTTCTATGTGTGTCTGAATGTGTGTGTATCTCTGTGTGTGGCTGTCTGCGTGTGTGCGAGACTCCCATGTCTCAGCTATTTCCGGGGATCATCCAAATTTACCACAATAAATGTCTGCACTAGCTGCTCTAGTGTACTTTCTCTGGTCATTTCTGACCTAGAGGCCTCGGCTACTGGTCCTCCACAAACACAGGCCTGAAGGACAAACCCAGAGTCATGGCTGTGACACTTACAGGTGTGGATCTGCCCAGATTCTACTCGGCTGTGCCTTTGGAACATGCCTCTGGCCTGGACCACACATTCCTCAGGGGCCTCCGGTGCCCTTCCTGTGACGCCACCAGGGTCCCCTCCACATCCTCCTGATTCTGCCCCACTGCTTGCTCCTCCTCCTCCACCTCTGCTTCCTAAGAGCCGGACACTGAGAAGCAGCAAGTAGAATGCATCTTTGGCACAGAAGCCACAGATGCCCTGGATGATGGCGCTTCTCTGAACTAAGTGTCGCTTCCTGATCAGATGGTTCATGCACATGAACCGAACGGGGCCCTGGCAGTTAATCTCATGCCGGGAACTCAGTTCCAGCTGCAGGGTGGCCAGTGCCTGTTAGCTCATCTAGCGCCAGCCACTCATTTGGGCTTCCGAGTCTTTCCAGGCCCTGCTCCTCCACTGTCTGCTCCACCAACTCCTAGGAGAAGCCCACTTCCTGATCCTCATCTGCCACAACCTTCATGTCCTCCATGACGTCTTCCGCCAGCAATGGCATTCCCATGCTATCCCCACGTCGTCTCCGTCCACCAGGGCCCCATGGTCCTCCAACACCTCCACCACGTAGAGGGTGACATCTTCACCTGTTGTGCCACCTGGTGGCTGCAGCGTCCCAGCCGTGCACAATATCTGGACTGCAGGCCCCGTGGCCACTGCCCCGTGAGCACCTGGTCTCCCAGCTAAGAAGGTCTGGAGTCTCGGGATGCACCAGTCTTCTTCTGGGCGCCTCTCATGCTCCTCTTGGACCTGGCTGTGACCCCGAGCTGGGGCAGGTGCCAAGGGCCCGGACATAATAGCACAGCAAGTGGTGCGCAAAGGCAGCCCAGGCTGCAGTAACCGGGTGGGGCTCGCTAGCTCTTTGGGGTGGGGTGAGAGTGGAATGGTTGGCAGATGGGGCCTGGCATGTGGCAAGTGACCTGAGGCTGACGAATGGGGTTCCACAGACGCCAGGAGAAGGTGCACGGAGATCAGCTGAACACGACAATTTCCTCTGCTCTGAGACACGCTCAGGCTACTGGGCCAAATCTTGACCAAAGGCAGAGAGGTGAGTGGGCGGCCCCCTGATAGACACGCCCCTAGACAAGAGGGCCACTTTCCCAGTTCCTGGGCTCCAGCGCCCCCACGTGGCGCCACTCGGCTTCATGGAGGGCACGGCTATTGCATCTGCTTCTACCCCAGGTGCTGGCATTCAATTGGCATCTGGAAATTCAAACCATGTGTTCTCGCTCCACAATGCAAACCGCACACTCCTGTATCCCATGGGACTTTCAATGCCTGGGAGCTTTCGCTGAGTATCCCAAGGATAGGCAGGAAGGTAAAGTGACTGGATTCTTTCCTCCATGGGACAGGAGGCTTTTGCTGTCCGGATGGTAGGGGAGTGTGTACAAAGCCCAAGGTTTACAACACTTGACCTCCACTGTTCACGGGCAAGAGAGCCATAGGGCAGAGATCGCTCTCTTTGTCTCTTTGTCTCTACTTCTCGCATAGCACTGTTTCTGCCCATCCTGCTGTGTGTGCACCAGGGGCTGCTGTCTGTGTGTCCCTGGCTCTCTGAGTTGTGCTGTGTGCCTCCCCATTCGCCAAACATCACCACTCAGAAGAGATGCTTAAACATGGAGTGAAGGCAAGCTCATCTCCTTCTCAGTGAGTTGCACTCATGGCAGATCAGACTGTTCTGGGCACAGGGGCTGAGAGTGCTTTGTCAAATTGGAAAGCCCATGTTGGGTTTTCACTGCTGAAATGCAGAAGGGGCCCGGCGACTCTCCCTCCCTCGCTGGGCAGCATGAACGCTGCACAGGATACTGCCGGCATGGCCACACCTTGCACAGTGGGACAAATGGATCACGGCCTCTTGACATGACGGAACTCTCTGAATGTTGCTGAAAGGCTGGACAGTGAGAGGCTCAGTACACCACCACCTTGAGTTCCACGACACACTGTTGCCACTGGCCTGCATGATGGCTGTTTACAATATCGAACCCTTTCAAAATGGTTCTGTTCTCCTGGTGAAAACACATCCCATCTTACCCAGTGGCCCAACTTTGTGTGGTCGGAAGAAGCAGGATGATCAACGTAAACCATGCTTCTTATAGTCCTCATTCCCGATATGTGTGTTCTGCCAAGAGTACAAAGAGTGACGTTTCACAATGGAAGATTCTGCAGGTTGCAAGTGCTTATGCTCCACTGCCACTGCATCTCTGAAACCTTAGAGAAAAGGCAAGGGGTGCTCATGTTCCTGGCCAGGACATGCAAAGAGTGCCCTGCACTTGAGAAGGACGCAAAGGCCTTTGTAGCTGGGTGTCCAAAGGGCTGTCGGCTCACCCACCGTGGTTTCTGTGCCTGGGACGCAGCCCAATCTGTGTCTGGGCTCTTCGGCACTCACAGATCGCCCCCAGATCATTTCCTCCTGCCTGGCTTTCTGCCACGGGTCCTGGCTACAAGCACCTATTTCCATGTAGAAACTTCGCACTCAGTGAGATCAAGGGCCATGGTTCCCTGGCTTCACTGCTTCAGCTGGCAAGAGTCTATGTCCCTTTCCTGAGAACCCTCATGTTTCCACTGTCCATTGTTCCATCCCCTAGCCTGGATCCCTCCGGCTGCTCACACTCACAAGTGTACTGGCAGGCGCTTCTGTGCACGCATGTGCAAAACGTTCACGTGTGCAAGGTCACCGCCCTGAGAGGAGACTTACACTTCTGCAGAAGTACAGGCTTTCTTGTCCAGGAACATGAATTTTGGTAAGCACTCGGCGTTCTTTGTCCCAGTTACTTTCTCTCCCTCCCTCGTCGATCCTGTCAGCTTGCACTTCTATCTCTGTGACTTGCACTCAAGGTTATCAAAATCTTGGCATTGTTCAGGACACGGACCGACCTGCAGAGCATCGGGCAGGCCTGGATGTGCTCGCCGTGGACAGCTGAGTGACCTGCGCCTGTGTTCCACCTTCTCCCATATCCTTGGGCAGCTTCATGGTATCAGTCACGTTAGCATGATTGCATTACCTGTGCATTCCTTCAGAGAACCAGAAAACAAGGGCCTTTGAGCTCTAATGCTGTGGGCTAGAAACACACACACACACAGACAACCATTAACACAGGTGACACAAGCTCTCAGGTGTATATACACACATATGTGCGGCATGTGGCTCAAACGCAAAGAGGGACCAAAACCATCTCAGTAGTTGAAGAGGCTCGTGCCCAGCAGTGTGGGAGATGGCATCAGTAGGAACCATGTCCTTGCCTTCGGGCCCCCTGTCCACCTTATCCCGCAGCTCTTCTCTATTTTCCCAAGCCGGCCTGAAGCCAGTTGTAGCGCGGCCTGTGTGGTCGCGGTGAGACAGCGAGTGGTGGATCTGGAAATTCAACAAGACCCCAAAGTCAGCACTCAGGTGCACTGGCAGCCCAGGGAGGGCGCCCTAACAGTCCTAGGCTATCCCAGGAGCAGGGTCGGGAGGGAAGGACCCAGACAATCGAAAACTCTCTGAGCAGCAGGAGGCCGGGGATGGCGAGATTGACAGAAGAATGATTCTGACAAGCAGACGTCATTCACCCTGCCTGGAGAAGAGCACCAATGACTCTGGCACTGAAACCACAGCTGCTTGAAGGGAGACTTGCTTCACTCATGGCCACACCGAGTCCCCAAGCCTTCAGTTTCAGCACGTCACCTGCTACGTGCATGACCCAAACCCAGCCTCTGCAGCCAGCTTGCCTGAACCTGAGGATCCCCTTCTGGGAAAGGACCATGCCCCAGCCTCTACACGGCTCTTCCCTCAGGGCCCCCCTGCACACCACCTCACCACCTGTGTTTCTGTCAGCTACCTCTCATGGCACAAATTTCCTCCCTGGAATAGTACTTCAGGGCATCATCTCACACGTCCTGGCCAATGATCTGATGGCAATATGGGCAAGGTCAGCGCAGGGATGACAAGGCCGCTATTCCACCCATGAGGAGACAAGAGCTCCAACATCAATAGCCAACTGTGCATGCGCTTGAACCAAACCCACTTCACCAATCCTGTTCGATTCTGCACAGTTGTGGCCTGACAGCCAATTGAGAAAGTTAAGGCTCCTGGGGTTGGGCCTGCACCTGAGTGCTCCGCGTTCAAAGTCCCATAATCAGTGGACTGGAGTTGACTGACGTACGCTATTCCCTGTAGAGAGACAGCGGACACAGGGGCGAATGCCGCAGCTGAAGCAACCCCCACCCCCCCACCATGGCCTACTTGGACACCCACACTCAACACCCTGGGGCTACGTTTACAGTGATTTCAAGGTAATATTCCTTAAGAATCACCATGCTCCAGAAGTACGGGTGGTCCTCAAAGGAGAAGATCAGCTTGCCGCAGGACTGTGGATGGCTCTGCACCTAAACCTGCCAGCACAGGGAGGAGACAAAAGTTGCAAGCTTCTAGGGGCCTCAGCTTGTCTCCCAGGCAGGCATTAACAGCCTCCTTGACGCCTCTCCAAATTCTCACAGAAGAGGCCCATGCATAACACATTCCCCAGATCCCTGTCATGTGCCAAACCTACCCATCCTCAGCCTCCCTCACTGACTTTGAAGTCCATCATGTAGCTACGAAAATCTTCATCCTGGCTGCTGATTATGACGGACACGGGAGGGCGCTTCATAATCTGCTTTATGTCATGGAGCCATTAAGGGCACAGGCCAGGCCAAGAAGAGCCAAGAGCAACAGCCCTCGTCTGGCCTGGAGAAGGACAGTGGAACAGGCATCTGCCAGGATGCTGGGCACTCCCTCTTGCCCGGTCGCCACTGACGTCTTCAGGCCCTGCAATACCATCAGACACGCTCGTGGCTCTGGGTTCCTTAGGCTGTTCTGCAGCTCAGGTGATCTGCATCTCGCAACCAGGGTCTATTTCTGACCTCTACTGACCCCCTACTGTCCCGTGTTTGCTGGCTAGTGGCATGTCCCTGGTAACATGCTTAGGAGTTGCAGTCCTTGTGACCACCGTATCTGAAAGACACCGGGGTGTGTGTGTGTTTCTATGTGTGTCTGAATGTGTGTGTATCTCTGTGTGTGGCTGTCTGCGTGTGTGCGAGACTCCCATGTCTCAGCTCTTTCCGGGTATCATCCAAATTTACCACATTAAATGTCTGCACTAGCTGCTCTAGTGTACTTTCTCTGGTCATTTCTGACCTAGAGGCCTCGGCTACTGGTCCTCCACAGACACAGGCCTGAAGGACAAACCCAGAGTCATGGCTGTGACACTTACAGGTGTGGATCTGCCCAGATTCTACTCGGCTGTGCCTTTGGAACATGCCTCTGGCCTGGACCACACATTCCTCAGGGGCCTCCGGTGCCCTTCCTGTGACGCCACCATGGTCCCCTCCACCTCCTCCTGATTCTGCCCCACTGCTTGCTCCTCCTCCTCCACCTCTGCTTCCTAAGAGCCGGACACTGAGAAGCAGCAAGTAGAATGCATCTTTGGCACAGAAGCCACAGATGCCCTGGATGATGGCGCTTCTCTGAACTAAGTGTCGCTTCCTGATCAGATGGTTCATGCACATGAACCGAACGGGGCCCCGGCAGTTAATCTCATGCCGGGAACTCAGTTCCAGCTGCAGGGTGGCCAGTGCCTGTTAGCTCATCTAGCGCCAGCCACTCATTTGGGCTTCCGAGTCTTTCCAGGCCCTGCTCCTCCACTGTCTGCTCCACCAACTCCTAGGAGAAGCCCACTTCCTGATCCTCATCTGCCACAACCTTCATGTCCTGCATGACGTCTTCCGCCAGCAATGGCATTCCCATGCTATCCCCACGTCGTCTCCGTCCACGAGGGCCCCATGGTCCTACAACACCTCCACCACGTAGAGGGTGACATCTTCGCCTGTTGTGCCACCTGGTGGCTGCAGCGTCCCAGCCGTGCACAATATCTGGACTGCAGGCCCCGTGGCCACTGCTCCGTGAGCACCTGGTCTCCCAGCTAAGAAGGTCTGGAGTCTCGGGATGCACCATTCTTCTTCTGGGCGCCTCTCATGCTCCTCTTGGACCTGGCTGTGACCCCGAGCTGGGGCAGGTGCCAAGGGCCCGGACATAATAGCACAGCAAGTGGTGCGCAAAGGCAGCCCAGGCTGCAGTAATTGGGTGGGGCTCGCTAGCTCTTTGGGGTAGGGTGAGAATGGAATGGTTGGCAGATGGGGCCTGGCATGTGGCAAGTGACCTGAGGCTGACGAATGGGGTTCCACAGACGCCAGGAGAAGGTGCACGGAGATCAGCTGAACACGACAATTTCCTCTGCTCTGAGACACGCTCAGGCTACTGGGCCAAATCTTGACCAAAGGCAGAGAGGTGAGTGGGCGGCCCCCTGATAGACACGCCCCTAGACAAGAGGGCCGCTTTCCCAGTTCCTGGGCTCCAGCGCCCCCACGTGGTGCCACTCGGCTTCATGGAGGGCACGGCTATTGCATCTGCTTCTACCCCAGGTGCTGGCATTCAATTGGCATCTGGAAATTCAAACCATGTGTTCTCGCTCCACAATGCAAACCGCACACTCCTGTATCCCATGGGACTTTCAATGCCTGGGAGCTTTCGCTGAGTATCCCAAGGATAGGCAGGAAGGTAAAGTGACTGGATTCTTTCCTCCATGGGACAGGAGGCTTTTGCTGTCCGGATGGTAGGGGAGTGTGTACAAAGCCCAAGGTTTACAACACTTGACCTCCACTGTTCACGGGCAAGAGAGCCATAGGGCAGAGATCGCTCTCTTTGTCTTTTTGTCTCTACTTCTCGCATAGCACTGTTTCTGCCCATCCTGTTGTGTGTGCACCAGGGGCTGCTGTCTGTGTGTCCCTGGCTCTCTGAGTTGTGCTGTGTGCCTCCCCATTTGCCAAACATCAGCACTCAGAAGAGATGCTTAAACATGGAGTGAAGGCAAGCTCATCTCCTTCTCAGTGAGTTGCACTCATGGCAGATCAGACTGTTCTGGGCACAGGGGCTGAGAGTGCTTTGTCAAATTGGAAAGCCCATGTTGGGTTTTCACTGCTGAAATGCAGAAGGGGCCCGGCGACTCTCCCTCCCTCGCTGGGCAGCATGAACGCTGCACAGGATACTGCCGGCATGGCCACACCTTGCACAGTGGGAGAAATGGATCACGGCCTCCTGACATGACGGAACTCTCTGAATGTTGCTGAAAGGCTGGACAGTGAGAGGGTCAGTACACCACCACCTTGAGTTCCACGACACACTGGTGCCACTGGCCTGCATCATGGCTGTTAACCATATCGAAACCTTTCAAAATGGTTCTGTTCTCCTGGTGAAAACACATCCCATCTTACCCAGTGGCCCAACTTTGTGTGGTCGGAAGAAGCAGGACGATCAACGTAAACCATGCTTCTTATAGTCCTCATTCCCGATATGTGTGTTCTGCCAAGAGTACAAAGAGTGACGTTTCACAATGGAAGATTCTGCAGGTTGCAAGTGCTTATGCTCCACTGCCACTGCATCTCTGAAACCTTAGAGAAAAGGCAAGGGGTGCTCATGTTCCTGGCCAGGACATGCAAAGAGTGCCCTGCACTTGAGAAGGACGCAAAGGCCTTTGTAGCTGGGTGTCCAAAGGGCTGTCGGCTCACCCACCGTGGTTTCTGTGCCTGGGACTGCAGCCCAATCTGTGTCTGGGCTCTTCGGCACTCACAGATCGCCCCCAGATCATTTCCTCCTGCCTGGCTTTCTGCCACGGGTCCTGGCTACAAGCACCTATTTCCATGTAGAAACTTCGCACTCAGTGAGATCATGGGGCATGGTTCCCTGGCTTCACTGCTTCAGCTGTCAAGAGTCTATGTCCCTTTCACGAGAACCCTCATGTTTCCACTGTCCATTGTTCCATCCCCTAGCCTGGATCCCTCCGGCTGCTCACACTCACAAGTGTACTGGCAGGCGCTTCTGTGCACGCATGTGCAAAACGTTCACGTGTGCAAGGTCACCGCCCTGAGAGGAGACTTACACTTCTGCAGAAGTACAGGCTTTCTTGTCCAGGAACATGAATTTTGGTAAGCACTCGGCGTTCTTTGTCCCAGTTACTTTCTCTCCCTCCCTCGTCGATCCTGTCAGCTTGCACTTCTAACTCTGTGACTTGCACTCAAGGTTATCAAAATCTTGGCATTGTTCAGGACACGGACCGACCTGCAGAGCATCGGGCAGGCCTGGATGTGCTCGCCGTGGACAGCTGAGTGACCTGCGCCTGTGTTCCACATTCTCCCATATCCTTGGGCAGCTTCATGGTACCAGTCACGTTAGCATGATTGCATTACCTGTGCATTCCTTCAGAGAACCAGAAAACAAGGGCCTTTGAGCTCTAATGCTGTGGGCTAGAAACACACACACACACAGACCCACATTAACACAGGTGACACAAGCCCTCAGGTGTATATACACACACATGTGCGGCATGTGGCACAAACGCAAAGAGGGACCAAAACCATCTTAGTATTTGAAGAGGCTCGTGCCCAGCAGTGTGGGAGATGGCATCAGTAGGAACCATGTCCTTGCCTTCGGGCCCCCTGTCCACCTTCTCCCGCAGCTCTTCTCTATTTTCCCAAGCCGGCCTGAAGCCAGTTGCAGCGCGGCCTGTGTGGTCGCGGTGAGACGGCGAGTGGTGGATCTGGAAATTCAACAAGACCCCAAAGTCAGCACTCAGGTGCACTGGCAGCCCAGGGAGGGCGCCCTAACAGTCCTAGGCTATCCCAGGAGCAGGGTCGGGAGGGAAGGACCCAGACAATCGAAAACTCTCTGAGCAGCAGGAGGCCGGGGATGGCGAGATTGACAGAAGTATGATTCTGACAAGCAGACGTCATTCACCCTGCCTGGAGAAGAGCACCAATGACTCTGGCACTGAAACCACAGCTGCTTGAAGGGAGACTTGCTTCACTCATGGCCACACCGAGTCCCCAAGCCTTCAGTTTCAGCACGTCACCTGCTACGTGCATGACCCAAACCCAGCCTCTGCAGCCAGCTTGCCTGAACCTGAGGATCCCCTTCTGGGAAAGGACCATGCCCCAGCCTCTACACGGCTCTTCCCTCAGGGCCCCCCTGCACACCACCTCACCACCTGTGTTTCTGTCAGCTACCTCTCATGGCACAAATTTCCTCCCTGGAATAGTACTTCAGGGCATCATCTCACACGTCCTGGCCAATGATCTGATGGCAATATGGGCAAGGTCAGCGCAGGGATGACAAGGCCGCTATTCCACCCATGAGGAGACAAGAGCTCCAACATCAATAGCCAACTGTGCATGCGCTTGAACCAAACCCACTTCACCAATCCTGTTCGATTCTGCACAGTTGTGGCCTGACAGCCAATTGAGAAAGTTAAGGCTCCTGGGGTTGGGCCTGCACCTGAGTGCTCCGCGTTCAAAGTCCCAGAATCAGTGGACTGGAGTTGACTGACGTACGCTATTCCCTGTAGAGAGACAGCGGACACAGGGGCGAATGCCGCAGCTGAAGCAACCCCCACCCCCCCACCATGGCCTACTTGGACACCCACACTCAACACCCTGGGGCTACGTTTACAGTGATTTCAAGGTAATATTCCTTAAGAATCACCATGCTCCAGAAGTACGGGTGGTCCTCAAAGGAGAAGATCAGCTTGCCGCAGGACTGTGGATGGCTCTGCACCTAAACCAGCCAGCACAGGGAGGAGACAAAAGTTGCAAGCTTCTAGGGGCCTCAGCTTGTCTCCCAGGCAGGTATTAACAGCCTCCTTGATGCCTCTCCAAATTCTCACAGAAGAGGCCCATGCATAACACATTCCCCAGATCCCTGTCATGTGCCAAACCTACCCATCCTCAGCCTCCCTCACTGACTTTGAAGTCCATCATGTAGCTACGAAAATCTTCATCCTGGCTGCTGATTATGACGGACACGGGAGGGCGGTTCATAATCTGCTTTATGTCATGGAGCCATTAAGGGCACAGGCCAGGCCAAGAAGAGCCAAGAGCAACAGCCCTCGTCTGGCCTGGAGAAGGACAGTGGAACAGGCATCTGCCAGGATGCTGGGCACTCCCTCTTGCCCGGTCGCCACTGACGTCTTCAGGCCCTGCAATACCATCAGACACGCTCGTGGCTCTGGGTTCCTTAGGCTGTTCTGCAGCTCAGGTGATCTGCATCTCGCAACCAGGGTCTATTTCTGACCTCTACTGACCCCCTACTGTCCCGTGTTTGCTGGCTAGTGGCATGTCCCTGGTAACATGCTTAGGAGTTGCAGTCCTTGTGACCACCGTATCTGAAAGACACCGGGGTGTGTGTGTGTTTCTATGTGTGTCTGAATGTGTGTGTATCTCTGTGTGTGGCTGTCTGCGTGTTTGCGAGACTCCCATGTCTCAGCTATTTCCGGGGATCATCCACATTTACCACATTAAATGTCTGCACTAGCTGCTCTAGTGTACTTTCTCTGGTCATTTCTGACCTAGAGGCCTCGGCTACTGGTCCTCCACAGACACAGGCCTGAAGGACAAACCCAGAGTCATGGCTGTGACACTTACAGGTGTGGATCTGCCCAGATTCTACTCGGCTGTGCCTTTGGAACATGCCTCTGGCCTGGACCACACATTCCTCAGGGGCCTCCGGTGCCCTTCCTGTGACGCCACCATGGTCCCCTCCACATCCTCCTGATTCTGCCCTACTGCTTGCTCCTCCTCCTCCACCTCTGCTTCCTAAGAGCCGGACACTGAGAAGCAGCAAGTAGAATGCATCTTTGGCACAGAAGCCACAGATGCCCTGGATGATGGCGCTTCTCTGAACTAAGTGTCGCTTCCTGATCAGATGGTTCATGCACATGAACCGAACGGGGCCCCGGCAGTTAATCTCATGCCGGGAACTCAGTTCCAGCTGCAGGGTGGCCAGTGCCTGTTAGCTCATCTAGCGCCAGCCACTCATTTGGGCTTCCGAGTCTTTCCAGGCCCTGCTCCTCCACTGTCTGCTCCACCAACTCCTAGGAGAAGCCCACTTCCTGATCCTCATCTGCCACAACCTTCATGTCCTCCATGACGTCTTCCACCAGCAATGGCATTCCCATGCTATCCCCACGTCGTCTCCGTCCACCAGGGCCCATGGTCCTCCAACACCTCCACCACGTAGAGGGTGACATCTTCGCCTGTTGTGCCACCTGGTGACTGCAGCGTCCCAGCCGTGCACAATATCTGGACTGCAGGCCCCGTGGCCACTGCCCCGTGAGCACCTGGTCTCCCAGCTAAGAAGGTCTGGAGTCTCGGGATGCACCATTCTTCTTCTGGGCGCCTCTCATGCTCCTCTTGGACCTGGCTGTGACCCCGAGCTGGGGCAGGTGCCAAGGGCCCGGACATAATAGCACAGCAAGTGGTGCGCAAAGGCAGCCCAGGCTGCAGTAATTGGGTGGGGCTCGCTAGCTCTTTGGGGTAGGGTGAGAATGGAATGGTTGGCAGATGGGGCCTGGCATGTGGCAAGTGACCTGAGGCTGACGAATGGGGTTCCACAGACGCCAGGAGAAGGTGCACGGAGATCAGCTGAACACGACAATTTCCTCTGCTCTGAGACACGCTCAGGCTACTGGGCCAAATCTTGACCAAAGGCAGAGAGGTGAGTGGGCGGCCCCCTGATAGACAGGGCCCTAGACAAGAGGGCCGCTTTCCCAGTTCCTGGGCTCCAGCGCCCCCACGTGGCGCCACTCGGCTTCATGGAGGGCACGGCTATTGCATCTGCTTCTACCCCAGGTGCTGGCATTCAATTGGCATCTGGAAATTCAAACCATGTGTTCTCGCTCCACAATGCAAACCGCACACTCCTGTATCCCATGGGACTTTCAATGCCTGGGAGCTTTCGCTGAGTATCCCAAGGATAGGCAGGAAGGTAAAGTGACTGGATTCTTTCCTCCATGGGACAGGAGGCTTTTGCTGTCCGGATGGTAGGGGAGTGTGTACAAAGCCCAAGGTTTACAACACTTGACCTCAACTGTTCACGGGCAAGAGAGCCATAGGGCAGAGATCGCTCTCTTTGTCTCTTTGTCTCTGCTTCTCGCATAGCTCTGTTTCTGCCCATCCTGCTGTGTGTGCACCAGGGGCTGCTGTCTGTGTGTCCCTGGCTCTCTGAGTTGTGCTGTGTGCCTCCCCATTTGCCAAACATCAGCACTCAGAAGAGATGCTTAAACATGGAGTGAAGGCAAGCTCATCTCCTTCTCAATTAGTTGCACTCATGGCAGATCAGACAGTTCTGGGCAGAGGGGCTGAGAGTGCTTTGTCAAATTGGAAAGCCCATGTTGGGTTTTCACTGCTGAAATGCAGAAGGGGCCCGGCGACTCTCCCTCCCTCGCTGGGCAGCATGAACGCTGCACAGGATACTGCCGGCATGGCGACACCTTGCACAGTGGGAGAAATGGATCACGGCCTCCTGACATGACGGAACTCTCTGAATGTTGCTGAAAGGCTGGACAGTGAGAGGGTCAGTACACCACCACCTTGAGTTCCACGACACACTGGTGCCACTGGCCTGCATGATGGCTGTTAACCATATCGAACCCTTCCAAAATGGTTCTGTTCTCCTGGTGAAAACACATCCCATCTTACCCAGTGGCCCAACTTTGTGTGGTCGGAAGAAGCAGGACGATCAACGTAAACCATGCTTCTTATAGTCCTCATTCCCGATATGTGTGTTCTGCCAAGAGTACAAAGAGTGACGTTTCACAATGGAAGATTCTGCAGGTTGCAAGTGCTTATGCTCCACTGCCACTACATCTCTGAAACCTTAGAGAAAAGGCAAGGGGTGCTCATGTTCCTGGCCAGGACATGCAAAGAGTGCCCTGCACTTGAGAAGGATGCAAAGGCCTTTGTAGCTGGGTGTCCAAAGGGCTGTCGGCTCACCCACCGTGGTTTCTGTGCCTGGGACTGCAGCCCAATCTGTGTCTGGGCTCTTCGGCACTCACAGATCGCCCCCAGATCATTTCCTCCTGCCTGGCTTTCTGCCACGGGTCCTGGCTACAAGCACCTATTTCCATGTAGAAACTTCGCACTCAGTGAGATCAAGGGCCATGGTTCCCTGGCTTCACTGCTTCAGCTGGCAAGAGTCTATGTCCCTTTCATGAAAACCCTCATGTTTCCACTGTCCATTGTTCCATCCCCTAGCCTGGATCCCTCCGGCTGCTCACACTCACAAGTGTACTGGCAGGCGCTTCTGTGCACGCATGTGCAAAACGTTCACGTGTGCAAGGTCACCGCCCTGAGAGGAGACTTACACTTCTGCAGATGTAAAGGCTTTCTTATCCAGGAACATGAATTTTGGTAAGCACTCGGTGTTCTTTGTCCCAGTTACTTTCTCTCCCTCCCTCGTCGATCCTGTCAGCTTGCACTTCTAACTCTGTGACTTGCACTCAAGGTTATCAAAATCTTGGCATTGTTCAGGACACGGACCGACCTGCAGAGCATCGGGCAGGCCTGGATGTGCTCGCCGTGGACAGCTGAGTGACCTGCGCCTGTGTTCCACATTCTCCCATATCCTTGGGCAGCTTCATGGTACCAGTCTTGTTAGCATGATTGCATTACCTGTGCATTCCTTCAGAGAACCAGAAAACAAGGGACTTTGAGCTCTAATGCTGTGGGCTAGAAACACACACACACACACAGACCCATATTAACACAGGTGACACAAGCCCTCAAGTGTATATACACACACATGTGCGGCATGCGGCACAAACGCAAAGAGGGACCAAAACCATCTCAGTAGTTGACGAGGCTCGTGCCCAGCAGAGTGGGAGATGGCATCAGTAGGAACCATGTCCTTGCCTTTGGGCCCCCTGTCCACGTTTTCCCGCAGCTCTTCTCTATTTTCCCAAGCCGGCCTGAAGCCAGTTGTAGCGCGGCCTGTGTGGTCGCGGTGAGACAGCGAGTGGTGGATCTGGAAATTCAACAAGACCCCAAAGTCAGCACTCAGGTGCACTGGCAGCCCAGGGAGGGCGCCCTAACAGTCCTAGGCTATCCCAGGAGAAGGGTCGGGAGGGAAGAACCCAGACAATCAAAAACTCTCTGAGCAGCAGGAGGCCGGGGATGGCGAGATTGACAGAAGTATGATTCTGACAAGCAGATGTCATTCACCCTGCCTTGAGAAGAGCACCAATGACTCTGGCACTGAAACCACAGCTGCTTGAAGGGAGACTTGCTTCACTCATGGCCACACCGAGTCCCCAAGCCTTCAGTTTCAGCACGTCACCTGCTAAGTGCATGACCCAAACCCAGCCTCTGCAGCCAGCTTGCCTGAACCTGAGGATCCCCTTCTGGGAAAGGACCATGCCCCAGCCTCTACACGGCTCTTCCCTCAGGGCCCCCCTGCACACCACCTCACCACCTGTGTTTCTGTCAGCTACCTCTCATGGCACAAATTTCCTCCCTGGAATAGTACTTCAGGGCATCATCTCACACGTCCTGGCCAATGATCTGATGGCAATCTGGTCAGCGCGGGAATGACAAGACCGCTATTCCACCCGTGAGGAGACAAGAGCTCCAACATCAATAGCCAACTGTGCATGCGCTTGAACCAAACCCACTTCACCAATCCTATTTGATTCTGCACAGTTGTGGCCTGACAGCCAATTGAGAAAGTTAAGGGTCCTGGGGTTCAGCCTGCGCCTGAGTGCTCCGCGTTCAAAGTCCCATAATCAGTGGACTGGAGTTGACTGACGTACGCTATTCCCTTTAGAGAGTCAGCAGACACAGGGGCGAATGCCGCAGCTGAAGCAACCCCCACCCCCCCACCATGGCCTACTTGGACACCCACACTCAACACCCTGGGGCTACGTTTACAGTGATTTCAAGGTAATATTCCTTAAGAATCACCATGCTCCAGAAGTACGGGTGGTCCTCAAAGGAGAAGATCAGCTTGCCGCAGGACTGTGGATGGCTCTGCACCTAAACCTGCCAGCACAGGGAGGAGACAAATGTTGCAAGCTTCTAGGGGCCTCAGCTTGTCTCCCAGGCAGGCATTAACAGCCTCCTTGACGCCTCTCCAAATTCTCACAGAAGAGGCCCATGCATAACACATTCCCGAGATCCCTTTCATGTGCCAAACCCACCCATCCTCAGCCTCCCTCACTGACTTTGAAGTCCATCATGTAGCTACGAAAATCTTCATCCTGGCTGCTGATTATGACGGACAAGGGAGGGCGCTTCATAATCTGCTTTATGTCATGGAGCCATTAAGGGCACAGGCCAGGCCAAGAAGAGCCAAGAGCAACAGCCCTCGTCTGGCCTGGAGAAGGACAGTGGAACAGGCATCTGCCAGGATGCTGGGCACTCCCTCTTGCCCGGTCGCCACTGACGTCTTCAGGCCCTGCAATACCATCAGACACGCTCGTGGCTCTGGGTTCCTTAGGCTGTTCTGCAGCTCAGGTGATCTGCATCTCGCAACCAGGGTCTATTTCTGACCTCTACTGACCCCCTACTGTCCCGTGTTTGCTGGCTAGTGGCATGTCCCTGGTAACATGCTTAGGAGTTGCAGTCCTTGTGACTACCGTATCTGAAAGACACCAGGGTGTGTGTGTGTTTCTATGTGTGTCTGAATGTGTGTGTATCTCTGTGTGTGGCTGTCTGCGTGTGTGCGAGACTCCCATGTCTCAGCTATTTCTGGGGATCATCCACATTTACCACCATAAATGTCTGCACTAGCTGCTCTAGTGTAATTTCTCTGGTCATTTCTGACCTAGAGGCCTTGGCTACTGGTCCTCCACAGACACAGGCCTGAAGGACAAGCCCAGAGTGATAGCTGTGACACTTACAGGTGTGGATCTGCCCAGATTCTACTCGGCTGTGCCTTTGGAACATGCCTCTGGCCTGGACCACACATTCCTCAGGGGCCTCCGGTGCCCTTCCTGTGACGCCACCATGGTCCGCTCCACATTCTCCTGATTCTGCCCCACTGCTTGCTCCTCCTCCTTCACCTCTGCTTCCTAAGAGCCGGACACTGAGAAGCAGCAAGTAGAATGCATCTTTGGCACAGAAGCCACAGATGCCCTGGATGATGGCGCTTCTCTGAACTAAGTGTCGCTTCCTGATCAGATGGTTCATGCACATGAACCGAACGGGGCCCTGGCAGTTAATCTCATGCCGGGAACTCAGTTCCAGCTGCAGGGTGGCCAGTGCCTGTTAGCTCATCTAGCGCCAGCCACTCATTTGGGCTTCCGAGTCTTTCCAGGCCCTGCTCCTCCACTGTCTGCTCCACCAACTCCTAGGAGAAGCCCTCTTCCTGATCCTCATCTGCCACAACCTTCATGTCCTCCATGACGTCTTCCGCCAGCAATGGCATTCCCATGCTATCCCCACATCGTCTCCGTCCACCAGGGCCCCATGGTCCTCCAACACCTCCACCACGTAGAGGGTGACATCTTCGCCTGTTGTGCCACCTGGTGGCTGCAGCGTCCCAGCCGTGCACAATATCTGGACTGCAGGCCCTGTGGCCACTGCCCCGTGAGCACCTGGTCTCCCAGCTAAGAAGGTCTGGAGTCTCGGGATGCACCAGTCTTCTTCTGGGCGCCTCTCATGCTCCTCTTGGACCTGGCTGTGTCGCCGAGCTGGGGCAGGTGCCAAGGGCCCGGACATAATAGCACAGCAAGTGGTGCGCAAAGGCGGCCCAGGCTGCAGTAACCGGGTGGGGCTCGCTAGCTCTTTGGGGTGGGGTGAGAGTGGAATGGTTGGCAGATGGGGCCTGGCATGTGGCAAGTGACCTGAGGCTGACGAATGGGGTTCCACAGAGGCCAGGAGAAGGTGCACGGAGATCAGCCGAACACGCCAACTTCCTCTGCTCTGAGACTTGCTCAGGCTACTGGGCCAAATCTTGACCAAAGGCAGAGAGGTGAGTGGGCGGCCCCCTGATAGACACGCCCCTAGACAAGAGGGCTGCTTTCCCAGTTCCTGGGCTCCAGCGCCCCCACGTGGCGCCACTCGGCTTCATGGAGGACACGGCTATTGCATCTGCTTCTACCCCAGGTGCTGGCATTCAATTGGCATCTGGAAATTCAAACCATGTGTTCTCGCTCCACAATGCAAACCGCACACTCCTGTATCCCATGGGACTTTCAATGCCTGGGAGCTTTCGCTGAGTATCCCAAGGATAGGCAGGAAGGTAAAGTGACTGGATTCTTTCGTCCATGGGACAGGAGGTTTTTGCTGTCCGGATGGTAGGGGAGTGTGTACAAAGCCCAAGGTTTACAACACTTGACCTCCACTGTTCACGGGCAAGAGAGCCATAGGGCAGACATCGCTCTCTTTGGCTCTGCTTCTCGCATAGCACTGTTTCTGCCCATCCTGCTGTGTGTTCACCAGGGGCTGCTGTCTGTGTGTCCCTGGCTCTCTGAGTGGTGCTGTGGGCTTCCCCATTCGCCGGACATCAGCACTCAGAAGAGATGCTTAAACATGGAGTGAAGGCAAGCTCATCTCCTTCTCAGTGAGTTGCACTCATGGCAGATCAGACTGTTCTGGGCACAGGGGCTGAGAGTGCTTTGTCAAATTGGAAAGCCCATGTTGGGTTTTCACTGCTGAAATGCAGAAGGGGCCCGGCGACTCTCCCTCCCTCGCTGGGCAGCATGAACGCTGCACAGCATACTGCCGGCATGGCCACACCTTCACAGTGGGACAAATGGATCACGGCCTCCTGACATGACGGAACTCTCTGAATGTTGCTGGAAGGCTGGACAGTGAGAGGGTCAGTACACCACCACCTTGAGTTCCACGACACACTGGTGCCACTGGCCTGCATGATGGCTGTTTACCATATCGAACCCTTTCAAAAAGGTTCTGTACTCCTGGTGAAAACACATCCCATCTTACCCAGTGGCCCAACCCTGTGTCGTTGGAAGAAGCAAGACGATCAACGTAAACCATGCTTCTTATAGTCCTCATTCCGGATATGTGTGTTCTGCCAAGAGTACAAAGAGTGACGTTTCACAATGGAAGATTCTGCAGGTTGCAAGTGCTTATGCTCCACTGCCACTGCATCTCTGAAACCTTAGAGAAAAGGCAAGGGGTGCTCATGTTCCTGGCCAGGACATGCAAAGAGTGCCCTGCACTTGAGAAGGACGCAAAGGCCTTTGTAGCTGGGTGTCCAAAGGGCTGTCGGCTCACCCACCGTGGTTTCTGTGCCTGGGACTGCAGCCCAATCTGTGTCTGGGCTCTTCGGCACTCACAGATCGCCCCCAGATCATTTCCTCCTGCCTGGCTTTCTGCCACGGGTCCTGGCTACAAGCACCTATTTCCATGTAGAAACTTCACACTCAGTGAGATCATGGGGCATGGTTCCCTGGCTTCACTGCTTCAGCTGGCAAGAGTCTATGTCCCTTTCACGAGAACCCTCATGTTTCCACTGTCCATTGTTCCGTCCCCTAGCCTGGATCCCTCAGGCTGCTCACACTCAAAAGTGTACTGGCAGGCGCTTCTGTGCACGCAAGTGCAAAACGTTCACGTGTGCAAGGTCACCGCCCTGAGAGGAGACTTACACTTCTGCAGAAGTACAGGCTTTCTTGTCCAGGAACATGAATTTTGGTAAGCACTCGGCGTTCTTTGTCCCAGTTACTTTCTCTCCCTCCCTCGTCGATCCTGTCAGCTTGCACTTCTAACTCTGTGACTTGCACTCAAGGTTATCAAAATCTTGGCATTGTTCAGGACACGGACCGACCTGCAGAGCATCGGGCAGGCCTGGATGTGCTAGCCGTGGACAGCTGAGTGACCTGCGCCTGTGTTCCACATTCTCCCATATCCTTGGGCAGCTTCATGGTATCAGTCACGTTAGCATGATTGCATTACCTGTGCATTCCTTCAGAGAACCAGAAAACAAGGGCCTTTGAGCTCTAATGCTGTGGGCTAGAAACACACACACACACAGACCCACATTAACACAGGTGACACAAGCCCTCAGGTGTATATACACACACATGTGCTGCATGCGGCACAAACGCAAAGAAGGACCAAAACCATCTCAGTAGTTGAAGAGGCTCGTGCCCAGCAGTGTGGGAGATGGCATCAGTAGGAACCATGTCCTTGCCTTCGGGCCCCCTGTCCACCTTCTCCCGCAGCTCTTCTCTATTTTCCCAAGCCGGCCTGAAGCCAGTTGCAGCGCGGCCTGTGTGGTCGCGGTGAGACGGCGAGTGGTGGATCTGGAAATTCAACAAGACCCCAAAGTCAGCACTCAGGTGCACTGGCAGCCCAGGGAGGGCGCCCTTACAGTCATAGCCTATCGCAGGAGCAAGGGCGGGGGGAAGGACCCAGACAATCGAAAACTCTCTGAGCAGCAGGAGGCCGGGGATGGCGAGATTGACAGAAGAATGATTCTGACAAGCAGACGTCATTCACCCTGCCTGGAGCAGAGCACCAATGACTCTGGCACTGAAACCACAGCTGCTTGAAGGGAGACTTGCTTCACTCATGGCCACACCGAGTCCCCAAGCCTTCAGTTTCAGCACGTCACCTGCTACGTGCATGACCCAAACCCAGCCTCTGCAGCCAGCTTGCCTGAACCTGAGGATCCCCTTCTGGGAAAAAACCATGCCCCAGCCTCTACACGGCTCTTCCCTCAGGGCCCCCCTGCACACCAGCTCACCACCTGTGTTTCTGTCAGCTTGCTCTCATGGCACAAATTTCCTCCCTGGAATAGTACTTCAGGGCATCATCTCACACGTCCTGGCCAATGATCTGATGGCAATATGGGCAAGGTCAGCGCAGGGATGACAAGGCCGCTATTCCACCCGTGAGGAGACAAGAGCTCCAACATCAATAGCCAACTGTGCATGCGCTTGAACCAAACCCACTTCACCAATCCTGTTCGATTCTGCACAGTTATGGCCCGACAGCCAATTGAGAAAGTTAAGGCTCCTGGGGTTCGGCCTGCGCCTGAGTGCTCCGCATTCAAAGTCCCAGAATCAGTGGACTGGAGTTGACTGACGTACGCTATTCCCTGTAGAGAGACAGCAGACAAAGGGGCGAATGCCGTAGCTGAAGCAACCCCCAACCCCCACCATGGCCTACTTGGACACCCACACTCAACACCCTGGGGCTACGTTTGCAGTGATTTCAAGGTAATATTCCTTAAGAATCACCATGCTCCAGAAGTACGGGTGGTCCTCAAAGGAGAAGATCAGCTTGCCACAGGACTGTGGATGGCTCTGCACCTAAACCTGCCAGCACAGGGAGGAGACAAAAGTTGCAAGCTTCTAGGGGCCTCAGCTTGTCTCCCAGGCAGGCATTAACAGCCTCCTTGACGCCTCTCCAAATTCTCACAGAAGAGGCCCATGCATAACACATTCCCCAGATCCCTGTCATGTGCCAAACCCACCCATCCTCAGCCTCCCTCACTGACTTTGAAGTCCATCATGTAGCTACGAAAATCTTCATCCTGGCTGCTGATTATGACGGACACGGGAGGGCGGTTCATAATCTGCTCTATGTCAAGGAGCCATTAAGAGCACAGGCCGGGACAAGAAGAGCCAGGAGCAACAGTCTTCGTCTGACCTGGAGAAGGACACTGGAACAGGCATCTTCCAGGATGCTGGGCACCCCCACTTGCCCAGTCGCCACTGACGTCTTCAGGCCCTGCAATACCATCAGACACGCTCGTGGCTCTGGGTTCCTTAGGTTCTTCTGCAGCTCAGGTGATCTGCATCTCGTAATCAGGGCCTATCTAAACTCTACTGCGCGCCTACTGTCCCGTATTTGCTGGGTCGTGGCATGTCCCTGGTAACATGCTAAGGACTTGCAGTCCTTGTGACCACCGTATCTGAAAGACAGTGGGTTTTTTGTGTGTTTCTATGTGTGTCTGCATGTGTGTGTATCTCTGTGTGTGGCTATCTGTGTGTGTGCGAGACTCCCATGTCTCAGCTATTTCCAGGGATCATCCACATATACCACAATAAATGTCTGCACTAGCTGCTCTAGTGTACTTACTCTGGTCATTTCTGACCTAGACGCCTCGCCTACTGGTCCTCCACAGATGCAGGCATGAAGGACAAACCCACTGTCATGGCTGTGACACTTACAGGTGTGGCTCTGCCCAGATTCTACTCGGCTGTGCCTTTGGAACATGCCTCTGACATGGACCACACTTCCCTCAGGTGCCACCGGTGCCCTTCCTGTGACGCCACCATGGTCCCCTTCACATCCTCCTGATTCTGCCCCACTGCTTGCTCCTCCTCCTCCACCTCCGCCTCCTAAGAGGCAGGCACTGAGGAGCAGCAAGTAGAATACACCTTTGGCCCAGAAGCCACAGATGCCCTGGATGATGGTGCTTCTGCGAGCTAAGTGACACTTCATGCTCAGATGGTACATGCCCATGAACCGAACGGAGGCCCGCCAGTTAACCTTATGTCGGGAACTCAGTTCCAGCTGCAGAGTGGCCGGGGCCTGTAGCTCATCTAGTGCCAGCCACTCATTTGGGCTTCCGAGTCTTGCCGGACCCTTCTCGTCCACTGTCTTCTCCGCCAGCTTCTGGGAGAACCCCTCTTCCTGCTCCTCATCTGCCACAACCTTCAGGTCCTCCATGACGTCTTCCGCCAGCAATGGCATTCCCATGCTGTCCCTGTGTCGTCTGCATCCACCAGGGCCCCATGGTTATCCAACACCTCCACCACGTAGAGGTTGACATCTTCGCCTGGTGTGCCACCTTGGGGCTGCAAGGTCCCAGCAGTGCACAATATCCGGACGGTAGGCCCCGTGGCCCATGCCACGTGAGCACCCGGTCTCCCACCTAAGAATGTCCGGAGTCCCGGGATGCTCCAGTCTTCTTCTGGCCGCCTCTCATGCTCCTCTTGGACCTGGCTGTGATGCCGAGTTGGGGCAGGTGTGAAGGTCCCGGACATAATAGCACAGCAAGTGGTGCGCAAAGGCGGCCCAGACTGCAGTAACAGGGTGGGGCTTGCTAGCTCCTTGGGGCGGAGTGAGAGTGGAATGGTCGGCAGATGGGTCCTGGCGTGTGGCAGGTGGCCTGAGGCTGACGAATGGGTTTCCGGAGAGGCCAGGAGAAGGTGTACGGTGATCAGCCGAACACTAGAACTTCGTCTGCTCTGAGACACGCTCAGGCAGCTGCGCCAAATCTAGACGGAAGGCAGAGAGGGGAGTGGGCGGCACCCTGATGGACACGCCCCTAGTCCACAGGGCCGCTTTCCCACTTCCTGGGCTCCAGCGCCCCCATGTGGCGCCACTCAGCTTCATGGAGGGCACGGCTATTGCATCTGCTTCTACCCAGGCGCTGGCATTCAATTGGCATCCGGAAATTCAAGCCATGTGTTCTCGCACCACAATGCAAACCGCACACTCCTGTGTCCCATGGGACTTTCAATGCCTGGTAGCTTTTGCTGAGTATCCCAAGGATAGGCAGGAAGGGAAAGTGACTGGATTCTTTCCTCCATGGGACAGGAGGCTTTTGCTGTCAGGATGGTAGGGGAGTGTGTACAAAGCCCAAGGTTTACAACACTTGACCTCCACTGTTCAGGGACACCAGAGCCATAGGGCAGAGATCGTTCTCCTTGTCTCTTTGTCTCTGCTTCTCGCATCGCACTGTTTCTGCCCATCCTCCTGTGTGTTCACCAGGGGCTGCTGTCTGTGTGTCTCTGGCTCTCTAAGCGATGCAGTGGGCCTCTCCCATTCTCCGGACACCAGCGCTCAGAAGAGATTCTTAAACATGGAGTGAAGGCAAGCTCATCTCCTCCTCAGTGAGTCGCACTCATGGCAGATCAGACTGTTCTGGGCACAGGGGCGGAGAGTGCTTTGTCAAATTGGAAAGCCCATGTTGGGTTTTCACTGCTGAACTGCAGAAGGGGCCTGGCAACACTCCCTCCCTCGCTGGGCAGACATGAACGCTGCACAGGACTCTGCCGGCTTGGCAACACCTTCCACAGCGGGAAAAATGGATCACAGTCTCGTAACGTGACGGAACTCCCTGAACGTTGCTGGAATGCTGGACAATGAGAGGTCAGGGCACCACCGCCTTGACTTCCATGACACACCGGTGCCGGAGGCCTGCATGATGGCTGTTTACCATATCGAGCCCCTTTCAAAGAGGTTCTGTTCTCCAGGTGAGAACACATCCCATCCTACCCAGTGGCCCAAAACTGTGTGGCCAAGAGAAGCAAGACGATCAAGCGAAACCATCCTTCCTATAGTCCTCATACCCGATATGTTTGTTCCCCAAGAGTAGAAAGAGTGACGTTTCACACTGGAAGATTCTGCAGGTAGCAAGTGCTTATGCTCCACTGCCACTGCATCTCTGAATCCTTAGAGAAAAGCCAATTGGTGCTCATGTTCCTGGCCAGGACATGCAAAGAGTGCTCTGCACTTGAGAAGGACGAAAAGGCCTTTGTAGCTCGGTGTCCAAAGGGCTGTTGTCTCACCCACCGTGGTTTCTGTGCCTGAGTCTGCAGCCCAATCTCTGTCTCGGCTCTTCGGCACTCACAGATCGCCCCCAGATCATTTCCTCCTGCCTCGCTATCTGCCACGGGTCCTGGCTGCAAGCACCTATTTCCATGAAGAACCTTCGAACTCAGTGAGATCATGTGGCATGATTCTCTGGCTTCACTTCTTCTGTTGGCAAGAGTCTATGTCCCTTTCACGAGAACCTTCATGTTTCCACTGTCCATTGTTCCATCCCTTAGCCTGGATCCCTCTGGCTCCTCACACTCACAAGTGTACTGGCAGGCGCTTCTGTGCACGCATGTGCACACACGTCCAGGTGTGCACAGTCACATCCCTGAGAGGAGACTTACACTTATGCAGAAGTACAGGCTTTCTTGTCCAGGAACTTAAATTTTGATAAGCACTCGGCGTTCTTTGCCCAGTTAGGTTCTCTCACTGGTTCGTCGATCCTGTCAGCTTGCACTTCTAACTCTGTGACTTGCCCTCAAGGATAATAAAATCTTGGCATTTTTGATTACACAGACCGACCTGCAGAGCGACCGGCACGCCTGGATGTGCTCGCTGTAGACAGCTGAGTGACCTGCGCCTGTGTTCCTCATTCTCCCATATCCTTGGGCAGCTTCATGGTACCAGTCACGTTAGCATGATTCCATTACCTGTGCATTCCTTCAGAGAACCAGAAAACAAGGGCCTTTGGGCTCAAATAACGTGGGCCAGAAACACACACACACACAGACCCACAATAACACAGGTGACACAAGCCCACATGTGTATATACACACATATGTGCGGCATGGGGCACAAACGCAAAGAGGGACCACAACTCTCTCAGTAGTTGAAGATGCCCATGCCCAGCAATGTGGGAGATGGCATCAGTAGACACCATGTCCTTGCCTTGGGGCCCCCTGTCCACCTCATCCCGCAGCTCTTCTATATTTTCCCAAGCCGGCCTGAAGCCAGTTCCAGCGCTGCCTGTGTGGTTGCGGTGAGACTGCGAAATGTGGATGTGGAAATTCAACAAGACCCAAAAGTCAGCACTCAAGTGCACTGGCAGCCCAGGCAGGGCAGCCTTACAGTCATCAGCTATCCCAGGAGCAGGGGTGGGAGGGAAGGACCCAGACAATGGAAAAGTCTCTGAGCAGCAGGAGGCCGGGGATGGCGAGAATGACAGAAGGATGATTCTGAGAAGCAGACGTCATTCACCCTGCCTGGAGCAGAATCACCAATGACTCTGGCACTGTAACCACAGCTGCTTGAAGGGAGACTTGATTCACTCATGGCCACACCGAGTCGCCAAACCTGCAGTTTCAGCACATCACCTGCTACATGCACGACCCAAACCCAACCTCCGCAGACAGTTGCCTGATCATGAGAATCCCCTTCTGGGAAAGGACCATGCCCCAGCCTCTACACGGCTGTTTCCTGAGGGACCCCCTGCAGACTACTTCACCACCTGTGTTTCTGTCAGCTACCTCTCATGGCACAAATGTCCTCCCTGGGGTAGTATTTCAGGGCCTCATCCCACACGTCCTGGCCAATGATCTGATGGCAATATGAGCAAGGTCAGCGTGGGGATGACCAGACCCCTAACCCTCCCATGAGAAGGCAAGAGCTCCAACATCAATCGCCAAATGTGCATGTGCCCTAACCAATCCAACCTCAGGAATCCTATTCGATTCTGGGCAGTTGTGGCCTGACAGCCTATTGAGAAATTTAAGGCTCCTGGGGTTCGGCCTGCACCTGAGTGCTCCGCATTCAAAGTCCCAGAACCAGTGGGCTGGAGTAGGCTGACGTATCCTATGCCCTGTAGAGAGACAGCAGAGACAGGGGCCCATGCTGCAGCTGAAGCTACCATCTCCACCGCGGCCTATTTGGACACCCACACTCACCACTCTGGGGCCACGTTGACAGTGATCAAGGTAGTATTCCTTAAGAATCACCATGCTCCAGAAGTATGCCTTTTCCTGAAATGAGAAGATCAGCTTGCCGAGGGACTGTGGATGGCTCTGCACCTAAACCTGCCAGCACAGGGAGGAGGCAAAATTTGCAAGCTTCTAGGGGCTTCAGCTTGTCTCCCAGGCAGGCATTAACAGCCTCCATGACGCCTCTCCAAATTCTCACAGAAGAGGCCCATGCATAACAGATTTCCCAGATCCCTGTCATGTGCCAAGCCAACCCATCATCAGCCTCCCTCACTGACTTTGAAGTCCATCATGCAGCTAAGAAAATCTTCATTCTGGGTGCTGATTATGACGGACACGGGAGGGCGGTTCATAATCTGCTCTATGTCAAGGAGCCATTAAGGGCACAGGCCGGGCCAAGAAGAGCCAGGAGCAACAGTCTTCGTCTGACCTGGAGAAGGACACTGGAACAGGCATCTTCCAGGATGCTGGGCACCCCCACTTGCCCAGTCGCCACTGACGTCTTCAGGCCCTGCAATACCATCAGACAAGCTCGTGGCTCTGGGTTCCTTAGGCTCTTCTGCAGCTCAGGTGATCTGCATCTTGTAATCAGAGCCTATTTCTAACTTCTACTGCCCGCCTACTGTCCCGTATTTGCTGGGTAGTGGCATGTCCCTGGTAACATGCTAAGGACTTGCAGTCCTTGTGACCACCATATCTGAAAGACAGTGGGGTGTGTGTGTGTTTCTATGTGTGTCTGCATGTGTGTGTATCAATGTGTGTGGCTATCTGTGTGTGTGCGAGACTCCCATGTCTCAGCTATTTCCGGGGATCATCCACATATACCACAATAAATGTCTGCACTAGCTGCTCTAGTGTACTTACTCTGGTCATTTCTGACCTAGACGCCTCGGCTACTGGTCCTCCACAGATGCAGGCATGAAGGACAAACCCAGAGTCATGGCTGTGACACTTACAGGTGTGGCTCTGCCCAGATTCTACTCGGCTGTGCCTTTGGAACATGCCTCTGACATGGACCACACTTCCCTCAGGGGCCACCGGTACCCTTCCTGTGACGTCACCATGGTCCCCTTCACATCCTCCTGATTCTGCCCCACTGCTTGCTCCTCCTCCTCCACCTCCGCCTCCTAAGAGGCAGACACTGAGGAGCAGCAAGTAGAATACATCTTTGGCCCAGAAGCCACAGATGCCCTGGATGATGGTGCTTCTGCGAGCTAAGTGACACTTCATGCTCAGATGGTACATGCCCATGAACCGAACGGAGGCCCGCCAGTTAACCTTATGCCGGGAACTCAGTTCCAGCTGCAGAGTGGCCGGAGCCTGTAGCTCATCTAGCGCCAGCCACTCATTTGGGCTTCCGAGTTTTTCCGGGCCCTGCTCGTCCACTGTCTTCTCCGCCAGCTCCTGGGAGAACCCCTCTTCCTGCTCCTCATCTGCCACAACTTTCAGGTCCTCCATGACGTCTTCCGCCAGCAATGGCATTCCCATGTCATCCCTGTGTCGTCTGCATCCACCAGGGCCCCATGGTTATCCAACACCTCCACCACGTAGAGGTTGACATCTTCACCTGGTGTGCCACCTTCGGGCTGCAAGGTCCCCGCAGTGCACAATATCCAGACGGTAGGCCCCGTGGCCCATGCCACGTGAGCACCCGGTCTCCCACCTAAGAATGTCCGGAGTCCCGGGATGCTCCAGTCTTCTTCTGGCCGCCTCTCATGCTCCTCTTGGACCTGGCTGTGATGCCGAGTTGGGGCAGGTGCGAAGGTCCCGGACATAATAGCACAGCAAGTGGTGCGCAAAGGCGGCCCAGACTGCAGTAACGGGGTGGGGCTTGCTAGCTCCTTGGGGCGGAGTGAGAGTGGAATGGTCAGCAGATGGGTCTTGGCGTGTGGCAGGTGGCCTGAGGCTGACGAATGGGTTTCCGGAGAGGCCAGGAGAAGGTGTACGGTGATGAGCCGAACACTAGAACTTCGTCTGCTCTGAGACACGCTCAGGCTGCTCCGCCAAATCTAGACCTAAGGCAGAGAGGGGAGTGGGCGGCACCCTGATGGACACGCCCCTAGTCCACAGGGCCGCTTTCCCAGTTCCAGGGCTTCAGCACCCCCACTTGGTGCCACTCGGTTTCATGGAGGGAACGGCTATTGCATCTGCTTCTACCCAGGCGCTGGCATTCAATTGGCATCCGGAAATTCAAGCCATGTGTTCTCGCACCACAATGCAATCCGCACACTCCTGTGTCCCATGGGACTTTCAATGCCTGGTAGCTTTTGCTGAGTATCCCAAGGATAGGCAGGAAGGGAAAGTGACTGGATTCTTTCCTCCATGGGACAGGAGGCTTTTGCTGTCCAGATGGTAGTGGAGTGTGTACAAAGCCCAAGGTTTACAACACTTGACCTCCACTGTTCAGGGGCACCAGAGCCATAGGGCAGAGATCGCTCTCCTTGTCTCTTTGTCTCTGCTTCTCGCATGGCACTGTTTCTGCCCATCCTGCTGTGTTTTCACCAGGGGCTGCTGTCTGTGTATCTCTGGCTCTCTAAGCGATGCAGTGGGCCTCTCCCATTCTCCAGACACCAGTGCTCAGAAGAGATTCTTAAACATGGAGTGAAGGCAAGCTCATCTCCTCCTCAGTGAGTCGCACTCATGGCAGATCAGACTGTTCTGGGCACAGGGGCAGAGAGTGCTTTGTCAAATTGGAAAGCCCATGTTGAGTTTTCACTGCTGAACTGCAGAAGGGGCCTGGCAACACTCCTTCCCTCGCTGGGCAGACATGAACGCTGCACAGGACTCTGCCGGCTTGGCAACACCTTCCACAGCGGGAAAAATGGATCACACTCTCGTAACGTGACGGAACTCCCTGAACGTTGCTGGAATGCTGGACAATGAGAGGTCAGGGCACCACCGCCTTGACTTCTATGACACACCGGTGCCGGAGGCCTGCATGATGGCTGTTTACCATATCGAGCCCCTTTCAAAGAGGTTCTGTTCTCCAGGTGAGAACATATCCCATCCTACCCAGTGGCCCAAAACTGTGTGGCCAAGAGAAGCAAGACGATCAACCTAAACCATCCTTCCTATAGTCCTCATACCCGATATGTTTGTTCCCCAAGAGTAGAAAGAGTGACGTTTCACACTGGAAGATTCTGCAGGTAGCAAGTGCTTATGCTTCACTGCCACTGCATCTCTGAAACCTTAGAGAAAAGCAAAGGGGTGCTCATGTTCCTGGCCAGGACATGCAAAGAGTGCTCTGCACTTGAGAAGGACGAAAAGGCCTTTGTAGCTCGGTGTCCAAAGGGCTATTGGCTCACCCACCGTGGTTTCTGTGCCTGAGTCTGCAGCCCAATCTCTGTCTCGGCTCTTCGGCACTCACAGATTGCCCCCAGATCATTTCCTCCTGCCTCGCTATCTGCCACGGGTCCTGGCTGCAAGCACCTATTTCCATGAAGAACCTTCAAACTCAGTGAGATAATGGGGCATGATTCTCTGGCTTCACTTCTTCTGTTGGCAAGAGTCTATGTCCCTTTCACGAGAACCTTCATGTTTCCACTGTCCATTGTTCCATCCCTTAGCCTGGATCCCTCTGGATCCTCACACTCACAAGTGTACTGGCAGGCGCTTCTGTGCACGCATGTGCACACACGTCCAGGTGTGCACAGTCACATCCCTGAGAGGAGACTTACACTTATGCAGAAGTACAGGCTTTCTTGTCCAGGAACTTAAATTTTGATAAGCACTCGGCGTTCTTTGCCCAGTTAGGTTCTCTCACTGGTTCGTCGATCCTGTCAGCTTGCACTTCTAACTCTGTGACTTGCCCTCAAGGATAATCAAATCTTGGCATTTTTGATGACACAGACCGACCTGCAGAGTGATCGGCAGGCCTGGATGTGCTCGCTGTGGACAGCTGAGTGACCTGCGCCTTTGTTCCTCATTCTTCCAATCCTTGGGCAGCTTCATGGTACCAGTCACGTTAGCATGATTCCATTACCTGTGCATTCCTTCAGAGAACCAGAAAACAAGGGCCTTTGGGCTCAAATAACGTGGGCCAGAAACAGACACACACACACAGACCCACAATAACACAGGTGACACAAGCCCACATGTGTATATACACACATATGTGCGGCATGGGGCACAAACACAAAGAGGGACCACAACTCTCTCAGTAGTTGAAGATGCCCATGCCCAGCAATGTGGGAGATGGCATCAGTAGACACCATGTCCTTGCCTTGGGGCCCCCTGTCCACCTCATCCCGCAGCTCTTCTCTATTTTCCCAAGCCAGCCTGAAGCCAGTTCTAGCGCTGCCTGTGTGGTTGCGGTGAGACTGGGAAATGTGGATGTGGAAATTCAACAAGACCCCAAAGTCAGCACTCAAGTGCACTGGCAGCCCAGGCAGGGCACCCTTACAGTCATAGGCTATCCCAGGAGCAGGGGTGGGAGGGAAGGACCCAGACAATGGAAAAGTCTCTGAGCAGCATAAGCCGGGGATGGCGCGATTGACAGAAGGATGATTCTGACAAGCAGACGTCATTCACCCTGCCTGGAGCAGAATCACCAATGACTCTGGGACTGAAACCACAGCTGCTAGAAGGGAGACTTGCTTTACTCATGGCCACACCGAGTCGCCAGGCCTGCAGTTTCAGCACATCACCTGCTACATGCACGACCCAAACCCAACCTTCGCAGACAGTTGCCTGATCATGAGGATCCCCTTCTGGGAAAGGACCATGCCCCAGCCTCTACACGGCTGTTTCCTGAGGGACCCCCTGCAGACTACTTCACCACCTGTGTTTCTGTCAGCTACCTCTCATGGCACAAATGTCCTCCCTGGGGTAGTACTTCAGGGCCTCATCCCACACATCCTGGCCAATGATCTGATGGCAATATGAGCAAGGTCAGCATGGGGATGACCAGACCCCTAACCCTCCCATGAGAAGGCAAGAGCTCCAACATCAATCGCCAAATGTTCATGCGCCCTAACCAATCCAACCTCAGGAATCCTATTCGATTCTGGACAGTTGTGGCCTGACAGCCTATTGAGAAATTTAAGGCTCCTGGGGTTCGGCCTGCACCTGAGTGCTCCGCGTTCAAAGTCCCAGAACCAGTGGGCTGGAGTAGGCTGACGTATCCTATGCCCTGTAGAGAGACAGCAGAGACAGGGGCGCATGCTGCAGCTGAAGCTACCCCCTCCACCGTGGCCTACTTGGACACCCACACTCACCACCCTGGGGCCACGGTGACAGTGATCAAGGTAGTATTCCTAAACAGTCACCGTGCTCCAGAAGTACGCCTTTTCCTGAAATGAGAAGATCACCTTGCCGAGGGACTGTGGATGGCTCTGCACCTAAACCTGCCAGTACAGGGAGGAGGCAAAAGTTGCAAGCTTCTAGGGGCTTCAGCTTGTCTCCCAGGCAGGCATTAACAGCCTCCATGACGCCTCTCCAAATTCTCACAGAAGAGGCCCATGCATAACAGATTTCCCAGACCCCTGTCATGTGCCAAGCCAACCCATCATCAGCCTCCCTCACTGACTTTGAAGTCCATCATGCAGCTAAGAAAATCTTCATCCTGGGTGCTGATTATGACGGACACGGGAGGGCGGTTCATAATCTGCTCTATGTCAAGGAGCCATTAAGGGCACAGGCCGGGCCAAGAAGAGCCAGGAGCAACAGTCTTCGTCTGACCTGGAGAAAGACACTGGAACAGGCATCTTCCAGGATGCTGGGCACCCCCACTTGCCCAGTCGCCACTGACGTCTTCAGGCCCTGCAATACCATCAGACACGCTCGTGGCTCTGGGTTCCTTAGGCTCTTCTGCAGCTCAGGTGATCTGCATCTGATAATCAGGGCCTATCTAAACTCTACTGCGCGCCTACTGTCCCGTATTTGCTGGGTAGTGGCATGTCCCTGGTAACATGCTAAGGACTTGCAGTCCTTGTGACCACCGTATCTGAAAGACAGTGGGTTGTTTGTGTGTTTCTATGTGTGTCTGCATGTGTGTGTATCAATGTGTGTGGCTATCTGTATGTGTGCGAGACTCCCATGTCTCAGCTATTTCCAGGGATCATCCACATATAACACAATAAATGTCTGCACTAGCTGCTCTAGTGTACTTACTCTGGTCATTTCTGACCTAGACGCCTCGCCTACTGGTCCTCCACAGATGCAGGCATGAAGGACAAACCCACTGTCATGGCTGTGACACTTACAGGTGTGGCTCTGCCCAGATTCTACTCGGCTGTGCCTTTGGAACATGCCTCTGACATGGACCACACTTCCCTCAGGTGCCACCGTTGCCCTTCCTGTGACGTCACCATGGTCCCCTTCACATCCTCCTGATTCTGCCCCACTGCTTGCTCCTCCTCCTCCACCTCCGCCTCCTAAGAGGCAGACACTGAGGAGCAGCAAGTAGAATACATCTTTGGCCCAGAAGCCACAGATGCCCTGGATGATGGTGCTTCTGCGAGCTAAGTGACACTTCATGCTCAGATGGTACATGCCCATGAACCGAACGGAGGCCCGCCAGTTAACCTTATGTCGGGAACTCAGTTCCAGCTGCAGAGTGGCCAGGGCCTGTAGCTCATCTAGTGCCAGCCACTCATTTGGGCTTCCGAGTCTTTCCGGGCCCTGCTCGTCCACTGTCTTCTCCGCCAGCTCCTGGGAGAACCCCTCTTCCTGCTCCTCATCTGCCACAACTTTCAGGTCCTCCATGACGTCTTCCGCCAGCAATGGCATTCCCATGCTGTCCCTGTGTCGTCTGCATCCACCAGGGCCCCATGGTTATCCAACACCTCCACCACGTAGAGGTTGACATCTTCGCCTGGTGTGCCACCTTCGGGCTGCAAGGTCCCAGCAGTGCACAATATCCAGACGGTAGGCCCCGTGGCCCATGCCACGTGAGCACCCGGTCTCCCACCTAAGAATGTCCGGAGTCCCGGGATGCTCCAGTCTTCTTCTGGCCGCCTCTCATGCTCCTCTTGGACCTGGCTGTGATGCCGAGTTGGGGCAGGTGCGAAGGTCCCGGACATAATAGCACAGCAAGTGGTGCGCAAAGGCGGCCCAGACTGCAGTAACGGGGTGGGGCTTGCTAGCTCCTTGGGGCGGAGTGAGAGTGGAATGGTCGGCAGATGGGTCTTGGCGTGTGGCAGGTGGCCTGAGGCTGACGAATGGGTTTCCGGAGAGGCCAGGAGAAGGTGTACGGTGATCAGCCGAACACTAGAACTTCGTCTGCTCTGAGACACGCTCAGGCAGCTGCGCCAAATCTAGACGGAAGGCAGAGAGGGGAGTGGGCGGCACCCTGATGGACACGCCCCTAGTCCACAGGGCCGCTTTCCCACTTCCTGGGCTCCAGCGCCCCCATGTGGCGCCACTCAGCTTCATGGAGGGCACGGCTATTGCATCTGCTTCTACCCAGGCGCTGGCATTCAATTGGCATCCGGAAATTCAAGCCATGTGTTCTCGCACCACAATGCAAACCGCACACTCCTGTGTCCCATGGGACTTTCAATGCCTGGTAGCTTTTGCTGAGTATCCCAAGGATAGGCAGGAAGGGAAAGTGACTGGATTCTTTCCTCCATGGGACAGGAGGCTTTTGCTGTCAGGATGGTAGGGGAGTGTGTACAAAGCCCAAGGTTTACAACACTTGACCTCCACTGTTCAGGGACACCAGAGCCATAGGGCAGAGATCGTTCTCCTTGTCTCTTTGTCTCTGCTTCTCGCATCGCACTGTTTCTGCCCATCCTCCTGTGTGTTCACCAGGGGCTGCTGTCTGTGTGTCTCTGGCTCTCTAAGCGATGCAGTGGGCCTCTCCCATTCTCCGGACACCAGCGCTCAGAAGAGATTCTTAAACATGGAGTGAAGGCAAGCTCATCTCCTCCTCAGTGAGTCGCACTCATGGCAGATCAGACTGTTCTGGGCACAGGGGCGGAGAGTGCTTTGTCAAATTGGAAAGCCCATGTTGGGTTTTCACTGCTGAACTGCAGAAGGGGCCTGGCAACACTCCCTCCCTCGCTGTGCAGACATGAACGCTGCACAGGACTCTGCCGGCTTGGCAACACCTTCCACAGCGGGAAAAATGGATCACAGTCTCGTAACGTGACGGAACTCCCTGAACGTTGCTGGAATGCTGGACAATGAGAGGTCAGGGCACCACCGCCTTGACTTCCATGACACACCGGTGCCGGAGGCCTGCATGATGGCTGTTTACCATATCGAGCCCCTTTCAAAGAGGTTCTGTTCTCCAGGTGAGAACACATCCCATCCTACCCAGTGGCCCAAAACTGTGTGGCCAAGAGAAGCAAGACGATCAAGCGAAACCATCCTTCCTATAGTCCTCATACCCGATATGTTTGTTCCCCAAGAGTAGAAAGAGTGACGTTTCACACTGGAAGATTCTGCAGGTAGCAAGTGCTTATGCTCCACTGCCACTGCATCTCTGAATCCTTAGAGAAAAGCCAATTGGTGCTCATGTTCCTGGCCAGGACATGCAAAGAGTGCTCTGCACTTGAGAAGGACGAAAAGGCCTTTGTAGCTCGGTGTCCAAAGGGCTGTTGTCTCACCCACCGTGGTTTCTGTGCCTGAGTCTGCAGCCCAATCTCTGTCTCGGCTCTTCGGCACTCACAGATCGCCCCCAGATCATTTCCTCCTGCCTCGCTATCTGCCACGGGTCCTGGCTGCAAGCACCTATTTCCATGAAGAACCTTCGAACTCAGTGAGATCATGTGGCATGATTCTCTGGCTTCACTTCTTCTGTTGGCAAGAGTCTATGTCCCTTTCAAGAGAACCTTCATGTTTCCACTGTCCATTGTTCCGTCCCTTAGCCTGGATCCCTCTGGCTCCTCACACTCACAAGTGTACTGGCAGGCGCTTCTGTGCACGCATGTGCACACACGTCCAGGTGTGCACAGTCACATCCCTGAGAGGAGACTTACACTTATGCAGAAGTACAGGCTTTCTTGTCCAGGAACTTAAATTTTGATAAGCACTCGGCGTTCTTTGCCCAGTTAGGTTCTCTCACTGGTTCGTCGATCCTGTCAGCTTGCACTTCTAACTCTGTGACTTGCCCTCAAGGATAATAAAATCTTGGCATTTTTGATTACACAGACCGACCTGCAGAGCGACCGGCACGCCTGGATGTGCTCGCTGTAGACAGCTGAGTGACCTGCGCCTGTGTTCCTCATTCTCCCATATCCTTGGGCAGCTTCATGGTACCAGTCACGTTAGCATGATTCCATTACCTGTGCATTCCTTCAGAGAACCAGAAAACAAGGGCCTTTGGGCTCAAATAACGTGGGCCAGAAACACACACACACACAGACCCACAATAACACAGGTGACACAAGCCCACATGTGTATATACACACATATGTGCGGCATGGGGCACAAACGCAAAGAGGGACCACAACTCTCTCAGTAGTTGAAGATGCCCATGCCCAGCAATGTGGGAGATGGCATCAGTAGACACCATGTCCTTGCCTTGGGGCCCCCTGTCCACCTCATCCCGCAGCTCTTCTATATTTTCCCAAGCCGGCCTGAAGCCAGTTCCAGCGCGGCCTGTGTGGTTGCGGTGAGACTGTGAATGGTAGATGTGGAAATTCAACAAGACCCAAAAGTCAGCACTCAAGTGCACTGGCAGCCCAGGCAGGGCAGCCTTACAGTCATAGGCTATCCCAGGAGCAGGGGTGGGAGGGAAGGACCCAGACAATGGAAAAGTCTCTGAGCAGCAGGAGGCCGGGGATGGCGAGAATGACAGAAGGATGATTCTGAGAAGCAGACGTCATTCACCCTGCCTGGAGCAGAATCACCAATGACTCTGGCACTGTAACCACAGCTGCTTGAAGGGAGACTTGATTCACTCATGGCCACACCGAGTCGCCAAACCTGCAGTTTCAGCACATCACCTGCTACATGCATGACCCAAACCCAACCTCCGCAGACAGTTGCCTGATCATGAGAATCCCCTTCTGGGAAAGGACCATGCCCCAGCCTCTACACGGCTGTTTCCTGAGGGACCCCCTGCAGACTACTTCACCACCTGTGTTTCTGTCAGCTACCTCTCATGGCACAAATGTCCTCCCTGGGGTAGTATTTCAGGGCCTCATCCCACACGTCCTGGCCAATGATCTGATGGCAATATGAGCAAGGTCAGCGTGGGGATGACCAGACCCCTAACCCTCCCATGAGAAGGCAAGAGCTCCAACATCAATCGCCAAATGTGCATGTGCCCTAACCAATCCAACCTCAGGAATCCTATTCGATTCTGGGCAGTTGTGGCCTGACAGCCTATTGAGAAATTTAAGGCTCCTGGGGTTCGGCCTGCACCTGAGTGCTCCGCGTTCAAAGTCCCAGAACCAGTGGGCTGGAGTAGGCTGACGTATCCTATGCCCTGTAGAGAGACAGCAGAGACAGGGGCGCATGCTGCAGCTGAAGCTACCCCCTCCACCGCGACCTACTTGGACACCCACACTCACCACTCTGGGGCCACGTTGACAGTGATCAAGGTAGTATTCCTAAACAGTCACCGTGCTCCAGAAGTATGCCTTTTCCTGAAATGAGAAGATCAGCTTGCCGAGGGACTGTGGATGGCTCTGCACCTAAACCTGCCAGCACAGGGAGGAGGCAAAAGTTGCAAGCTTCTAGGGGCCTCAGCTTGTCTCCCAGGCAGGCATTAACAGCCTCCATGACGCCTCTCCAAATTCTCACAGAAGAGGCCCATGCATAACAGATTTCCCAGATCCCTGTCATGTGCCAAGCCAACCCATCATCAGCCTCCCTCACTGACTTTGAAGTCCATCATGCAGCTAAGAAAATCTTCATTCTGGGTGCTGATTATGACGGACACGGGAGGGCGGTTCATAATCTGCTCTATGTCAAGGAGCCATTAAGGGCACAGGCCGGGCCAAGAAGAGCCAGGAGCAACAGTCTTCGTCTGACCTGGAGAAGGACACTGGAACAGGCATCTTCCAGGATGCTGGGCACCCCCACTTGCCCAGTCGCCACTGACGTCTTCAGGCCCTGCAATACCATCAGACACGCTCGTGGCTCTGGGTTCCTTAGGCTCTTCTGCAGCTCAGGTGATCTGCATCTTGTAATCAGAGCCTATTTCTAACTTCTACTGCCCGCCTACTGTCCCGTATTTGCTGGGTACTGGCATGTCCCTGGTAACATGCTAAGGACTTGCAGTCCTTGTGACCACCATATCTGAAAGACAGTGGGGTGTGTGTGTGTTTCTATGTGTGTCTGCATGTGTGTGTATCAATGTGTGTGGCTATCTGCGTGTGTGCGAGACTCCCATGTCTCAGCTATTTCCGGGGATCATCCACATATACCACAATAAATGTCTGCACTAGCTGCTCTAGTGTACTTACTCTGGTCATTTCTGACCTAGACGCCTCGGCTACTGGTCCTCCACAGATGCAGGCCTGAAGGACAAACCCAGAGTCATGGCTGTGACACTTACAGGTGTGGCTCTGCCCAGATTCTACTCGGCTGTGCCTTTGGAACATGCCTCTGACATGGACCACACTTCCCTCAGGGGCCACCGGTACGCTTCCTGTGACGTCACCATGGTCCCCTTCACATCCTCCTGATTCTGCCCCTCTGCTTGCTCCTCCTCCTCCACCTCCGCCTCCTAAGAGGCAGACACTGAGGAGCAGCAAGTAGAATACATCTTTGGCCCAGAAGCCACAGATGCCCTGGATGATGGTGCTTCTGAGAGCTAAGTGACACTTCATGCTCAGATGGTACATGCCCATGAACCGAACGGAGGCCCGGCAGTTAACCTTATGCCGGGAACTCAGTTCCAGCTGCAGAATGGCCGGAGCCTGTAGCTCATCTAGCGCCAGCCACTCATTTGGGCTTCCGAGTCTTTCCAGGCCCTGCTCGTCCACTGTCTTCTCCGCCAGCTCCTGGGAGAACCCCTCTTCCTGCTCCTCATCTGCCACAACTTTCAGGTCCTCCATGACGTCTTCCGCCAGCAATGGCATTCCCATGTGATCCCTGTGTCGTCTGCATCCACCAGGGCCCCATGGTTATCCAACACCTCCACCACGTAGAGGTTGACATCTTCGCCTGGTGTGCCACCTTCGGGCTGCAAGGTCCCAGCAGTGCACAATATCCAGACGGTAGGCCCCGTGGCCCATGCCACGTGAGCACCCGGTCTCCCACCTAAGAATGTCCGGAGTCCCGGGATGCTCCAGTCTTCTTCTGGCCGCCTCTCATGCTCCTCTTGGACCTGGCTGTGATGCCGAGTTGGGGCAGGTGCGAAGGTCCCTGACACAAGAGCACAGCAAGTGGTGCGCAAAGGCGGCCCAGACTGCAGTAACGGGGTGGGGCTTGCTAGCTCCTTGGGGCGGGGTGAGAGTGGAATGGTCGGCAGATGGGGCCTGGCGTGTGGCAGGTGGCCTGAGGCTGACGAATGGGTTTCCAGAGAGGCCAGGAGAAGGTGTACGGTGATCAGCCGAACTCTAGAACTTCGTCTGCTCTGAGACACGCTCAGGCTGCTTCGCCAAATCTAGACGGAAGGCAGAGAGGGGAGTGGGCGGCACCCTGATGGACACGCCCCTAGTCCACAGGGCCGCTTGCCCACTTCCAGGGCTTCAGCGCCCCCACGTGGTGCCACTCGGTTTCACGGAGGGAACAGCTATTGCATCTGCTTCTACCCAGGTGCTGGCATTCAATTGGCATCCGGAAATTCAAGCCATGTGTTCTCGCACCACAATGCAATCCGCACACTCCTGTGTCCCATGGGACTTTCAATGCCTGGGAGCTTTTGCTGAGTATCCCAAGGATAGGCAGGAAGGGAAAGTGACTGGATTCTTTCCTCCATGGGACAGGAGGCTTTTGCTGTCCAGATGGTAGGGGAGTGTGTACAAAGCCCAAGGTTTACAACACTTGACCTCCACTGTTCAGGGGCACCAGAGCCATAGGGCAGAGATCGCTCTCCTTGTCTCTTTGTCTCTGCTTCTCGCATCGCACTGTTTCTGCCCATCCTGCTGTGTTTTCACCAGGGGCTGCTGTCTGTGTGTCTCTGGCTCTCTAAGTGATGCAGTGGCCTCTCCCATTCTCCGGACACCAGCGCTCAGAAGAGATGCTTAAACATGGAGTGAAGGCAAGCTCATCTCCTCCTCAGTGAGTCGCACTCATGGCAGATCAGACTGTTCTGGGCACAGGGGCGGAGAGTGCTTTGTCAAATTGGAAAGCCCATGTTGGGTTTTCACTGCTTAACTGCAGAAGGGGCCTGGCAACACTCCCTCCCTCGCTGGGCAGACATGAACGCTGCACAGGACTCTGCCGGCTTGGCAACACCTTCCACAGCGGGAAAAACGGATCACAGTCTCGTAATGTGACGGAACTCCCTGAACGTTGCTGGAATGCTGGACAGTGAGAGGTCAGGACACCACCGCCTTTACTTCCCCGACACACCGGTGCCGGAGGCCTGCATGATGGCTGTTTACCATATCGAGCCCCTTTCAAAGAGGTTCTGTTCTCCAGGTGAGAACACATCCCATCCTACCCAGTGGCCCAAAACTGTGTGGCCAAGAGAAGCAAGACGATCAAGCCAAACCATCCTTCCTATTGTCCTCATACCCGAAATATTTGTTCCCCAAGAGTAGAAAGAGTGACGTTTCACACTGGAAGATTCTGCAGGTAGCAAGTGCTTATGCTCCACTGCCACTCTATCTCTGAAACCTTAGAGAAAAGCCAAGGGGTGCTCATGTTCCTGGCCAGGTCATGGAAAGTGTGCTCTGCACTTGAGAAGGACGAAAAGGCCTTTGTAGCTCGGTGTCCACAGGGCTGTTGGCTCACCCACCGTGGTTTCTGTGCCTGAGTCTGCAGCCCAATCTCTGTCTCGGCTCTTCGGCACTCACAGATCACCCCCAGATCATTTCCTCCTGCCTCGCTTTCTTCCACGGGTCCTGGCTGCAAGCACCTATTTCCATGAAGAACCTTCGAACTGAGTGAGATCATGGGGCATGATTGTCTGGCTTCACTGCTTCTGTTGGCAAGATTCTATGTCCCTTTCAAGAGAACCTTCATGTTTCCACTGTCCATTGTTCCGTCCCCTAGCCTGCATCCCTCTGGCTCCTCACACTCACAAGTTTACTGACAGGCGCTTCTGTGCACGCAAGTGCACACACGTCCACGTGTGCACAGTCACATCCCAGAGAGGAGACTTACACTTATGCAGAAGTACAGGCTTTCTTGTCTAGGAAATTAAATTTTGATAAGCACTCGGCGTTCTTTGTCCCAGTTAGGTTCTCTCACTGGTTCGTCAATCCTGTCAGCTTGCACTTCTAATTCTGTGACTTGCCCTCAATGATAATAAAATCTTGGCATTTTTCATGACACAGACCGACCTGCAGAGCGACCGGCACGCCTGGATGTGCTCGCTGTGGACAGCTGTGTGACCTGTGCCTGTGTTCCTCATTCTCCCAATCCTTGGGCAGCTTCATGGTACCAGTCACTTTAGCATGATTCCATTACCTGTGCATTCCTTCAGAGAACCAGAAAACAAGGGACTTCGGGGTCTAATTAGGTGGGCCAGAAACACACACACACCAAGACCCACATTAACACAGGTGACACAATCCCACTTGTGTATATACACACACATGCGCGGCATGGGGCACAAACGCAAAGAGGGACCACAATCCTCTCAGTAGTTGAAGATGCCCATTCCCAGCAATGTGGGAGATGGCATCAGTAGGCAAGATGTCCTTGCCTTGGGGCACCTGTCCACCTCATCCCGCAGCTCTTCTCTATTTTCCCAAGCCGGCCTGAAGCCAGTTCCAGCGCGGCCTGTGTGATCACGGTGAGATGGCGAGTGGTGAATGTGGAAATTCAACAAGACCCCTAAGTCAGCCCTCAGGTTCACTGGCAGTGCAGGGAGGGCACCCTTACAGTCATAGGCTATCCCAGGAGCAGGGGCAGGAGGGAAGTACCCAGACAATCAAAAACTCTCTGAGCAGCAGGAGGCCGGGGATGGCCAAATTGACAGAAGAATGATTCTGACAAGCAGACGACATTCACCATGCCTGGAGCAGAATCACCAATGACTCTGGTATTGAAACCATAGCTGCTTGAAGGGAGACTTGCTTCACTCATGGGCACACTGAGTCCCCAAGCTTTCAGTTTCGACACGTAACCTGGTACATGCATGACCCAAACCCAGCCTCCACAGCCAGCTTGACTGAACCTGAGGATCCCTTACTGGGAAAGGACCATGCCCCAGCCTCTACACGGCTCTTCCCTCAGGGACCCCTTGCAGACCACCTCACCAACTGTGTTTCTGTCAGCTACCTCTCATGGCACAAATGTCCTCCCTGGGGTAGTATTTCAGGGCCTCATCCCACACGTCCTGGCCAATGATCTGATGGCAATATGAGCAAGGTCAGCGTGGGGATGACCAGACCCCTAACCCTCCCATGAGAAGGCAAGAGCTCCAACATCAATCGCCAAATGTGCATGTGCCCTAACCAATCCAACCTCAGGAATCCTATTCGATTCTGGGCAGTTGTGGCCTGACAGCCTATTGAGAAATTTAAGGCTCCTGGGGTTCGGCCTGCACCTGAGTGCTCCGCGTTCAAAGTCCCAGAACCAGTGGGCTGGAGTAGGCTGACGTATCCTATGCCCTGTAGAGAGACAGCAGAGACAGGGGCGCATGCTGCAGCTGAAGCTACCCCCTCCACCGCGACCTACTTGGACACCCACACTCACCACTCTGGGGCCACGTTGACAGTGATCAAGGTAGTATTCCTAAACAGTCACCGTGCTCCAGAAGTATGCCTTTTCCTGAAATGAGAAGATCAGCTTGCCGAGGGACTGTGGATGGCTCTGCACCTAAACCTGCCAGCACAGGGAGGAGGCAAAAGTTGCAAGCTTCTAGGGGCCTCAGCTTGTCTCCCAGGCAGGCATTAACAGCCTCCATGACGCCTCTCCAAATTCTCACAGAAGAGGCCCATGCATAACAGATTTCCCAGATCCCTGTCATGTGCCAAGCCAACCCATCATCAGCCTCCCTCACTGACTTTGAAGTCCATCATGCAGCTAAGAAAATCTTCATTCTGGGTGCTGATTATGACGGACACGGGAGGGCGGTTCATAATCTGCTCTATGTCAAGGAGCCATTAAGGGCACAGGCCGGGCCAAGAAGAGCCAGGAGCAACAGTCTTCGTCTGACCTGGAGAAGGACACTGGAACAGGCATCTTCCAGGATGCTGGGCACCCCCACTTGCCCAGTCGCCACTGACGTCTTCAGGCCCTGCAATACCATCAGACACGCTCGTGGCTCTGGGTTCCTTAGGCTCTTCTGCAGCTCAGGTGATCTGCATCTTGTAATCAGAGCCTATTTCTAACTTCTACTGCCCGCCTACTGTCCCGTATTTGCTGGGTACTGGCATGTCCCTGGTAACATGCTAAGGACTTGCAGTCCTTGTGACCACCATATCTGAAAGACAGTGGGGTGTGTGTGTGTTTCTATGTGTGTCTGCATGTGTGTGTATCAATGTGTGTGGCTATCTGCGTGTGTGCGAGACTCCCATGTCTCAGCTATTTCCGGGGATCATCCACATATACCACAATAAATGTCTGCACTAGCTGCTCTAGTGTACTTACTCTGGTCATTTCTGACCTAGACGCCTCGGCTACTGGTCCTCCACAGATGCAGGCCTGAAGGACAAACCCAGAGTCATGGCTGTGACACTTACAGGTGTGGCTCTGCCCAGATTCTACTCGGCTGTGCCTTTGGAACATGCCTCTGACATGGACCACACTTCCCTCAGGGGCCACCGGTACGCTTCCTGTGACGTCACCATGGTCCCCTTCACATCCTCCTGATTCTGCCCCACTGCTTGCTCCTCCTCCTCCACCTCCGCCTCCTAAGAGGCAGACACTGAGGAGCAGCAAGTAGAATACATCTTTGGCCCAGAAGCCACAGATGCCCTGGATGATGGTGCTTCTGAGAGCTAAGTGACACTTCATGCTCAGATGGTACATGCCCATGAACCGAACGGAGGCCCGGCAGTTAACCTTATGCCGGGAACTCAGTTCCAGCTGCAGAATGGCCGGAGCCTGTAGCTCATCTAGCGCCAGCCACTCATTTGGGCTTCCGAGTCTTTCCAGGCCCTGCTCGTCCACTGTCTTCTCCGCCAGCTCCTGGGAGAACCCCTCTTCCTGCTCCTCATCTGCCACAACTTTCAGGTCCTCCATGACGTCTTCCGCCAGCAATGGCATTCCCATGTGATCCCTGTGTCGTCTGCATCCACCAGGGCCCCATGGTTATCCAACACCTCCACCACGTAGAGGTTGACATCTTCGCCTGGTGTGCCACCTTCGGGCTGCAAGGTCCCAGCAGTGCACAATATCCAGACGGTAGGCCCCGTGGCCCATGCCACGTGAGCACCCGGTCTGCCACCTAAGAATGTCCGGAGTCCCGGGATGCTCCAGTCTTCTTCTGGCCGCCTCTCATGCTCCTCTTGGACCTGGCTGTGATGCCGAGTTGGGGCAGGTGCGAAGGTCCCTGACACAAGAGCACAGCAAGCGGTGCGCAAAGGCGGCCCAGACTGCAGTAACGGGGTGGGGCTTGCTAGCTCCTTGGGGCGGGGTGAGAGTGGAATGGTCGGCAGATGGGGCCTGGCGTGTGGCAGGTGGCCTGAGGCTGACGAATGGGTTTCCAGAGAGGCCAGGAGAAGGTGTACGGTGATCAGCCGAACTCTAGAACTTCGTCTGCTCTGAGACACGCTCAGGCTGCTTCGCCAAATCTAGACGGAAGGCAGAGAGGGGAGTGGGCGGCACCCTGATGGACACGCCCCTAGTCCACAGGGCCGCTTGCCCACTTCCAGGGCTTCAGCGCCCCCACGTGGTGCCACTCGGTTTCACGGAGGGAACAGCTATTGCATCTGCTTCTACCCAGGCGCTGGCATTCAATTGGCATCCGGAAATTCAAGCCATGTGTTCTCGCACCACAATGCAATCCGCACACTCCTGTGTCCCATGGGACTTTCAATGCCTGGGAGCTTTTGCTGAGTATCCCAAGGATAGGCAGGAAGGGAAAGTGACTGGATTCTTTCCTCCATGGGACAGGAGGCTTTTGCTGTCCAGATGGTAGGGGAGTGTGTACAAAGCCCAAGGTTTACAACACTTGACCTCCACTGTTCAGGGGCACCAGAGCCATAGGGCAGAGATCGCTCTCCTTGTCTCTTTGTCTCTGCTTCTCGCATCGCACTGTTTCTGCCCATCCTGCTGTGTTTTCACCAGGGGCTGCTGTCTGTGTGTCTCTGGCTCTCTAAGTGATGCAGTGGCCTCTCCCATTCTCCGGACACCAGCGCTCAGAAGAGATGCTTAAACATGGAGTGAAGGCAAGCTCATCTCCTCCTCAGTGAGTCGCACTCATGGCAGATCAGACTGTTCTGGGCACAGGGGCGGAGAGTGCTTTGTCAAATTGGAAAGCCCATGTTGGGTTTTCACTGCTTAACTGCAGAAGGGGCCTGGCAACACTCCCTCCCTCGCTGGGCAGACATGAACGCTGCACAGGACTCTGCCGGCTTGGCAACACCTTCCACAGCGGGAAAAACGGATCACAGTCTCGTAATGTGACGGAACTCCCTGAACGTTGCTGGAATGCTGGACAGTGAGAGGTCAGGACACCACCGCCTTTACTTCCCCGACACACCGGTGCCGGAGGCCTGCATGATGGCTGTTTACCATATCGAGCCCCTTTCAAAGAGGTTCTGTTCTCCAGGTGAGAACACATCCCATCCTACCCAGTGGCCCAAAACTGTGTGGCCAAGAGAAGCAAGACGATCAAGCCAAACCATCCTTCCTATTGTCCTCATACCCGAAATATTTGTTCCCCAAGAGTAGAAAGAGTGACGTTTCACACTGGAAGATTCTGCAGGTAGCAAGTGCTTATGCTCCACTGCCACTCTATCTCTGAAACCTTAGAGAAAAGCCAAGGGGTGCTCATGTTCCTGGCCAGGTCATGGAAAGTGTGCTCTGCACTTGAGAAGGACGAAAAGGCCTTTGTAGCTCGGTGTCCACAGGGCTGTTGGCTCACCCACCGTGGTTTCTGTGCCTGAGTCTGCAGCCCAATCTCTGTCTCGGCTCTTCGGCACTCACAGATCACCCCCAGATCATTTCCTCCTGCCTCGCTTTCTTCCACGGGTCCTGGCTGCAAGCACCTATTTCCATGAAGAACCTTCGAACTGAGTGAGATCATGGGGCATGATTGTCTGGCTTCACTGCTTCTGTTGGCAAGATTCTATGTCCCTTTCAAGAGAACCTTCATGTTTCCACTGTCCATTGTTCCGTCCCCTAGCCTGCATCCCTCTGGCTCCTCACACTCACAAGTTTACTGACAGGCGCTTCTGTGCACGCAAGTGCACACACGTCCACGTGTGCACAGTCACATCCCAGAGAGGAGACTTACACTTATGCAGAAGTACAGGCTTTCTTGTCTAGGAAATTAAATTTTGATAAGCACTCGGCGTTCTTTGTCCCAGTTAGGTTCTCTCACTGGTTCGTCAATCCTGTCAGCTTGCACTTCTAATTCTGTGACTTGCCCTCAATGATAATAAAATCTTGGCATTTTTCATGACACAGACCGACCTGCAGAGCGACCGGCACGCCTGGATGTGCTCGCTGTGGACAGCTGTGTGACCTGTGCCTGTGTTCCTCATTCTCCCAATCCTTGGGCAGCTTCATGGTACCAGTCACTTTAGCATGATTCCATTACCTGTGCATTCCTTCAGAGAACCAGAAAACAAGGGACTTCGGGGTCTAATTAGGTGGGCCAGAAACACACACACACCAAGACCCACATTAACACAGGTGACACAATCCCACTTGTGTATATACACACACATGCGCGGCATGGGGCACAAACGCAAAGAGGGACCACAATCCTCTCAGTAGTTGAAGATGCCCATTCCCAGCAATGTGGGAGATGGCATCAGTAGGCAAGATGTCCTTGCCTTGGGGCACCTGTCCACCTCATCCCGCAGCTCTTCTCTATTTTCCCAAGCCGGCCTGAAGCCAGTTCCAGCGCGGCCTGTGTGATCACGGTGAGATGGCGAGTGGTGAATGTGGAAATTCAACAAGACCCCTAAGTCAGCCCTCAGGTTCACTGGCAGTGCAGGGAGGGCACCCTTACAGTCATAGGCTATCCCAGGAGCAGGGGCAGGAGGGAAGTACCCAGACAATCAAAAACTCTCTGAGCAGCAGGAGGCCGGGGATGGCCAAATTGACAGAAGAATGATTCTGACAAGCAGACGACATTCACCATGCCTGGAGCAGAATCACCAATGACTCTGGTATTGAAACCATAGCTGCTTGAAGGGAGACTTGCTTCACTCATGGGCACACTGAGTCCCCAAGCTTTCAGTTTCGACACGTAACCTGGTACATGCATGACCCAAACCCAGCCTCCACAGCCAGCTTGACTGAACCTGAGGATCCCTTACTGGGAAAGGACCATGCCCCAGCCTCTACACGGCTCTTCCCTCAGGGACCCCTTGCAGACCACCTCACCAACTGTGTTTCTGTCAGCTACCTCTCATGGCACAAATGTCCTCCCTGGGGTAGTACTTCAGGGCCTCATCCCACACGTCCTGGCCAATGATCTGATGGCAATATGCGCAAGGTCAGCACGGGGATGACCAGGCCCCTATCCCTCCCATGAGGAGGCAAGAGGTCCAACATCAATCGCCAACTGTGCATGGGCTCTAACGAAACCAACCTCAGGAATTATGTTCGATTCTGGGCAGTTGTGGACTGACAAACAATTGAGAAAGTTAAGGCTCCTGGGGTTCGGCCTGCGCCTGAGTGCTCCGCGTTCAAAGTCCCATAATCAGTGGACTGGAGTAGACCGAAATACCCTATGCCCTGTAGAGAGACAGCGGAGACAGGGGCACATGCCGCAGCTGAAGCAACTCCCCTCCCCCACCCTGGCCTATTTGGACACCCACACTCAACACCCTGGGGCCACGTTTACAGTGATTTCAAGGTAATATTTATTAAGAATCACCGTGCTCCAGAGTACGGGTTGTCCTCAAAGGAGAAGATAAGCTTGCCGCAGGACTGTCAATGGCTCTGCCCCTAAACCTGCCAGCACAGGGAGGAGGCAAAAATTGCAAGCTTCTAGGGGCCTCAGCTTGTCTCCCAGGCAGGCATTAACAGCCTCCATGACGCCTCTCCAAATTCTCACAGAAGAGGCCCATGCATAACCCATTCCCCAGATCCCTGTCATGTGCAAAGCCGACCCATCCTCAGCCTACTTCACTGACTTTGAAGTCCATCACGTACCTAAGAAAATCTTCATCCTGGGTGCTGATTATGACGGACACGGGAGGGCGGTTCATAATCTGCTTTATGTCATGGAGCCATTAAGGGCACAGGCAGGGCCAAGAAGAGCCTGGAGCAACAGCCCTCGTCTGTCCTGGAGAAGGACAGTGGAACAGGCATCTGCCAGGATGCTCGGCACTCCCACATGCCAGGTCGCCACTGACGTCTTCAGGCCCTGCAATACCATCAGACACGCTCATGGCTCTGGGTTCCTTAGGCTGTTCTGCAGCTCAGGTGATCTGCATCTCGCAACCAGGGTCTATTTCTGACCTCTACTGCCCAGCGACTGCCCCGTGTTTGCTGGGTAGTGGCATATCCCTGGTCACATGCTTAGGACTTGCAGTCCTTGTGACCACCGTATCTGAAAGACACTGGGGTGTGTGTGTGTTTCTATGTGTTTCTGAATGTGTGTGTATCTCTGTGTCTGGCTGTCTGCTTGTGTTCGAGACTCCCATGTCTCATCTATTTCCGGGGATCAACCACATTTACCTCAATAAATGTCTGCACTAGCTGCTGTAGTGTATTTTCTCTGGTCATTTCTGACCTAGAGGCCTCGCCTACTGGTCCTCCAAAGACGCAGGCAGGAAGGACAAGCCCAGAGTCATGGCTGTGACTCTTACAGGTGTGGCTCTGCCCAGTGTCTACTCGGCTGTGCCTTTGGAACATGCCTCTGACCTGGACCACACTTCCCTCAGGAGAATCCGGTGCCTTCCTGTGACGCCACCATGGTCCCATCCACATACCTCTGATTCTGCTCCACTGCTTAATTCTTCTCCTCCACCTCCGCCTCCTAAGAGGCGGGCACTGAGGAGCAGCAAGTAGAATACATCTTTGGCCCAGAAGACACAGATGCCCTGGATAATGGTGCTTCTCCGAGCTAAGTGACGCTTCCTGCTCAGATGGTTCATGCACATGAACCGAATGGAGGCCCAGCAGTTAACCTCATGTCGGAACTCAGTTCAAGCTGGAGGGTGGCAAGTGCCTGTACCTCATCTAGCACCAGCCACTTATTTGGGCTTCCGAGTCTTTCCAGGCCCTGCTCCTCCACTATCTTCTCCAACAGCTCCTGGGAGAACCCCTCTTTATGCTCCTCATCTGCCTCAACCTTCACGTCCTCCATGACGTATTCCGCCAGCAATGGCATTCCCATGTGATCACCGCCTCGTCTCCGTCCACCAGAGCCCCATGGTCCTCCAACACGTCCACTACCTAGAGGGAGATATCTTAGCCTGGTGTGCCACCTGGTGGCTGGAACTGCCCAACTCTGCACAATATCCGGAGGGCAGGCCCCGTGGCCAGTGCCCCGTGAGCACCAGGTCTCCCAGCTAAGACGGTCTGGAGTCCAGGGATGCTCCAATCTTCCTCTGGCCAACTCTCATGCTCCTCTTGGTCCTGGCTGTGACCCCGAACTGGGGCAGGGGCGAAGGGCCTGGAGATAATAGCACAGCAAGTGGTGCACAAAGGCGGCCCAGGCTGCAGTAACCGGGTGGGGCTCGCTAGCTCTTTGGGGTTGGTGAGAGTGGAATGGTCAGCAGATGGGGTCTGGCGTGTGGCAGGTGGCTTGAGGCTGACGAATGGCGTTTCGGAGAGGCCAGGAGAAGGTGCACGGAGATCAGCCAAAGACGAGAACTTTGTCTGTTCTGAGGCACGCTCAGGCTGCTGGGCCAAATCTAGACCCAAGGCAGACAGCGGAGTGGGCGGAACCCTGATGGACACGCCCCTTGACCAGAGAGCCGCTTTCCCACTTCCTGGGCTCCAACGCACCCACGTGGCGCCACTCGGCTTCATGGAAGGCACGGCTATTGCATCTGCTTCTCCCCCAGGCACTGGCATTCAATTGGCATCTGGAAATTCAACCCAGGGGTTCTCGCTCCACAATGCAAACCGCACACTCCTGTGTCCCATATTAATTTCAATGCCTCGAAGCTTTCGCTGAGTATCCCAAGGATAGGTAGGAAGGTAAAGTGACTGGATTCCTTCCTCCATGGGATAGGAGCCTCTTGCTGTCCGGATGGTAAGGGAGTGTGTACAAAGCCCAAGGTTTACAACACTTGACCTCCACTGTTCAGGGGCACCAGAGCCATAGGGCAGAGATCGCTCTCCTTGTCTCTTTGTCTCTGCTTCTCGTATCGCACTGTTACTGCCCATCCTGCTGTGTGTTCACCAGGGCATGCTGTCTGTGTGTCTCTGGCTCTCTAAGTGGTTCTGTGGGCCTCTGCCATTCTTTGGACACCAGCGTTCAGAAGAGATACTTAAACATGGAGTGAAGGCAAGCTCATCTCCTCCTCAGTGAGTCACACCCATGGCAGATCAGACTGTTCTGGGCACAGGGGCGGAGAGTGCTTTGTCAAATTGGGAAGCCCATCTTGGGTTTTCACTGCTGAACTGCAGAAGGGGCCCGGGAACACTCCCTCCCTCGCTGGGCAGCATGAACGGTGCACAGGACTCTGCTGGCATGGCCACAACTTGCACAGTGGGAGAAACGGATCACGGTCTCCTGACATGTCGGAACTCCCTGAACATTGCTGAAATGCTGGACAGTGAGAGGGTCAGGACACCACTGCCTTGAGTTCCATGACACACCGGTGCCAGAGGCCTGCATGATGGCTGTTTACCATATCGAGCCACTTTCAAAGAGGTCCTCATCTCCAGGTGAGAACACATCCCATGCAACCCAGGGGCCCAATCCTGTGTGGCCGGGAGAAGCAATACGATCAACCTAAACCATCCTTCCTATAGTCTTCACCCGATATGTATGTTCTGCCAAGAGTACAACGAGTGATGTTTCACACTGGCAATTCTGCAGGTGCAAGTGCTTAGGCCCCACTGCCTCTGCATCTCTGAAACCGTAGAGAAAATGCAAGGGGTGCTCATGTTCCTGGCTAGGACATGCAAAGTGTGCCCTGCACTTGAGAAGGACGCAAAGACCTTTGAAGCTGGGTGTCCAAAGGGCTGTCGGCTCACCCACCGTGGTTTCTGTGCCTGGGACTGCAGCCCAATTTGTGTCTCGGCTCTTCGGCACTCACAGATCGCCCCCAAGTCATTTCCTCCTGCCTGGCTTTCTGCCACGGGTCCTGGCTGCAAACACCTATTTCCATGTAGAAACTTCTCACTCAGTGAAATCATCGGGCATGATTCCCTGGCTTCACTGATTCTGCTGGCAAGAGTCTGTGTACTTTTCACGAAAAGCCTCATGTTTCCACTGTCCATTTTTCCGTCCCCTAGCCTGGATCCCTCTGGCTGCTGACACTCACAAGTGTACTGGCAGGCGCTTCTGTGCACGCATATGCTCACACGTCCAAATGTGCCCACTCACATGCCTGAGAGGAGACTTATATTTATGCAGCAATACAGGCTTTCTTGTCCAGGAACATGAATTTTGGTAAGCACTCGGCGTTCTTTGTCCCGGTAATTTTCTCTCACTGGCTGAGAGACGATCCTGTCAAGCTGATCCTGTCAGCTTGCACTTCTAACTCTGTGACTTGCCCTCAAGGTTAACAAAATCTTGGCATTTTTCATGACACGCACCGACCTGTAGAGCATCGGGTAGGCCTGGATTTGCTCGCCGTGGACAGTTGAGTGACCTGCGCCTGTGTTCCACTTTCTCCCATATCCTTGGGCACCTTCCTGGTACCAGTCACGTTAGCATGATTCCATTCTCTGTGCATTCCTTCAGAGAAACAGAAAACAAGGGCCTTTGGGCTCTAATGGCATGGGCCAGAAGCACACACACACAGACCCACATTAACACAGGTGACACCATCCAACATGTGTATATACACACACATGCGCGGTATGGGACACAAATGCAAAGAGGGGCCACAACTTTCTCAGTAGTTGAAGATACCTGTGCCCAGCAATGTGGGAGATGGCATCAGTAGGCACCATGTCCTTGCCTTGGGGCCCTCTGTCCACCTCATCCCGCAGCTCTTCTCTATTTTCCCAAGCCGTCCTGAAGCCAGTTCCAGCGCAGCCTGTGTGGTTGCGGTGAGACGGCGAGTGGTGGATATGGAAATTCAACAAGACCCCAAAGTCAGCACTCAGGTGCACTGATAGCCCACGGAGGGAGCCCTTACAGTCATAGGCTATCCCAGGAGCAGGGTCGGGAGGGAAGGACCCAGACAATCAAAAACTCTCTGAGCAGCAGAACGCTGTGGATGGCAAGATTGACAGAAGGATGATTCTGACAAGCAGACGTCATTCACCCTGCCTGGAGCAGAATCACCAATGACTCTGGCACTGAAACCACAGCTGCTTGAAGGGAGACTTGCTTCACTCATGGGCACACCGAGTCCCCAAACCTTCAGTTTCAGGACGTCACCTGCTACATGAATGACCCTAACCCAGCCTCCACAGACAGCTTGTCTGAACCTGAGGATTCCCTTCTGGGAAAGGACCATGCCCCAGCCTCTACACGGCTCTTCCCTGGGGACTCCCTGTAGACCACCTCACCACCTGTGTTTCTGTCAGCTCTTTCTCATGGCACAAATTTCCTCCCTGGGGTTGTGTTTCAGGGCATCATCCCACACGTCCTGGCCAATGATCTGATGGCAATATGAGCAAGGTCAGCACGGGGATGACCAGGCCCCAAACCCTCCCATGAGAAGGCAAGAGCTCCAACATCAATTGACAACTGCGCATGCGCCCTAACCAAACCCACGTCACCAATCCTGTTCGATTCTGGGCAGTTGTGGCCTGAAAAACAATTGATAAAGTTAAGGCTCCTGGGGTTCTGCCTGCCGCTGAGTGCTCCACGTTCAAAGTCCCAAAACCAGTGGACTGGAGTAGACCGACGTACCCTATACCCTGTAGAGAGAGAGCAGAGACAGGGGCACATGCCGCAGCTGAAGCACCCCCCCCCCCAACTCCGACCTACTTGGACACCCACAATCACCACCCTGTGCCAACGTTTGCAGTGATTTCAAGGTCATATTCCTTAAGAATCACGGTGCTCCAGAAGTACGGGTTGTCCTGAAAGGAGAAGATCAGCTTGCCACGGGAATGTGGATGGCTCTGCACCTAAACCTGCCAGCACAGGGAGGAGGCAAAAATTGCAAGCTACTAGGGGCCTCAGCTTGCCTCCCAGGCAGGCATTAACAGCCTCCATGACTCCTCTTCAAATTCTCACAGAAGAGGCCCATGCATAACACATTCCCTAGATCCCTGTCATGTGCCAAGCCCAGCCATCCTCAGCCTCCCTCACTGATTTTGAAATCCATCATGTATGTAAGAAAATCTTCATCCTGGGTGCTGATTATGCCGGACACAGGGGGGCGGTTCATAATCTGCTTTATGTCAAGGAGCCGTTAAGGGCACAGGCCGGGCCAAGAAGAGCCAGGAGCAACAGCCCTCGTCTGGCCTGGAGAATCACAGTGGAACAGTCTTCTGCCAGGATGCTGGGCACTCCCACTTGCCCGGTTGCCACTGACGTCTTCAGGCCCTGCAATACCATTAGACACGCTCGTGGCTCTGAGTTCCTTAGGCTGTTTTGCAGCTAAGGTGATCTGCAGCTCGCAACCAGGGGCTATTTCTGACCTCTACTGCCCAGCGACTGCCCCGTGTTTGCTGGGTAGTGGCATGTCCGTGGTAACATGCTTAGGACTTGCAGTCCTTGTGACTACCATATCTGAAAGACACTGGGGTGTGTGTGTGTTTCTATGTGTGTCTGAATGTGTGTGTATCCTTGTGTTTGGCTGTCTACGAGTGTGCGAGTCTCCCATATCTCAGCTATATCCGGGAATCATCCACATTTACCACAATAAATGTCTGCATTAGCTGCTCTAGTGTACTTTCTCTGGTCATTTCTTACTTAGAGGCCTCGGCTACTGGTCCTCCACAGACGCATGCCTGAAGGACAAACTCAGAGTCATGGCTGTGACACTTACAGGTGTGGCTCTGCCCAGATTCTACTCGGCTGTGCCTTTGGAACATGCCTCTAGCCAGGACCACACTTTCTTCAGGGACCTCCGGTGCCCTTGCTCTGAGGCCACCATGTTCCCCTCCACATCGTCCTGATTCTGCCCCACTGCTTTCTCCTCCTCCTACATCTCCGCCTCCTAAGAGGCGGACACTGAGGAGCAGCAAGTAGAATATATCATTGGCCCAAAAGCCACAGATGCCCTGGATGATGGTGCTTCTCTGAGCTAAATGACGCTTCGTGCTCAGATGGTTCATGCACATGAACCGAACGGAGGCCCGGCCGTTAATCTCATGCCAGGAGCTCAGTTCCAGCTGCAGCGTTGCCAGTGCCTGTAGCTCATCAAGCGCCAGCCACTCACTTGGGCTTCCGCGACTTTCCAGGCCCTGCTCCTCCACTGTCTGCTCCACCAACTCCTAGGAAAACCCCTCTTTCTGCTCCTCATTGGCCACTACCTTCACGTCCTCCATGACGTCTTCCGCCAGCAATGGCATTCCCATGCGATCCCCGCGTCTTCTCCGTCCACCAGGGCCCCATGGTTCACCAACACCTCCAGCAAGAAGAGGGTGACCCCTTCCCATTGTGTGTCACTTGGCGGCTGCAGCGTTCAAGCCGTGCACAATATCTGGAAGGCAGGACCCTTGGCCCATGACCCGTGAGTACCCGGTCTCCCAGCTAAGAAGGTCTGGAGTCCCGGGATGCTCCAGTCTTCTTCTGGCCGCGTCTCACGCTCCTCTTGGACCTGCCTGTGATCCCGAGCTGGGGCAGGTTCGAAGGGACCGGATATAATAGCACAAAAAGTGGTGCACAAAGGTGGCCCAGGCTGCAGTAACCGGGTGGGGCTCGCTAGCTCTTTGGGGAGGGGTGAAAGTGGAATGGTCGGCAGATGGGGCCTGGCGTGTGGCAGGTGGCCTGAGGCTGACGAATGGGGTTCCACAGACCTCAGGAGAAAGTGCACAGAGATCAGCTGAACAGGAGAACTTCGTCTGCTCTGAGACACGCTCAGGCTGCTGGGCCAAATCTAGACCAAAAGCAAAGAGGGGAGTGGGTGGTACCCTGATGGACAGGCCCCTAATGCAGTGGGCCAATTTCCGACTTCGTGGGCTCCATGTCCCCCACGAGGAGCCACTGGGCTTCATGGAGGGCACAGCTATTGCATCTGCTTCTACCCCAGGCTCTGGCATTCAATTGGCATCTGGAAATTCAAACCGTGGGATCACTCTCCACAATGCAAACAGTACACTCCTGTGTCCCATGGGACTTTCAATGCCTGGGAGCTTTGCTGAGTATCCCAAGGATAGGCAGGAAGGTAAAGTCACTGGATTCTTTCCTCCATGGGACAGGAGGCTTTTGCTGTCCAGATGGTAGGGGAGTGTGTACAAAGCCCAAGGTTTACAACACTTGACCTCCCCTGTTCAGGGGCACCAGAGCCATAGGGCAGACATCGCTCTCTTTGTCTCTTTGTCTCTGCTTCTCGCATAGCACTGTTTCTGCCCATTCTGCTGTGTGTGAACGAGGGGCTGCTGTCTGTGTGTCTCTGGCTCTCTAAGTGGTGCTGTGGGCCTCTTCCATTCTCCGGACACCAGCGCTCAGAAGAGATGCTAAAACGTGGAGTGAAGGCAAGCTCATCTCCTCCTCAGTGAGTCGCTCCCATGTCAGATCACACTGTTCTGGGCACAGGTTCGGAGAGTGCTTTGTCAAATTGGAAAGCCCATGTTGGGTTTTCACTGCTGAAATGCAGAAGGGGCCCGGTGACACTCCCTCCCTCGCTGGGCAGCATGAAAGCTGCACAGGACTCTGCCGGCATGGCCACACCTTGCACAGTGGGAGAAACGGATGACAGTCTCCTGACCTGACGGAACTCCCTGAATGTTGCTGGAATGCTGGACAGTGAGAGGGTCAGGACACCACCGCCCTGAATTCCATGACGCACTGGTGCCAGAGGCCTGTATGATGGCTGTTTACCATATCGAGCCGCTTTCAAAGAGGTTCTGTTCTCCAGGAGGGAACACATCCCATGCAACCCAGTGGCCCAATCCTGCGTGGCCGCGAGAAGCAAGATGATCAACCTAAACCATCCTTCCTATAGTTTTCATACCCGATATGTGTGTTCTGCCAAGAGTACAACGAGTGACGTTTCATACTGGAAGATTCTGCAGGTAGCAAGTGCTTAGGTCCCACTGCCTCTGCATCTCTGAAACCGTAGAGAAAAGGCAAGGGGTGCACATGTTCCTCGCCAGGACATGCAAAGAGTGCCCTGCACTTGAGAAGGACGCAAAAACCTTTGAAGCTGGGTTTCCAAATGGCTGTCGGCTCACCCACCATGGTTTCTGTGCCTGGGACTGCAGCCCAATCTGTGTCGCAGCTCTTCGGCACTTACAGATCACCCCCAAGTCATTTCCACCTGCCTGGCTTTCTGCCACGGGTCCTGGCTGCAAGCACCTATTTCCATGTAGAAACTTCTCACTCAGTGATATCACAGGGCATGATTCCCTGGCTTCACTGATTCTGCTGGCAATAGTCTATGTATTTTTCACGAGAACCCTCATGTTTCCACTCTCCATTGTTCCGTCCCCAAGCCTGGATCCCGCTGGCTGCTCACACTCACAAGTGTACTGGCAGGCGCTTCTGAGCACGCATGTGCACACACGTCCTCATGTGCCCACTCACATGCCTGAGAGGAGACTTACACTTATGCAGAAATACAGGCTTTCTTGTCCAGGAACATGAATTTTGGTAAGCACACGGCGTTCTTTGTCCCAGTAACTTTCTCTCACTGGCTGAGAGACGATGCGGTCAAGCTGATCCTGTCAGCGTGGACTTCTAACTCTGTGACTTGCCCTGAAGGTTAACAAAATCTTGGCATTGTTCATGACACGGACTGACCTGCAAAGCATCGGGTAACCCTGGATGTGCTCGCCGTGGGCAGTTGAATGACCTGCGCCTGTGTTCCACATTCTCCCATATCCTTGGGCAGCATCATGGTACCAGTCACGTTAGCATGATTCCATTGCCTGTGCATTAATTCAGAGAACCAGAAAACAAGGGATTTTGGGGTCTAATGACGTGGGCCAGAAACACACACAGACCCACAATAACACATGTGACACAAGCCCACATGTGTATATACACACACATGTGCGGCATGAGGACCAAACGCAAAGAGGGACAACAAACCTCTCAGTAGTTGTAGATGCTCGTTCCCAGCAATGTGGGAGATGGCATCAGTAGGAACCATGTCCTTGCCTTGTGGCCCCCTGTCCACCTCATCCCGCAGCTCTTCTCTATTTTCCCAAGCCGGCCTGAAGCCAGTTCCAGCGCGGCCTGTGTGGTCATGGTAAGATGGCGAGTGGTGGATGTGGAAAATCAACAAGACCCCAAAGTCAGCACTCAGGTGCACTGGCAGGCCAGGGAGGGCGCCCTTACAGTCATAGCCTATCGCAGGAGCAAGGGCGGGGGGGAAGGACCCAGACAATAGAAAAGTCTCTGAGCAGCAGGAGGCCGGGGATGGCCAGATTGACAGAAGAATGATTCTGACAAGCAGACGTCATTCACCCTGCCTGGAGCAGAATCACCAATGACTCTGGCACTGAAACCACAGCTGCTTGAAGGGAGACTTGCTTCACTCTTGGCCACACCGAGTCCCCAAGCCTTCATTTCATCACGTCACCTGCTACATGCATGACCCAAACCCAGCCTCCGCAGTCAGCTTGCCTGAACATGAGGATCCCCTTCTGGGAAAGGACAATGCCCCAGCCTCTACACGGCTCTTCCCTCAGGGCCCACCTGCACACCACCACAACACTTGTGGTTCTGTCAGCTACCTCTCATGGCACAACTTTCCTCCCCGGGGTAGTAATTCAGGGCATCATCCCACACGTCCTGGCCAATGATCTGATGGCAATATGAGCACGGTCAGAGCGGGGATGACCAGGACACTATCCCTCCAATGAGGAGGCAAGAGCTGCAACATCAATAGCCAACTGTGCATGCGCTCGAACCAAACCCACCTCACCAATCCTGTTCGATTCTGGGCAGTTGTGGACTGACAAACAATTGAGAAAGTTGAGGCTCCTGGACTTCGGCCTGCGCCTGAGGGCTCCCGTGTTTAAAGGCCCAGAACCAGTGGACTGGAGTCGACCGACGTACCCTATGCCCTCAGAGAGGCAGTGGACACAGGGACGCATGCCACAGCTGAAGCAACTCCCCGCACCCCCCTACCCTGGCCTACTTGGACACGCACACTCTACACCCTGGGCCAACGTTTACAGTGATTTCAAGGTAATATTCCTTAAGAATCACCGTGCTCCAGAAAGGAGAAGATCAGCTTGCCGTGGGACTGTGGATGGCTCTGCACCTAAACCTGCCAGCACAGGGAGGAGGAAAAAGTTGCAAGCTTCTAGGGGCCTCAGCTTGCCTCCCAGGCAGGAATTAGCAGCCTCCATGACTCCTCTCCACATTCTCACAGAAGAGGCCCATGCATAACACATTCCCCAGATCCCTGTCATGTGCCAAGCCCAGCCATCCTCTGCCTCCCTTACTGACTTTGAAGTCCATCAAGTAGCTAAGAAAATCTTCATCCTGGGTGCCGATTATGACAGACACGGGAGGGCGGTTCATAATCTGCTTTATGTAATGGAGCCATTAAGGCCACAGGCTGGGCCAAGAAGAGCCAGGAGCAACAACCTTCGTCTGGCCTGGAGAAGGACAGTGGAACAGGCATCTGCCAGGATGCTGGGCACTCCCACTTGCCCGGTTGCCACTGACGTCTTCAGGCCCTGCAATACCATCAGACACGCTCGTGGCTCTGGGATGCTTAGGCTGTTCAGTAGCTCACGTGATCTGCATCTCGCAACTAGGGTCTATTTCTGACCTCTACTGCCCGCCTACTGTCCCGTGTTTGCTGGCTAGTGGCATGTCCCTTGTAACATCTTAGGACTTGCAGTCCTTGTGACCACCGTATCTGAAAGACACTGGTGTGTGTGTGTGTTTCTATGTGTGTCTGCATGTGTGTGTATCTCTGTGTGTGGCTGTCTGCGTGTGTGCGAGACTCCCATGTCTCAGCTATTTCCAGGAATCATCCACATTTACCACAATAAATGTCTGCACTAGCTGCTCTAGTGCACTTTCTCTGGTCATTTCTGACCTAGAGGCCTGGGCTACTCATCCTCCACAGACACAGGCCTTAAGGACCAACCCAGAGTCATGGCTTTGACACTTACAGGTGTGCATCTGCCCAGATTCACTTTGGCTGTGCCTTTGGAACATGCCTCTGGCTGGACCACACTTCCCTGAGGGGCCTCTGGTGCCCGTCCTGTGACGCCACCATGGTCCCCTCCACATCCTCCTGATTCTGCCCCACTGCTTGCTCCTCATCCTCCCCCTCTGCTTCCTAAGAAGCGGACACTGAGAGCAGCTAGTAGAATACATCTTTGGCACAGAAGCCACAGATGCCCTAGATGATGGCGCTTCTCTGAACTAAGTGACGCTTCCTGCTGAGATGGTTCATGCACATGAACCGAACGGGGACCCGGCAGTTAATCTCCTGCCGGGAACTCAGTTCCAGCTGCAAGGTGGCCACAGCCGGTTAGCTCATCTAGAGCCAGCCACTCATTTGGGCTTCCGAGTCTTTCCAGGCCCTGCTCCTCCACTGTCTTCTCCGCCAGCTCTTGGGAGAACCCCTCTTCCTGCTCCTCATCTGCCACAACCTTCACGTCCTCCATGATGTCTTCCAGCAGCAATGGCATTCCCATGCGATCCCCACGTCGTGTCCGTCCACCAGGGCCCCATGGTCCTCCAACACTTCCACCACGTAGAGGGTGACACCTTCGCCTGGTGTGCCACCTGGTGGCTGCAACGTCGCAGCCGTGCACAATATCAGAACTGTAGGCCCCGTGGCCACTGACCCGTGAGAACCTGGTCTCCCAGCTAAAAAGGTCTGGAGTCTCGGGATGCTCCAGTCTTCTTCTTGCCACCTCTCACGCTCCTCTTGGACCTGGCTGTGACCCTGAGCTGGGGCAGGTGCGAAGGGCCTGAACATAAGAGCACAGCAAGTGGTGGGCAAAGGCGGCCCAGGCTGCAGTAACCGCTTGGGGCTCGCTAGTCCTTTGGGGCGGGGTGAGAGTGGAATGGTCGGCAGATGGGACCTGGCGTGCGGCAGGTGGCCTGAGGCTGACGAATGGGGTTCCGCAGAGGCCAGGAGAATGTGCACGGAGATCAGCCGAACACGAGAACTTCGTCTGCTCTGAGACACGCTCAGGATGCTGGGACAAATCTAGACGGAAGGCAGAGAGGGGAGTGGGGGGCACCCTGTTGGACACGCCCCTAGTCCAGAGGGCCGCTTTCCCACTTCCTGGGCTCCATCGTCCCCACGTGGCGCCATTCGGGTTCATGGATTGCACGGCTATTGCATCTGCTTCTACCCCAGGCGCTGGCATTCAATTGGCATCTGGAAATACAAACCATGGTTTCTCGCTCCACAAGGCAAACAGCACACTCCTGTGTCCCATGGGACTTTCAATGCCTGGGAGCTTTCGCTGAGTATCCCAAGGATAGGCAGGAAGGTAAAGTGACTGGATTCTTTCCTCCATGGGACAGGAGCCTGTTGCTGTCCGGATGGTAGGGGAGTGTGTACAAAGCCCAAGGTTTACAACACTTGACCTCCACTGTTCAGGGGCACCAGAGCCATAGGGCAGAGTTCGCTCTCTTTGTCTCTTTGTCTTTGCTTCTCACATTGCACTGTTTCTGCCCATCCTGCTGTGTGTGCACCAGGGGCTGCTGTCTGTGTGTCTCTGGCTCTCTAAGTTGTGCTGTGGGCCTCTCCCATTCTCTGGACACCAGCGCTCAGAAGAGATGCTTAAACATGGAATGAAGGCAAGCTCATCTCCTCCTCAGTGAGTTGCACTCATGGCAGATCAGACTGTTCCGGGCACAGGGGCGGAGAGGGCTTTGTCAAATTGGGAAGTCCATGTTGGGTTTTCACTGCTGAACTGCAGAAGGGGCCCGGCGAAACTCCCTCCATCGCTGGGCAGACATGAACGCTGCACAGGTCTCTGCCGGGATGGCCACACCTTGCACAGCGGGAGAAACGGATCACGGTCTCCTGACGTGACGGAACTCCCGGAACGTTGCTGGAATGCTGAACAGTGAGAGAGTCAGGACAACACTCCCCTAAGTTCCATGACACACCGGTGCTGGAGGACTGCAGGATGGCTGTTTACCATATCGAGCACCTTTAAAAGAGGTTCTGTTCTCCAGGTGAGATCACATCCCATTTTACCCAGTGGACCAGTCCTGTGTGGCCGGGAGAAGCAAGACGATCAACCTAAACCATCCTTCCTATAGTGCTCATACCCGATATGTGTGTTCTGCCAAGAGTAAAAAGAGTGACGTTTCACCCTGGAAGATTCTGCAGGTAGCAAGTGCTTATGCTCCACGGCCACTGCATCTCTGAAACCTTAGAGAAAAGGCAAGGGGTGTTCATGTTCCTGGCAAGGACATGCAGAGAGAGCCCTGCACTTGAGAAGGACGCAAAGGCCTTTGTAGCTGGGTGTCCAAAGGGCTGTCGGCTCACCAACCGTGGTTTCTGTGCCTGGGACTGCAGCCCAATCTGTGTCTCGGCTCTTCGGAACTCACAGATCGACCCCAGATCATTTCCTCCTGCCTGGCTTTCTGCCACGGGTCCTAGCTGCAAGCACCTATTTCCATGTAGAAACTTCGCACTCAGTGAGATCACGGGGCATGGCTCCCTGGCTTCACTGCTTCAGCTGGCAAGAGTCTATGTCCCTTTCACGAGAACCCTCATGTTTCCACTGTCCATTGTTCCGTCCCCTAGCCTCCATCCCTCTGGCTGCTCACACTCACAATTGTACTGGCAGGCGATTCTGTGCATGCATGTGCACACACGTCCACGTGTGCACAGTCAGATTCCTGAGAGGAGACTTAGACTTATGCAGAAGTACAGGCTTTCTTGTCCAGGAACATGAATTTTGGTAAGCACTAGGCGTTATTTGTCCCAGTTTCTTTCTCTCCCTGCCTCGTCGATCCTGTCAGCTTGCACTTCTAACTCTGTGACTTGCCCTCAAGGTTATCAAAATCTTGGCATTGTTCATGACACGGACCGACCTGCAGAGCATCGGGCAGGCCTGGATGTGCTCGCCGTGGACAGCTGAGTGACCTGCGCCCGTCTTCCACATTCTCCCATATCCTTGGGCAGCTTGATGCTACCAGTCACGTTAGAATGATTCCATTACCTGTGCATTCCTTCAGAGAACCAGAAACCAAGGGACTTTGGGGTCTAATGACGTGGGCCAGAAACACACACAGACCCACATTAACACAGGTGACACAAGCCCACATGTGTATATATACACACACATGTGCGGCATGAGGACCAAACGCAAAGAGGGACCACAACCCTCTCAGTAGTTGTAGATGCTCGTTCCGAACAATGTGGGAGATGTCATCAGTAGGAACCATGTCCTTGCCTTTTGGCCCCCTGTCCACCTCATCCCGCAGCTCTTCTCTATTTTCCCAAGCCGGCCTGAAGCCAGTTCCAGCGCGGCCTGTGTGGTCGCGGTAAGATGGCGAGTGGTGGATGTGGAAAATCAACAAGACCCCAAAGTCAGCACTCAGGTGCACTGGCAGCCCAGGGAGGGCGCCCTTACAGTCATAGCCTATCGCAGGAGCAAGGGCGGGGGGAAGGACCCAGACAATCGAAAACTCTCTGAGCAGCAGGAGGCCGGGGATGGCCAGATTGACAGAAGAATGATTCTGACAAGCAGACGTCATTCACCCTGCCTGGAGCAGAATCACCAATGACTCTGGCACTGAAACCACAGCTGCTTGAAGGGAGACTTGCTTCACTCATGGCCACACCGAGTCCCCAAGCCTTCAGTTTCAGCACGTCACCTGCTACATTCATGACCCAAACCCAGCCTCCACAGTCAGCTTGCCTGAACCTGAGGATCGCCTTCTGGGAAAGGACAATGCCCAGGTCTCTACACGGCTCTTCCCTCAGGGCCCACCTGCAAACCACCACAACACCTGTGTTTCTGTCAGCTACCTCTCATGGCACAAATTTCCTCACTGTGGTAGTACTTCAGGGCATCATTCCACACTTCCTGCCCAATGATCTGATGGCAACATGAGCAAGGTCAGCGCGGGAATGACCAGGCCGCTATCCCTCCCATGAGGAGGCAAGAGCTGCAACATCAATAGCCAACTGTGCATGCACTCGAACCAAACCCACCTCTCCAATCCTGTTCGATTCTGGGCAGTTGTGGACTGACAAACAATTGAGAAAGTTGAGGCTTCTGGAGTACGGCCTGCGCCTGAGGGCTCCCACGCTCAAAGTCCCAGAACCAGTGGACTGGAGTCAACCGACGTACCCTATGCCCTCCAAGAGACAGCGGACACAGGGACGCATGCCGCAGCTGAAGCAACTCCCCCCCCCACCCACCCTGGCCTACTTGGACACGCACACTCAACACCCTGGGCCCACGTTTATAGTGATTTCAAGGTAATATTCCTTAAGAATCACCGTGCTCCAGAAAGGAGAAGATCAGCTTGCCGTGGGACTGTGGATGGCTCTGCACCTAAACCTGCCAGCACAGGGAGGAGGCAAAAGTTGCAAGCTACTAGGGGCCTCAGCTTGCCTCCCAGGCAGGCATTAACAGCCTCCATGACGCCTCTCCACATTCTCACAGAAGAGGCCCATGCATAACACATTCCCCAGATCCCTGTCATGTGCCAAGCCCAGCCATCCTCTGCCTCCCTCACTGACTTTGAAGTCCATCAAGTAGCTAAGAAAATCTTCATCCTGGGTGCCGATTATGACAGACACGGGAGGGCGGTTCATAATCTGCTTTATGTCATGGAGCCATTAAGGACACAGGCCGGGCCAAGAAGAGCCAGGAGCAACAGCCCTCATCTGGCCTGGAGAAGGACAGTGGAACAGGCATCTGCCAGGATGCTGGGCACTCCCACTTGCCCGGTTGCCACTGACGTCTTCAGGCCCTGCAATACCATCAGACACGCTCGTGGCTCTGGGTTCCTTAGGCTGTTCTGCAGCTCAGGTGATCTGCATCTCGCAATCAGGGTCTATTTCTGACCTCTACTGCCCGCCTACTGTCCCGTGTTTGCTGGCTAGTGGCATGTCCCTTGTAACATCTTAGGACTTGCAGTCCTTGTGACCACCTTATCTGAAAGACACTGGGGTGTGTGTGTGTTTCTATGTGTGTCTGCATGTGTGTGTATCTCTGTGTGTGGCTGTCTGCGTGTGTGCGAGACTCCCATGTCTCAGCTATTTCCAGGAATCATCCACATTTACCACAATAAATGTCTGCACTAGCTGCTCTAGTGCACTTTCTCTGGTCATTTCTGACCTAGAGGCTTGGGCTACTGGTCCTCCACAGACACAGGCCTTAAGGACAAACCCAGAGTCATGGCTGTGACCCTTACAGGTGTGGCTCTGCCGAGATTCACTTCGGCTGTGCCTTTGGAACATGCGTCTGGCTGGACCACACTTCCCTGAGGGGCCTCTGGTGCCCGGCCTGTGACGCCACCATGGTCCCCTCCACATCCTCCTGATTCTGCCCCACTGCTTGCTCCTCATCCTCCCCCTCCGCTTCCTAAGAAGGGGACACTGAGGAGCAGCAAGTAGAATACATCTTTGGCACAAAAGCCACAGATGCCCTAGATGATGGCGCTTCTCCGAACTAAGTGACGCTTCCTGCTGAGATGGTTCATGCACATGAACCGAACGGGGACCTGGCAGTTAATCTCCTGCCGGGAACTCAGTTCCAGCTGCAAGGTGGGCAGTGCCAGTTAGCTCATCTAGCGCCAGCCACTCATTTGGGCTTCCGAGTCTTTCCAGGCCATGCTTCTCCACCAACTCCTAGGAGAACCCCTCTTCCTGCTCCTCATCTGCCACAACCTTCACGTCCTCCATGACGTCTTCCAACAGCAATGGCATTCCCATGCGATCCCCACGTCGTGTCCGTCCACCAGGGCCCCATTGTCCTCCAACACGTCCACCACGTAGAGGGTGACACATTCGCCTGGTGTGCCCCCTGGTGGCTGCAACGTCCCAGCCGTGTACAATATCTGGATTGCAGGCTCCTTGGCCACTGACCCGTGAGCACCTGGTCTCCCAGCTAAGAAGGTCTGGAGTCTCGGGATGCTCCAGTCTTCTTCTGGCCGCCTCTCACGCTCCTCTTGGACCTGGCTGTGACCCTGAGCTGGGGCAGGTGCGAAGGGCCCGAACATAAGAGCACAGCAAGTGGTGGGCAAAGGCGGCCCAGGCTGCAGTAACCGCTTGGGGCTCGCTAGTCCTTTGGGGCGGGGTGAGAGTGGAATGGTCGGCAGATGGGACCTGGCGTGCGGCAGGTGGCCTGAGGCTGACGAATGGGGTTCCGCAGAGGCCAGGAGAATGTGCACGGAGATCAGCCGAACACGAGAACTTCGTCTGCTCTGAGACACGCTCAGGATGCTGGGACAAATCTAGACGGAAGGCAGAGAGGGGAGTGGGGGGCACCCTGTTGGACACGCCCCTAGTCCAGAGGGCCGCTTTCCCACTTCCTGGGCTCCATCGTCCCCACGTGGCGCCATTCAGGTTCATGGATTGCACGGCTATTGCATCTGCTTCTACCCCAGGCGCTGGCATTCAATTGGCATCTGGAAATACAAACCATGGTTTCTCGCTCCACAAGGCAAACAGCACACTCCTGTGTCCCATGGGACTTTCAATGCCTGGGAGCTTTCGCTGAGTATCCCAAGGATAGGCAGGAAGGTAAAGTGACTGGATTCTTATCTCCATGGGACAGGAGCCTGTTGCTGTCCGGATGGTAGGGGAGTGTGTACAAAGCCCAAGGTTTACAACACTTGACCTCCACTGTTCAGGGGCACCAGAGCCATAGGGCAGAGTTCGCTCTCTTTGTCTCTTTGTCTTTGCTTCTCACATAGCACTGTTTCTGCCCATCCTGCTGTGTGTGCACCAGGGGCTGCTGTCTGTGTGTCTCTGGCTCTCTAAGTGGTGCTGTGGGCCTCTCCCATTCTCCGGACACCAGCGCTCAGAAGAGGTGCTTAAACATGGAATGAAGGCAAGCTCATCTCCTCCTCAGTGAGTTGCACTCATGGCAGATCAGACTGTTCCGGGCACAGAGGCGGAGAGGGCTTTGTCAAATTGGGAAGCCCATGTTGGGTTTTCACTGCTGAACTGCAGAAGGGGCCCGGCGAAACTCCCTCCATTGCTGGGCAGACATGAACGCTGCACAGGTCTCTGCCGGCATGGCCACACCTTGCACAGCGGGAGAAACGGATCACGGTCTCCTGACGTGACGGACCTCCCGGAACGTTGCTGGAATGCTGAACAGTGAGAGGGTCAGGACAACACCCCCCTAAGTTCCATGACACAACGGTGCTGGAGGACTGCAGGATGGCTGTTTACCATATCGAGCACCTTTAAAAGAGGTTCTGTTCTACAGGTGAGGTCACATCCCATTTTACCCAGTGGACCAATCCTGTGTGGCCGGGAGAAGCAAGACGATCAACCTAAACCATCCTTCCTATAGTGCTCATACCCGATATGTGTGTTCTGCCAAGAGTAAAAAGAGTGACGTTTCACCCTGGAAGATTCTGCAGGTAGCAAGTGCTTATGCTCCACGGCCACTGCATCTCTGAAACCTTAGAGAAAAGGCAAGGGGTGTTCATGTTCCTGGCAAGGACATGCAGAGAGAGCCCTGCACTTGAGAAGGACGCAAAGGCCTTTGTAGCTGGGTGTCCAAAGGGCTGTCGGCTCACCAACCGTGGTTTCTGTGCCTGGGACTGCAGCCCAATCTGTGTCTCGGCTCTTCGGAACTCACAGATCGACCCCAGATCATTTCCTCCTGCCTGGCTTTCTGCCACGGGTCCTAGCTGCAAGCACCTATTTCCATGTAGAAACTTCGCACTCAGTGAGATCATGGGGCATGGCTCCCTGGCTTCACTGCTTCTGCTGGCAAGAGTCTATGTCCCTTTCACGAGAACCCTCATGTTTCCACTGTCCATTGTTCCGTCCCCTAGCCTCGATCCCTCTGGCTGCTCACACTCACAAGTGTACTGGCAGGCGCTTCTGTGCACGCATGTGCACACACGTCTACGTGTGCACAGTCAGATCCCTGAGAGGAGACTTAGACTTATGCAGAAGTACAGGCTTTCTTGTCCAGGAACATGAATTTTGGTAAGCACTAGGCGTTATTTGTCCCAGTTACTTTCTCTCCCTGCCTCGTCGATTCTGTCAGCTTGCACTTCTAACTCTGTGACTTGCCCTCAAGGTTATCAAAATCTTGGCATTGTTCATGACACGGACCGACCTGCAGAGCATTGGGCAGGCCTGGATGTGCTCGCCGTGGACAGCTGAGTGACCTGCGCCCGTCTTCCACATTCTCCCATATCCTTGGGCAGCTTCATGGTACCAGTCACGTTAGAATGATTCCATTACCTGTGCATTCCTTCAGAGAACCAGAAACCAAGGGACTTTGGGGCCTAATGACGTGGGCCAGAAAGACACACAGACCCACATTAACACAGGTGACACAAGCCCACATGTGTATATACACACACATGTGCGGCATGAGAACCAAACGCAAAGAGGGACCACAACCCTCTCAGTAGTTGTAGATGCTCGTTCCGAACAATGTGGGAGATGTCATCAGTAGGAACCATGTCCTTGCCTTGTGGCCCCCTGTCCACCTCATGCCGCAGCTCTTCTCTATTTTCCCAAGTCGGCCTGAAGCCAGTTCCAGCGCGGCCTGTGTGGTCGCGGTAAGATGGCGAGTGGTGGATGTGGAAAATCAACAAGACCCCAAAGTCAGCACTCAGGTGCACTGGCAGCCCAGGGAGGGCACCCTTACAGTCATAGCCTATCGCAGGAGCAAGGGCGGGGGGAAGGACCCAGACAATCGAAAACTCTCTGAGCAGCAGGAGGCCGGGGATGGCCAGATTGACAGAAGAATGATTCTGACAAGCAGACGTCATTCACCCTGCCTGGAGCAGAATCACCAATGACTCTGGCACTGAAACCACAGCTGCTTGAAGGGAGACTTGCTTCACTCATGGCCACACCGAGTCCCCAAGCCTTCAGTTTCAGCACGTCACCTGCTACATTCATGACCCAAACCCAGCCTCCACAGTCAGCTTGCCTGAACCTGAGGATCGCCTTCTGGGAAAGGACAATGCCCCAGTCTCTACACGGCTCTTCCCTCAGGGCCCACCTGCAAACCACCACAACACCTGTGTTTCTGTCAGCTACCTCTCATAGCACAAATTTCCTCACTGTGGTAGTACTTCAGGGCATCATTCCACACTTCCTGCCCAATGATCTGATGGCAACATGAGCAAGGTCAGCGCGGGGATGACCAGGCCGCTATCCCTCCCATGAGGAGGCAAGAGCTGCAACATCAATAGCCAACTGTGCATGCGCTCGAACCAAACCCACCTCACCAATCCTGTTCGATTCTGGGCAGTTGTGGACTGACAAACAATTGAGAAAGTTGAGGCTCCTGGAGTACGGCCTGCGCCTGAGGGCTCCCACGCTCAAAGTCCCAGAACCAGTGGACTGGAGTCAACCGACGTACCCTATGCCCTCAAAGAGACAGCGGACACAGGGACGCATGCCGCAGCTGAAGCAACTTCCCCCCCCACCCACCCTGGCCTACTTGGACACGCACACTCAACACCCTGGGCCCACGTTTACAGTGATTTCAAGGTAATATTCCTTAAGAATCACCGTGCTCCAGAAAGGAGAAGATCAGCTTGCCGTGGGACTGTGGATGGCTCTGCATCTAAACCTGCCAGCACAGGGAGGAGGCAAAAGTTGCAAGCTACTAGGGGCCTCAGCTTGCCTCCCAGGCAGGCATTAACAGCCTCCATGACGCCTCTCCACATTCTCACAGAAGAGGCCCATGCATAACACATTCCCCAGATCCCTGTCATGTGCCAAGCCCAGCCATCCTCTGCCTCCCTCACTGACTTTGAAGTCCATCAAGTAGCTAAGAAAATCTTCATCCTGGGTGCCGATTATGACAGACACGGGAGGGCGGTTCATAATCTGCTTTATGTCATGGAGCCATTAAGGACACAGGCCGGGCCAAGAAGAGCCAGGAGCAACAGCCCTCATCTGGCCTGGAGAAGGACAGTGGAACAGGCATCTGCCAGGATGCTGGGCACTCCCACTTGCCCGGTTGCCACTGACGTCTTCAGGCCCTGCAATACCATCAGACACGCTCGTGGCTCTGGGTTCCTTAGGCTGTTCTGCATCTCAGGTGATCTGCATCTCGCAACCAGGGTCTATTTCTGACCTCTACTGCCCGCCTACTGTCCCGTGTTTGCTGGCTAGTGGCATGTCCCTTGTAACATCTTAGGACTTGCAGTCCTTGTGACCACCTTGTCTGAAACACACTGGGGTGTGTGTGTGTTTCTATGTGTGTCTGCATGTGTGTGTATCTCTGTGTGTGGCTGTCTGCGTGTGTGCGAGACTCCCATGTCTCAGCTATTTCCAGGAATCATCCACATTTACCACAATAAATGTCTGCACTACCTGCTCTAGTGCACTTTCTCTGGTCATTTCTGACCTAGAGGCTTGGGCTACTGGTCCTCCACAGACACAGGCCTTAAGGACAAACCCAGAGTCATGGCTGTGACCCTTACAGGTGTGGCTCTGCCGAGATTCACTTCGGCTGTGCCTTTGGAACATGCGTCTGTCTGGACCACACTTCCCTGAGGGGCCTCTGGTGCCCGGCCTGTGACGCCACCATGGTCCCCTCCACATCCTCCTGATTCTGCCCCACTGCTTGCTCCTCATCCTCCCCCTCCGCTTCCTAAGAAGCGGACACTGAGGAGCAGCAAGTAGAATACATCTTTGGCACAAAAGCCACAGATGCCCTAGATGATGGCGCTTCTCCGAACTAAGTGACGCTTCCTGCTGAGATGGTTCATGCACATGAACCGAACGGGGACCTGGCAGTTAATCTCCTGCCGGGAACTCAGTTCCAGCTGCAAGGTGGGCAGTGCCAGTTAGCTCATCTAGCGCCAGCCACTCATTTGGGCTTCCGAGTCTTTCCAGGCCATGCTTCTCCACTGTCTGCTCCACCAACTCCTAGGAGAACCCCTCTTCCTGCTCCTCATCTGCCACAACCTTCACGTCCTCCATGACGTCTTCCAACAGCAATGGCATTCCCATGCGATCCCCGCGTCGTGTCCGTCCACCAGGGCCCCATTGTCCTCCAACACGTCCACCACGTAGAGGGTGACACATTCGCCTGGTGTGCCCCCTGGTGGCTGCAACGTCCCAGCCGTGTACAATATCTGGATTGCAGGCTCCTTGGCCACTGACCCGTGAGCACCTGGTCTCCCAGCTAAGAAGGTCTGGAGTCTCGGGATGCTCCAGTCTTCTTCTGGCCGCCTCTCACGCTCCTCTTGGACCTGGCTGTGACCCTGAGCTGGGGCAGGTGCGAAGGGCCCGAACATAAGAGCACAGCAAGTGGTGGGCAAAGGCGGCCCAGGCTGCAGTAACCGCTTGGGGCTCGCTAGTCCTTTGGGGCGGGGTGAGAGTGGAATGGTCGGCAGATGGGACCTGGCGTGCGGCAGGTGGCCTGAGGCTGACGAATGGGGTTCCGCAGAGGCCAGGAGAATGTGCACGGAGATCAGCCGAACACGAGAACTTCGTCTGCTCTGAGACACGCTCAGGATGCTGGGACAAATCTAGACGGAAGGCAGAGAGGGGAGTGGGGGGCACCCTGTTGGACACGCCCCTAGTCCAGAGGGCCGCTTTCCCACTTCCTGGGCTCCATCGTCCCCACGTGGCGCCATTCAGGTTCATGGATTGCACGGCTATTGCATCTGCTTCTACCCCAGGCGCTGGCATTCAATTGGCATCTGGAAATACAAACCATGGTTTCTCGCTCCACAAGGCAAACAGCACACTCCTGTGTCCCATGGGACTTTCAATGCCTGGGAGCTTTCGCTGAGTATCCCAAGGATAGGCAGGAAGGTAAAGTGACTGGATTCTTATCTCCATGGGACAGGAGCCTGTTGCTGTCCGGATGGTAGGGGAGTGTGTACAAAGCCCAAGGTTTACAACACTTGACCTCCACTGTTCAGGGGCACCAGAGCCATAGGGCAGAGTTCGCTCTCTTTGTCTCTTTGTCTTTGCTTCTCACATAGCACTGTTTCTGCCCATCCTGCTGTGTGTGCACCAGGGGCTGCTGTCTGTGTGTCTCTGGCTCTCTAAGTGGTGCTGTGGGCCTCTCCCATTCTCCGGACACCAGCGCTCAGAAGAGGTGCTTAAACATGGAATGAAGGCAAGCTCATCTCCTCCTCAGTGAGTTGCACTCATGGCAGATCAGACTGTTCCGGGCACAGGGGCGGAGAGGGCTTTGTCAAATTGGGAAGCCCATGTTGGGTTTTCACTGCTGAACTGCAGAAGGGGCCCGGCGAAACTCCCTCCATTGCTGGGCAGACATGAACGCTGCACAGGTCTCTGCCGGCATGGCCACACCTTGCACAGCGGGAGAAACGGATCACGGTCTCCTGACATGACGGAACTCCCGGAACGTTGCTGGAATGCTGAACAGTGAGAGGGTCAGGACAACAACCCCCTAAGTTCCATGACACACCGGTGCTGGAGGACTGCAGGATGGCTGTTTACCATATCGAGCACCTTTAAAAGAGGTTCTGTTCTCCAGGTGAGATCACATCCCATTTTACCCAGTGGACCAATCCTGTGTGGCCGGGAGAAGCAAGACGATCAACCTAAACCATCCTTCCTATAGTGCTCATACCCGATATGTGTGTTCTGCCAAGAGTAAAAAGAGTGACGTTTCACCCTGGAAGATTCTGCAGGTAGCAAGTGCTTATGCTCCACGGCCACTGCATCTCTGAAACCTTAGAGAAAAGGCAAGAGGTGTTCATGTTCCTGGCAAGGACATGCAGAGAGAGCCCTACACTTGAGAAGGACGCAAAGGCCTTTGTAGCTGGGTGTCCAAAGGGCTGTCGGCTCACCAACCGTGGTTTCTGTGCCTGGGACTGCAGCCCAATCTGTGTCTCGGCTCTTCGGAACTCACAGATCGACCCCAGATCATTTCCTCCTGCCTGGCTTTCTGCCACGGGTCCTAGCTGCAAGCACCTATTTCCATGTAGAAACTTCGCACTCAGTGAGATCACGGGGCATGGCTCCCTGGCTTCACTGCTTCTGCTGGCAAGAGTCTATGTCCCTTTCAAGAGAACCCTCATGTTTCCACTGTCCATTGTTCCGTCCACTAGCCTCGATCCCTCTGGCTGCTCACACTCACAAGTGTACTGGCAGGCGCTTCTGTGCACGCATGTGCACACACGTCTACGTGTGCACAGTCAGATCCCTGAGAGGAGACTTAGACTTATGCAGAAGTACAGGCTTTCTTGTCCAGGAACATGAATTTTGGTAAGCACTAGGCGTTATTTGTCCCAGTTACTTTCTCTCCCTGCCTCGTCGATCGTGTCAGCTTGCACTTCTAACTCTGTGACTTGCCCTCAAGGTTATCAAAATCTTGGCATTGTTCATGACACGGACCGACCTGCAGAGCATCGGGCAGGCCTGGATGTGCTCGCCGTGGACAGCTGAGTGACCTGCGCCCGTCTTCCACATTCTCCCATATCCTTGGGCAGCTTCATGGTACCAGTCACGTTAGAATGATTCCATTACCTGTGCATTCCTTCAGAGAACCAGAAACCAAGGGACTTTGGGGCCTAATGACGTGGGCCAGAAAGACACACAGACCCACATTAACACAGGTGACACAAGCCCACATGTGTATATACACACACATGTGCGGCATGAGGACCAAACGCAAAGAGGGACCACAACCCTCTCAGTAGTTGTAGATGCTCGTTCCGAACAATGTGGGAGATGTCATCAGTAGGAACCATGTCCTTGCCTTGTGGCCCCCTGTCCACCTCATCCCGCAGCTCTTCTCTATTTTCCCAAGCCGGCCTGAAGCCAGTTCCAGCGCGGCCTGTGTGGTCGCGGTAAGATGGCGAGTGGTGGATGTGGAAAATCAACAAGACCCCAAAGTCAGCACTCAGGTGCACTGGCAGCCCAGGGAGGGCGCCCTTACAGTCATAGCCTATCGCAGGAGCAAGGGCGGGGGGAAGGACCCAGACAATCGAAAACTCTCTGAGCAGCAGGAGGCCGGGGATGGCCAGATTGACAGAAGAATGATTCTGACAAGCAGACGTCATTCACCCTGCCTGGAGCAGAATCACCAATGACTCTGGCACTGAAACCACAGCTGCTTGAAGGGAGACTTGCTTCACTCATGGCCACACCGAGTCCCCAAGCCTTCAGTTTCAGCACGTCACCTGCTACATTCATGACCCAAACCCAGCCTCCACAGTCAGCTTGCCTGAACCTGAGGATCGCCTTCTGGGAAAGGACAATGCCCCAGTCTCTACACGGCTCTTCCCTCAGGGCCCACCTGCAAACCACCACAACACCTGTGTTTCTGTCAGCTACCTCTCATAGCACAAATTTCCTCACTGTGGTAGTACTTCAGGGCATCATTCCACACTTCCTGCCCAATGATCTGATGGCAACATGAGCAAGGTCAGCGCGGGGATGACCAGGCCGCTATCCCTCCCATGAGGAGGCAAGAGCTGCAACATCAATAGCCAACTGTGCATGCGCTCGAACCAAACCCACCTCACCAATCCTGTTCGATTCTGGGCAGTTGTGGACTGACAAACAATTGAGAAAGTTGAGGCTCCTGGAGTACGGCCTGCGCCTGAGGGCTCCCACGCTCAAAGTCCCAGAACCAGTGGACTGGAGTCAACCGACGTACCCTATGCCCTCAAAGAGACAGCGGACACAGGGACGCATGCCGCAGCTGAAGCAACTTCCCCCCCCACCCACCCTGGCCTACTTGGACACGCACACTCAACACCCTGGGCCCACGTTTACAGTGATTTCAAGGTAATATTCCTTAAGAATCACCGTGCTCCAGAAAGGAGAAGATCAGCTTGCCGTGGGACTGTGGATGGCTCTGCACCTAAACCTGCCAGCACAGGGAGGAGGCAAAAGTTGCAAGCTACTAGGGGCCTCAGCTTGCCTCCCAGGCAGGCATTAACAGCCTCCATGACGCCTCTCCACATTCTCACAGAAGAGGCCCATGCATAACACATTCCCCAGATCCCTGTCATGTGCCAAGCCCAGCCATCCTCTGCCTCCCTCACTGACTTTGAAGTCCATCAAGTAGCTAAGAAAATCTTCATCCTGGGTGCCGATTATGACAGACACGGGAGGGCGGTTCATAATCTGCTTTATGTCATGGAGCCATTAAGGACACAGGCCGGGCCAAGAAGAGCCAGGAGCAACAGCCCTCATCTGGCCTGGAGAAGGACAGTGGAACAGGCATCTGCCAGGATGCTGGGCACTCCCACTTGCCCGGTTGCCACTGACGTCTTCAGGCCCTGCAATACCATCAGACACGCTCGTGGCTCTGGGTTCCTTAGGCTGTTCTGCATCTCAGGTGATCTGCATCTCGCAACCAGGGTCTATTTCTGACCTCTACTGCCCGCCTACTGTCCCGTGTTTGCTGGCTAGTGGCATGTCCCTTGTAACATCTTAGGACTTGCAGTCCTTGTGACCACCTTATCTGAAAGACACTGGGGTGTGTGTGTGTTTCTATGTGTGTCTGCATGTGTGTGTATCTCTGTGTGTGGCTGTCTGCGTGTGTGCGAGACTCCCATGTCTCAGCTATTTCCAGGAATCATCCACATTTACCACAATAAATGTCTGCACTAGCTGCTCTAGTGCACTTTCTCTGGTCATTTCTGACCTAGAGGCTTGGGCTACTGGTCCTCCACAGACACAGGCCTTAAGGACAAACCCAGAGTCATGGCTGTGACCCTTACAGGTGTGGCTCTGCCGAGATTCACTTCGGCTGTGCCTTTGGAACATGCGTCTGGCTGGACCACACTTCCCTGAGGGGCCTCTGGTGCCCGTCCTGTGACGCCACCATGGTCCCCTCCACATCCTCCAGATTCTGCCCCACTGCTTGCTCCTCATCCTCCCCCTCCACTTCCTAAGAAGGGGACACTGAGGAGCAGCAAGTAGAATACATCTTTGGCACAAAAGCCACAGATGCCCTAGATGATGGCGCTTCTCCGAACTAAGTGACGCTTCCTGCTGAGATGGTTCATGCACATGAACCGAACGGGGACCTGGCAGTTAATCTCCTGCCGGGAACTCAGTTCCAGCTGCAAGGTGGGCAGTGCCAGTTAGCTCATCTAGCGCCAGCCACTCATTTGGGCTTCCGAGTCTTTCCAGGCCATGCTTCTCCACTGTCTGCTCCACCAACTCCTAGGAGAACCCCTCTTCCTGCTCCTCATCTGCCACAACCTTCACATCCTCCATGACGTCTTCCAACAGCAATGGCATTCCCATGCGATCCCCGCGTCGTGTCCGTCCACCAGGGCCCCATTGTCCTCCAACACGTCCACCACGTAGAGGGTGACACATTCGCCTGGTGTGCCCCCTGGTGGCTGCAACGTCCCAGCCGTGTACAATATCTGGATTGCAGGCTCCTTGGCCACTGACCCGTGAGCACCTGGTCTCCCAGCTAAGAAGGTCTGGAGTCTCGGGATGCTCCAGTCTTCTTCTGGCCGCCTCTCACGCTCCTCTTGGACCTGGCTGTGACCCTGAGCTGGGGCAGGTGCGAAGGGCCCGAACATAAGAGCACAGCAAGTGGTGGGCAAAGGCGGCCCAGGCTGCAGTAACCGCTTGGGGCTCGCTAGTCCTTTGGGGCGGGGTGAGAGTGGAATGGTCGGCAGATGGGACCTGGCGTGCGGCAGGTGGCCTGAGGCTGACGAATGGGGTTCCGCAGAGGCCAGGAGAATGTGCACGGAGATCAGCCGAACACGAGAACTTCGTCTGCTCTGAGACACGCTCAGGATGCTGGGACAAATCTAGACGGAAGGCAGAGAGGGGAGTGGGGGGCACCCTGTTGGACACGCCCCTAGTCCAGAGGGCCGCTTTCCCACTTCCTGGGCTCCATCGTCCCCACGTGGCGCCATTCAGGTTCATGGATTGCACGGCTATTGCATCTGCTTCTACCCCAGGCGCTGGCATTCAATTGGCATCTGGAAATACAAACCATGGTTTCTCGCTCCACAAGGCAAACAGCACACTCCTGTGTCCCATGGGACTTTCAATGCCTGGGAGCTTTCGCTGAGTATCCCAAGGATAGGCAGGAAGGTAAAGTGACTGGATTCTTATCTCCATGGGACAGGAGCCTGTTGCTGTCCGGATGGTAGGGGAGTGTGTACAAAGCCCAAGGTTTACAACACTTGACCTCCACTGTTCAGGGGCACCAGAGCCATTGGGCAGAGTTCGCTCTCTTTGTCTCTTTGTCTTTGCTTCTCACATAGCACTGTTTCTGCCCATCCTGCTGTGTGTGCACCAGGGGCTGCTGTCTGTGTGTCTCTGGCTCTCTAAGTGGTGCTGTGGGCCTCTCCCATTCTCCGGACACCAGCGCTCAGAAGAGATGCTTAAACATGGAATGAAGGCAAGCTAATCTCCTCCTCAGTGAGTTGCACTCATGGCAGATCAGACTGTTCCGGGCACAGGGGCGGAGAGGGCTTTGTCAAATTGGGAAGCCCATGTTGGGTTTTCACTGCTGAACTGCAGAAGGGGCCCGGCGAAACTCCCTCCATCGCTGGGCAGACATGAACGCTGCACAGGTCTCTGCCGGCATGGCCACACCTTGCACAGCGGGAGAAACGGATCACGGTCTCCTGACGTGACGGAACTCCCGGAACGTTGCTGGAATGCTGAACAGTGAGAGAGTCAGGACAACACCCCCCTAAGTTCCATGACACACCGGTGCTGGAGGACTGCAGGATGGCTGTTTACCATATCGAGCACCTTTAAAAGAGGTTCTGTTCTCCAGGTGAGATCACATCCCATTTTACCCAGTGGACCAGTCCTGTGTGGCCGGGAGAAGCAAGACGATCAACCTAAACCATCCTTCCTATAGTGCTCATACCCGATATGTGTGTTCTGCCAAGAGTAAAAAGAGTGACGTTTCACCCTGGAAGATTCTGCAGGTAGCAAGTGCGTATTCTCCATGGCCACTGCATCTCTGAAACCTTAGAGAAAAGGCAAGGGGTGTTCATGTTCCTGGCAAGGACATGCAGTGAGAGCCCTGCACTTGAGAAGGACGCAAAGGCCTTTGTAGCTGGGTGTCCAAAGGGCTGTCGGCTCACCAACCGTGGTTTCTGTGCCTGGGACTGCAGCCCAATCTGTGTCTCGGCTCTTCGGAACTCACAGATCGACCCCAGATCATTTCCTCCTGCCTGGCTTTCTGCCACGGGTCCTAGCTGCAAGCACCTATTTCCATGTAGAAACTTCGCACTCAGTGAGATCACGGGGCATGGCTCCCTGGCTTCACTGCTTCTGCTGGCAAGAGTCTATGTCCCTTTCACGAGAACCCTCATGTTTCCACTGTCCATTGTTCCGTCCCCTAGCCTCGATCCCTCTGGCTGCTCACACTCACAAGTGTACTGGCAGGCGCTTCTGTGCACGCATGTGCACACACGTCTACGTGTGCACAGTCAGATCCCTGAGAGGAGACTTAGACTTATGCAGAAGTACAGGCTTTCTTGTCCAGGAACATGAATTTTGGTAAGCACTAGGCGTTATTTGTCCCAGTTACTTTCTCTCCCTGCCTCGTCGATCGTGTCAGCTTGCACTTCTAACTCTGTGACTTGCCCTCAAGGTTATCAACATCTTGGCATTGTTCATGACACGGACCGACCTGCAGAGCATCGGGCAGGCCTGGATGTGCTCGCCGTGGACAGCTGAGTGACCTGCGCCCGTCTTCCACATTCTCCCATATCCTTGGGCAGCTTCATGGTACCAGTCACGTTAGAATGATTCCATTACCTGTGCATTCCTTCAGAGAACCAGAAACCAAGGGACTTTGGGGCCTAATGACGTGGGCCAGAAAGACACACAGACCCACATTAACACAGGTGACACAAGCCCACATGTGTATATACACACACATGTGCGGCATGAGGACCAAACGCAAAGAGGGACCACAACCCTCTCAGTAGTTGTAGATGCTCGTTCCGAACAATGTGGGAGATGTCATCAGTAGGAACCATGTCCTTGCCTTGTGGCCCCCTGTCCACCTCATGCCGCAGCTCTTCTCTATTTTCCCAAGCCGGCCTGAAGCCAGTTCCAGCGCGGCCTGTGTGGTCGCGGTAAGATGGCGAGTGGTGGATGTGGAAAATCAACAAGACCCCAAAGTCAGCACTCAGGTGCACTGGCAGCCCAGGGAGGGCGCCCTTACAGTCATAGCCTATCGCAGGAGCAAGGGCGGGGGGAAGGACCCAGACAATCGAAAACTCTCTGAGCAGCAGGAGGCCGGGGATGGCCAGATTGACAGAAGAATGATTCTGACAAGCAGACGTCATTCACCCTGCCTGGAGCAGAATCACCAATGACTCTGGCACTGAAACCACAGCTGCTTGAAGGGAGACTTGCTTCACTCATGGCCACACCGAGTCCCCAAGCCTTCAGTTTCAGCACGTCACCTGCTACATTCATGACCCAAACCCAGCCTCCACAGTCAGCTTGCCTGAACCTGAGGATCGCCTTCTGGGAAAGGACAATGCCCCAGTCTCTACACGGCTCTTCCCTCAGGGCCCACCTGCAAACCACCACAACACCTGTGTTTCTGTCAGCTACCTCTCATAGCACAAATTTCCTCACTGTGGTAGTACTTCAGGGCATCATTCCACACTTCCTGCCCAATGATCTGATGGCAACATGAGCAAGGTCAGCGCGGGGATGACCAGGCCGCTATCCCTCCCATGAGGAGGCAAGAGCTGCAACATCAATAGCCAACTGTGCATGCGCTCGAACCAAACCCACCTCACCAATCCTGTTCGATTCTGGGCAGTTGTGGACTGACAAACAATTGAGAAAGTTGAGGCTCCTGGAGTACGGCCTGCGCCTGAGGGCTCCCACGCTCAAAGTCCCAGAACCAGTGGACTGGAGTCAACCGACGTACCCTATGCCCTCAAAGAGACAGCGGACACAGGGACGCATGCCGCAGCTGAAGCAACTTCCCCCCCCACCCACCCTGGCCTACTTGGACACGCACACTCAACACCCTGGGCCCACGTTTACAGTGATTTCAAGGTAATATTCCTTAAGAATCACCGTGCTCCAGAAAGGAGAAGATCAGCTTGCCGTGGGACTGTGGATGGCTCTGCACCTAAACCTGCCAGCACAGGGAGGAGGCAAAAGTTGCAAGCTACTAGGGGCCTCAGCTTGCCTCCCAGGCAGGCATTAACAGCCTCCATGACGCCTCTCCACATTCTCACAGAAGAGGCCCATGCATAACACATTCCCCAGATCCCTGTCATGTGCCAAGCCCAGCCATCCTCTGCCTCCCTCACTGACTTTGAAGTCCATCAAGTAGCTAAGAAAATCTTCATCCTGGGTGCCGATTATGACAGACACGGGAGGGCGGTTCATAATCTGCTTTATGTCATGGAGCCATTAAGGACACAGGCCGGGCCAAGAAGAGCCAGGAGCAACAGCCCTCATCTGGCCTGGAGAAGGACAGTGGAACAGGCATCTGCCAGGATGCTGGGCACTCCCACTTGCCCGGTTGCCACTGACGTCTTCAGGCCCTGCAATACCATCAGACACGCTCGTGGCTCTGGGTTCCTTAGGCTGTTCTGCATCTCAGGTGATCTGCATCTCGCAACCAGGGTCTATTTCTGACCTCTACTGCCCGCCTACTGTCCCGTGTTTGCTGGCTAGTGGCATGTCCCTTGTAACATCTTAGGACTTGCAGTCCTTGTGACCACCTTATCTGAAAGACACTGGGGTGTGTGTGTGTTTCTATGTGTGTCTGCATGTGTGTGTATCTCTGTGTGTGGCTGTCTGCGTGTGTGCGAGACTCCCATGTCTCAGCTATTTCCAGGAATCATCCACATTTACCACAATAAATGTCTGCACTAGCTGCTCTAGTGCACTTTCTCTGGTCATTTCTGACCTAGAGGCTTGGGCTACTGGTCCTCCACAGACACAGGCCTTAAGGACAAACCCAGAGTCATGGCTGTGACCCTTACAGGTGTGGCTCTGCCGAGATTCACTTCGGCTGTGCCTTTGGAACATGCGTCTGGCTGGACCACACTTCCCTGAGGGGCCTCTGGTGCCCGTCCTGTGACGCCACCATGGTCCCCTCCACATCCTCCAGATTCTGCCCCACTGCTTGCTCCTCATCCTCCCCCTCCACTTCCTAAGAAGGGGACACTGAGGAGCAGCAAGTAGAATACATCTTTGGCACAAAAGCCACAGATGCCCTAGATGATGGCGCTTCTCCGAACTAAGTGACGCTTCCTGCTGAGATGGTTCATGCACATGAACCGAACGGGGACCTGGCAGTTAATCTCCTGCCGGGAACTCAGTTCCAGCTGCAAGGTGGGCAGTGCCAGTTAGCTCATCTAGCGCCAGCCACTCATTTGGGCTTCCGAGTCTTTCCAGGCCATGCTTCTCCACTGTCTGCTCCACCAACTCCTAGGAGAACCCCTCTTCCTGCTCCTCATCTGCCACAACCTTCACATCCTCCATGACGTCTTCCAACAGCAATGGCATTCCCATGCGATCCCCGCGTCGTGTCCGTCCACCAGGGCCCCATTGTCCTCCAACACGTCCACCACGTAGAGGGTGACACATTCGCCTGGTGTGCCCCCTGGTGGCTGCAACGTCCCAGCCGTGTACAATATCTGGATTGCAGGCTCCTTGGCCACTGACCCGTGAGCACCTGGTCTCCCAGCTAAGAAGGTCTGGAGTCTCGGGATGCTCCAGTCTTCTTCTGGCCGCCTCTCACGCTCCTCTTGGACCTGGCTGTGACCCTGAGCTGGGGCAGGTGCGAAGGGCCCGAACATAAGAGCACAGCAAGTGGTGGGCAAAGGCGGCCCAGGCTGCAGTAACCGCTTGGGGCTCGCTAGTCCTTTGGGGCGGGGTGAGAGTGGAATGGTCGGCAGATGGGACCTGGCGTGCGGCAGGTGGCCTGAGGCTGACGAATGGGGTTCCGCAGAGGCCAGGAGAATGTGCACGGAGATCAGCCGAACACGAGAACTTCGTCTGCTCTGAGACACGCTCAGGATGCTGGGACAAATCTAGACGGAAGGCAGAGAGGGGAGTGGGGGGCACCCTGTTGGACACGCCCCTAGTCCAGAGGGCCGCTTTCCCACTTCCTGGGCTCCATCGTCCCCACGTGGCGCCATTCAGGTTCATGGATTGCACGGCTATTGCATCTGCTTCTACCCCAGGCGCTGGCATTCAATTGGCATCTGGAAATACAAACCATGGTTTCTCGCTCCACAAGGCAAACAGCACACTCCTGTGTCCCATGGGACTTTCAATGCCTGGGAGCTTTCGCTGAGTATCCCAAGGATAGGCAGGAAGGTAAAGTGACTGGATTCTTATCTCCATGGGACAGGAGCCTGTTGCTGTCCGGATGGTAGGGGAGTGTGTACAAAGCCCAAGGTTTACAACACTTGACCTCCACTGTTCAGGGGCACCAGAGCCATTGGGCAGAGTTCGCTCTCTTTGTCTCTTTGTCTTTGCTTCTCACATAGCACTGTTTCTGCCCATCCTGCTGTGTGTGCACCAGGGGCTGCTGTCTGTGTGTCTCTGGCTCTCTAAGTGGTGCTGTGGGCCTCTCCCATTCTCCGGACACCAGCGCTCAGAAGAGATGCTTAAACATGGAATGAAGGCAAGCTAATCTCCTCCTCAGTGAGTTGCACTCATGGCAGATCAGACTGTTCCGGGCACAGGGGCGGAGAGGGCTTTGTCAAATTGGGAAGCCCATGTTGGGTTTTCACTGCTGAACTGCAGAAGGGGCCCGGCGAAACTCCCTCCATCGCTGGGCAGACATGAACGCTGCACAGGTCTCTGCCGGCATGGCCACACCTTGCACAGCGGGAGAAACGGATCACGGTCTCCTGACGTGACGGAACTCCCGGAACGTTGCTGGAATGCTGAACAGTGAGAGAGTCAGGACAACACCCCCCTAAGTTCCATGACACACCGGTGCTGGAGGACTGCAGGATGGCTGTTTACCATATCGAGCACCTTTAAAAGAGGTTCTGTTCTCCAGGTGAGATCACATCCCATTTTACCCAGTGGACCAGTCCTGTGTGGCCGGGAGAAGCAAGACGATCAACCTAAACCATCCTTCCTATAGTGCTCATACCCGATATGTGTGTTCTGCCAAGAGTAAAAAGAGTGACGTTTCACCCTGGAAGATTCTGCAGGTAGCAAGTGCGTATTCTCCATGGCCACTGCATCTCTGAAACCTTAGAGAAAAGGCAAGGGGTGTTCATGTTCCTGGCAAGGACATGCAGTGAGAGCCCTGCACTTGAGAAGGACGCAAAGGCCTTTGTAGCTGGGTGTCCAAAGGGCTGTCGGCTCACCAACCGTGGTTTCTGTGCCTGGGACTGCAGCCCAATCTGTGTCTCGGCTCTTCGGAACTCACAGATCGACCCCAGATCATTTCCTCCTGCCTGGCTTTCTGCCACGGGTCCTAGCTGCAAGCACCTATTTCCATGTAGAAACTTCGCACTCAGTGAGATCACGGGGCATGGCTCCCTGGCTTCACTGCTTCTGCTGGCAAGAGTCTATGTCCCTTTCACGAGAACCCTCATGTTTCCACTGTCCATTGTTCCGTCCCCTAGCCTCGATCCCTCTGGCTGCTCACACTCACAAGTGTACTGGCAGGCGCTTCTGTGCACGCATGTGCACACACGTCTACGTGTGCACAGTCAGATCCCTGAGAGGAGACTTAGACTTATGCAGAAGTACAGGCTTTCTTGTCCAGGAACATGAATTTTGGTAAGCACTAGGCGTTATTTGTCCCAGTTACTTTCTCTCCCTGCCTCGTCGATCGTGTCAGCTTGCACTTCTAACTCTGTGACTTGCCCTCAAGGTTATCAACATCTTGGCATTGTTCATGACACGGACCGACCTGCAGAGCATCGGGCAGGCCTGGATGTGCTCGCCGTGGACAGCTGAGTGACCTGCGCCCGTCTTCCACATTCTCCCATATCCTTGGGCAGCTTCATGGTACCAGTCACGTTAGAATGATTCCATTACCTGTGCATTCCTTCAGAGAACCAGAAACCAAGGAACTTTGGGGCCTAATGACGTGGGCCAGAAAGACACACAGACCCACATTAACACAGGTGACACAAGCCCACATGTGTATATACACACACATGTGCGGCATGAGGACCAAACGCAAAGAGGGACCACAACCCTCTCAGTAGTTGTAGATGCTCGTTCCGAACAATGTGGGAGATGTCATCAGTAGGAACCATGTCCTTGCCTTGTGGCCCCCTGTCCACCTCATGCCGCAGCTCTTCTCTATTTTCCCAAGCCGGCCTGAAGCCAGTTCCAGCGCGGCCTGTGTGGTCGCGGAAAGATGGCTAGTGGTGGATGTGGAAAATCAACAAGACCCCAAAGTCAGCACTCAGGTGCACTGGCAGCCCAGGGAGGGCGCCCTTACAGTCATAGCCTATCGCAGGAGCAAGGGCGGGGGGAAGGACCCAGACAATCGAAAACTCTCTGAGCAGCAGGAGGCCGGGGATGGCCAGATTGACAGAAGAATGATTCTGACAAGCAGACGTCATTCACCCTGCCTGGAGCAGAATCACCAATGACTCTGGCACTGAAACCACAGCTGCTTGAAGGGAGACTTGCTTCACTCATGGCCACACCGAGTCCCCAAGCCTTCAGTTTCAGCACGTCACCTGCTACATTCATGACCCAAACCCAGCCTCCACAGTCAGCTTGCCTGAACCTGAGGATCGCCTTCTGGGAAAGGACAATGCCCCAGTCTCTACACGGCTCTTCCCTCAGGGCCCACCTGCAAACCACCACAACACCTGTGTTTCTGTCAGCTACCTCTCATAGCACAAATTTCCTCACTGTGGTAGTACTTCAGGGCATCATTCCACACTTCCTGCCCAATGATCTGATGGCAACATGAGCAAGGTCAGAGCGGGGATGACCAGGCCGCTATCCCTCCCATGAGGAGGCAAGAGCTGCAACATCAATAGCCAACTGTGCATGCGCTCGAACCAAACCCACCTCACCAATCCTGTTCGATTCTGGGCAGTTGTGGACTGACAAACAATTGAGAAAGTTGAGGCTCCTGGAGTACGGCCTGCGCCTGAGGGCTCCCACGCTCAAAGTCCCAGAACCAGTGGACTGGAGTCAACCGACATACCCTATGCCCTCAAAGAGACAGCGGACACAGGGACGCATGCCGCAGCTGAAGCAACTTGCCCCCCCACCCACCCTGGCCTACTTGGACACGCACACTCAACACCCTGGGCCCACGTTTACAGTGATTTCAAGGTAATATTCCTTAAGAATCACCGTGCTCCAGAAAGGAGAAGATCAGCTTGCCGTGGGACTGTGGATGGCTCTGCACCTAAACCTGCCAGCACAGGGAGGAGGCAAAAGTTGCAAGCTACTAGGGGCCTCAGCTTGCCTCCCAGGCAGGCATTAACAGCCTCCATGACGCCTCTCCACATTCTCACAGAAGAGGCCCATGCATAACACATTCCCCAGATCCCTGTCATGTGCCAAGCCCAGCCATCCTCTGCCTCCCTCACTGACTTTGAAGTCCATCAAGTAGCTAAGAAAATCTTCATCCTGGGTGCCGATTATGACAGACACGGGAGGGCGGTTCATAATCTGCTTTATGTCATGGAGCCATTAAGGACACAGGCCGGGCCAAGAAGAGCCAGGAGCAACAGCCCTCATCTGGCCTGGAGAAGGACAGTGGAACAGGCATCTGCCAGGATGCTGGGCACTCCCACTTGCCCGGTTGCCACTGACGTCTTCAGGCCCTGCAATACCATCAGACACGCTCGTGGCTCTGGGTTCCTTAGGCTGTTCTGCAGCTCAGGTGATCTGCATCTCGCAACCAGGGTCTATTTCTGACCTCTACTGCCCGCCTACTGTCCCGTGTTTGCTGGCTAGTGGCATGTCCCTTGTAACATCTTAGGACTTGCAGTCCTTGTGACCACCTTATCTGAAAGACACTGGGGTGTGTGTGTGTTTCTATGTGTGTCTGCATGTGTGTGTATCTCTGTGTGTGGCTGTCTGCGTGTGTGCGAGACTCCCATGTCTCAGCTATTTCCAGGAATCATCCACATTTACCACAATAAATGTCTGCACTAGCTGCTCTAGTGCACTTTCTCTGGTCATTTCTGACCTAGAGGCTTGGGCTACTGGTCCTCCACAGACACAGGCCTTAAGGACAAACCCAGAGTCATGGCTGTGACCCTTACAGGTGTGGCTCTGCCGAGATTCACTTCGGCTGTGCCTTTGGAACATGCGTCTGGCTGGACCACACTTCCCTGAGGGGCCTCTGGTGCCCGTCCTGTGACGCCACCATGGTCCCCTCCACATCCTCCTGATTCTGCCCCACTGCTTGCTCCTCATCCTCCCCCTCCGCTTCCTAAGAAGGGGACACTGAGGAGCAGCAAGTAGAATACATCTTTGGCACAAAAGCCACAGATGCCCTAGATGATGGCGCTTCTCCGAACTAAGTGACGCTTCCTGCTGAGATGGTTCATGCACATGAACCGAACGGGGACCTGGCAGTTAATCTCCTGCCGGGAACTCAGTTCCAGCTGCAAGGTGGGCAGTGCCAGTTAGCTCATCTAGCGCCAGCCACTCATTTGGGCTTCCGAGTCTTTCCAGGCCATGCTTCTCCACTGTCTGCTCCACCAACTCCTAGGAGAACCCCTCTTCCTGCTCCTCATCTGCCACAACCTTCACGTCCTCCATGACGTCTTCCAACAGCAATGGCATTCCCATGCGATCCCCGCGTCGTGTCCGTCCACCAGGGCCCCATTGTCCTCCAACACGTCCACCACGTAGAGGGTGACACATTCGCCTGGTGTGCCCCCTGGTGGCTGCAACGTCCCAGCCGTGTACAATATCTGGATTGCAGGCTCCTTGGCCACTGACCCGTGAGCACCTGGTCTCCCAGCTAAGAAGGTCTGGAGTCTCGGGATGCTCCAGTCTTCTTCTGGCCGCCTCTCACGCTCCTCTTGGACCTGGCTGTGACCCTGAGCTGGGGCAGGTGCGAAGGGCCCGAACATAAGAGCACAGCAAGTGGTGGGCAAAGGCGGCCCAGGCTGCAGTAACCGCTTGGGGCTCGCTAGTCCTTTGGGGCGGGGTGAGAGTGGAATGGTCGGCAGATGGGACCTGGCGTGCGGCAGGTGGCCTGAGGCTGACGAATGGGGTTCCGCAGAGGCCAGGAGAATGTGCACGGAGATCAGCCGAACACGAGAACTTCGTCTGCTCTGAGACACGCTCAGGATGCTGGGACAAATCTAGACGGAAGGCAGAGAGGGGAGTGGGGGGCACCCTGTTGGACACGCCCCTAGTCCAGAGGGCCGCTTTCCCACTTCCTGGGCTCCATCGTCCCCACGTGGCGCCATTCAGGTTCATGGATTGCACGGCTATTGCATCTGCTTCTACCCCAGGCGCTGGCATTCAATTGGCATCTGGAAATACAAACCATGGTTTCTCGCTCCACAAGGCAAACAGCACACTCCTGTGTCCCATGGGACTTTCAATGCCTGGGAGCTTTCGCTGAGTATCCCAAGGATAGGCAGGAAGGTAAAGTGACTGGATTCTTATCTCCATGGGACAGGAGCCTGTTGCTGTCCGGATGGTAGGGGAGTGTGTACAAAGCCCAAGGTTTACAACACTTGACCTCCACTGTTCAGGGGCACCAGAGCCATTGGGCAGAGTTCGCTCTCTTTGTCTCTTTGTCTTTGCTTCTCACATAGCACTGTTTCTGCCCATCCTGCTGTGTGTGCACCAGGGGCTGCTGTCTGTGTGTCTCTGGCTCTCTAAGTGGTGCTGTGGGCCTCTCCCATTCTCCGGACATCAGCGCTCAGAAGAGATGCTTAAACATGGAATGAAGGCAAGCTAATCTCCTCCTCAGTGAGTTGCACTCATGGCAGATCAGACTGTTCCGGGCACAGGGGCGGAGAGGGCTTTGTCAAATTGGGAAGCCCATGTTGGGTTTTCACTGCTGAACTGCAGAAGGGGCCCGGCGAAACTCCCTCCATCGCTGGGCAGACATGAACGCTGCACAGGTCTCTGCCGGCATGGCCACACCTTGCACAGCGGGAGAAACGGATCACGGTCTCCTGACGTGACGGAACTCCCGGAAAGTTGCTGGAATGCTGAACAGTGAGAGAGTCAGGACAACACCCCCCTAAGTTCCATGACACACCGGTGCTGGAGGACTGCAGGATGGCTGTTTACCATATCGAGCACCTTTAAAAGAGGTTCTGTTCTCCAGGTGATATCACATCCCATTTTACCCAGTGGACCAGTCCTGTGTGGCCGGGAGAAGCAAGACGATCAACCTAAACCATCCTTCCTATAGTGCTCATACCCGATATGTGTGTTCTGCCAAGAGTAAAAAGAGTGACGTTTCACCCTGGAAGATTCTGCAGGTAGCAAGTGCGTATTCTCCATGGCCACTGCATCTCTGAAACCTTAGAGAAAAGGCAAGGGGTGTTCATGTTCCTGGCAAGGACATGCAGTGAGAGCCCTGCACTTGAGAAGGACGCAAAGGCCTTTGTAGCTGGGTGTCCAAAGGGCTGTCGGCTCACCAACCGTGGTTTCTGTGCCTGGGACTGCAGCCCAATCTGTGTCTCGGCTCTTCGGAACTCACAGATCGACCCCAGATCATTTCCTCCTGCCTGGCTTTCTGCCACGGGTCCTAGCTGCAAGCACCTATTTCCATGTAGAAACTTCGCACTCAGTGAGATCACGGGGCATGGCTCCCTGGCTTCACTGCTTCTGCTGGCAAGAGTCTATGTCCCTTTCACGAGAACCCTCATGTTTCCACTGTCCATTGTTCCGTCCCCTAGCCTCGATCCCTCTGGCTGCTCACACTCACAAGTGTACTGGCAGGCGCTTCTGTGCACGCATGTGCACACACGTCTACGTGTGCACAGTCAGATCCCTGAGAGGAGACTTAGACTTATGCAGAAGTACAGGCTTTCTTGTCCAGGAACATGAATTTTGGTAAGCACTAGGCGTTATTTGTCCCAGTTACTTTCTCTCCCTGCCTCGTCGATCGTGTCAGCTTGCACTTCTAACTCTGTGACTTGCCCTCAAGGTTATCAAAATCTTGGCATTGTTCATGACACGGACCGACCTGCAGAGCATCGGGCAGGCCTGGATGTGCTCGCCGTGGACAGCTGAGTGACCTGCGCCCGTCTTCCACATTCTCCCATATCCTTGGGCAGCTTCATGGTACCAGTCACGTTAGAATGATTCCATTACCTGTGCATTCCTTCAGAGAACCAGAAACCAAGGGACTTTGGGGCCTAATGACGTGGGCCAGAAAGACACACAGACCCACATTAACACAGGTGACACAAGCCCACATGTGTATATACACACACATGTGCGGCATGAGGACCAAACGCAAAGAGGGACCACAACCCTCTCAGTAGTTGTAGATGCTCGTTCCGAACAATGTGGGAGATGTCATCAGTAGGAACCATGTCCTTGCCTTGTGGCCCCCTGTCCACCTCATGCCGCAGCTCTTCTCTATTTTCCCAAGCCGGCCTGAAGCCAGTTCCAGCGCGGCCTGTGTGGTCGCGGTAAGATGGCTAGTGGTGGATGTGGAAAATCAACAAGACCCCAAAGTCAGCACTCAGGTGCACTGGCAGCCCAGGGAGGGCGCCCTTACAGTCATAGCCTATCGCAGGAGCAAGGGCGGGGGGAAGGACCCAGACAATCGAAAACTCTCTGAGCAGCAGGAGGCCGGGGATGGCCAGATTGACAGAAGAATGATTCTGACAAGCAGACGTCATTCACCCTGCCTGGAGCAGAATCACCAATGACTCTGGCACTGAAACCACAGCTGCTTGAAGGGAGACTTGCTTCACTCATGGCCACACCGAGTCCCCAAGCCTTCAGTTTCAGCACGTCACCTGCTACATTCATGACCCAAACCCAGCCTCCACAGTCAGCTTGCCTGAACCTGAGGATCGCCTTCTGGGAAAGGACAATGCCCCAGTCTCTACACGGCTCTTCCCTCAGGGCCCACCTGCAAACCACCACAACACCTGTGTTTCTGTCAGCTACCTCTCATAGCACAAATTTCCTCACTGTGGTAGTACTTCAGGGCATCATTCCACACTTCCTGCCCAATGATCTGATGGCAACATGAGCAAGGTCAGCGCGGGGATGACCAGGCCGCTATCCCTCCCATGAGGAGGCAAGAGCTGCAACATCAATAGCCAACTGTGCATGCGCTCGAACCAAACCCACCTCACCAATCCTGTTCGATTCTGGGCAGTTGTGGACTGACAAACAATTGAGAAAGTTGAGGCTCCTGGAGTACGGCCTGCGCCTGAGGGCTCCCACGCTCAAAGTCCCAGAACCAGTGGACTGGAGTCAACCGACATACCCTATGCCCTCAAAGAGACAGCGGACACAGGGACGCATGCCGCAGCTGAAGCAACTTGCCCCCCCACCCACCCTGGCCTACTTGGACACGCACACTCAACACCCTGGGCCCACGTTTACAGTGATTTCAAGGTAATATTCCTTAAGAATCACCGTGCTCCAGAAAGGAGAAGATCAGCTTGCCGTGGGACTGTGGATGGCTCTGCACCTAAACCTGCCAGCACAGGGAGGAGGCAAAAGTTGCAAGCTACTAGGGGCCTCAGCTTGCCTCCCAGGCAGGCATTAACAGCCTCCATGACGCCTCTCCACATTCTCACAGAAGAGGCCCATGCATAACACATTCCCCAGATCCCTGTCATGTGCCAAGCCCAGCCATCCTCTGCCTCCCTCACTGACTTTGAAGTCCATCAAGTAGCTAAGAAAATCTTCATCCTGGGTGCCGATTATGACAGACACGGGAGGGCGGTTCATAATCTGCTTTATGTCATGGAGCCATTAAGGACACAGGCCGGGCCAAGAAGAGCCAGGAGCAACAGCCCTCATCTGGCCTGGAGAAGGACAGTGGAACAGGCATCTGCCAGGATGCTGGGCACTCCCACTTGCCCGGTTGCCACTGACGTCTTCAGGCCCTGCAATACCATCAGACACGCTCGTGGCTCTGGGTTCCTTAGGCTGTTCTGCATCTCAGGTGATCTGCATCTCGCAACCAGGGTCTATTTCTGACCTCTACTGCCCGCCTACTGTCCCGTGTTTGCTGGCTAGTGGCATGTCCCTTGTAACATCTTAGGACTTGCAGTCCTTGTGACCACCTTATCTGAAAGACACTGGGGTGTGTGTGTGTTTCTATGTGTGTCTGCATGGGTGTGTATCTCTGTGTGTGGCTGTCTGCGTGTGTGCGAGACTCCCATGTCTCAGCTATTTCCAGGAATCATCCACATTTACCACAATAAATGTCTGCACTAGCTGCTCTAGTGCACTTTCTCTGGTCATTTCTGACCTAGAGGCTTGGGCTACTGGTCCTCCACAGACACAGGCCTTAAGGACAAACCCAGAGTCATGGCTGTGACCCTTACAGGTGTGGCTCTGCCGAGATTCACTTCGGCTGTGCCTTTGGAACATGCGTCTGGCTGGACCACACTTCCCTGAGGGGCCTCTGGTGCCCGTCCTGTGACGCCACCATGGTCCCCTCCACATCCTCCTGATTCTGCCCCACTGCTTGCTCCTCATCCTCCCCCTCCGCTTCCTAAGAAGGGGACACTGAGGAGCAGCAAGTAGAATACATCTTTGGCACAAAAGCCACAGATGCCCTAGATGATGGCGCTTCTCCGAACTAAGTGACGCTTCCTGCTGAGATGGTTCATGCACATGAACCGAACGGGGACCTGGCAGTTAATCTCCTGCCGGGAACTCAGTTCCAGCTGCAAGGTGGGCAGTGCCAGTTAGCTCATCTAGCGCCAGCCACTCATTTGGGCTTCCGAGTCTTTCCAGGCCATGCTTCTCCACTGTCTGCTCCACCAACTCCTAGGAGAACCCCTCTTCCTGCTCCTCATCTGCCACAACCTTCACGTCCTCCATGACGTCTTCCAACAGCAATGGCATTCCCATGCGATCCCCGCGTCGTGTCCGTCCACCAGGGCCCCATTGTCCTCCAACACGTCCACCACGTAGAGGGTGACACATTCGCCTGGTGTGCCCCCTGGTGGCTGCAACGTCCCAGCCGTGTACAATATCTGGATTGCAGGCTCCTTGGCCACTGACCCGTGAGCACCTGGTCTCCCAGCTAAGAAGGTCTGGAGTCTCGGGATGCTCCAGTCTTCTTCTGGCCGCCTCTCACGCTCCTCTTGGACCTGGCTGTGACCCTGAGCTGGGGCAGGTGCGAAGGGCCCGAACATAAGAGCACAGCAAGTGGTGGGCAAAGGCGGCCCAGGCTGCAGTAACCGCTTGGGGCTCGCTAGTCCTTTGGGGCGGGGTGAGAGTGGAATGGTCGGCAGATGGGACCTGGCGTGCGGCAGGTGGCCTGAGGCTGACGAATGGGGTTCCGCAGAGGCCAGGAGAATGTGCACGGAGATCAGCCGAACACGAGAACTTCGTCTGCTCTGAGACACGCTCAGGATGCTGGGACAAATCTAGACGGAAGGCAGAGAGGGGAGTGGGGGGCACCCTGTTGGACACGCCCCTAGTCCAGAGGGCCGCTTTCCCACTTCCTGGGCTCCATCGTCCCCACGTGGCGCCATTCAGGTTCATGGATTGCACGGCTATTGCATCTGCTTCTACCCCAGGCGCTGGCATTCAATTGGCATCTGGAAATACAAACCATGGTTTCTCGCTCCACAAGGCAAACAGCACACTCCTGTGTCCCATGGGACTTTCAATGCCTGGGAGCTTTCGCTGAGTATCCCAAGGATAGGCAGGAAGGTAAAGTGACTGGATTCTTATCTCCATGGGACAGGAGCCTGTTGCTGTCCGGATGGTAGGGGAGTGTGTACAAAGCCCAAGGTTTACAACACTTGACCTCCACTGTTCAGGGGCACCAGAGCCATAGGGCAGAGTTCGCTCTCTTTGTCTCTTTGTCTTTGCTTCTCACATAGCACTGTTTCTGCCCATCCTGCTGTGTGTGCACCAGGGGCTGCTGTCTGTGTGTCTCTGGCTCTCTAAGTGGTGCTGTGGGCCTCTCCCATTCTCCGGACACCAGCGCTCAGAAGAGATGCTTAAACATGGAATGAAGGCAAGCTAATCTCCTCCTCAGTGAGTTGCACTCATGGCAGATCAGACTGTTCCGGGCACAGGGGCGGAGAGGGCTTTGTCAAATTGGGAAGCCCATGTTGGGTTTTCACTGCTGAACTGCAGAAGGGGCCCGGCGAAACTCCCTCCATCGCTGGGCAGACATGAACGCTGCACAGGTCTCTGCCGGCATGGCCACACCTTGCACAGCGGGAGAAACGGATCACGGTCTCCTAACGTGACGGAACTCCCGGAAAGTTGCTGGAATGCTGAACAGTGAGAGAGTCAGGACAACACCCCCCTAAGTTCTATGACACACCGGTGCTGGAGGACTGCAGGATGGCTGTTTACCATATCGAGCACCTTTAAAAGAGGTTCTGTTCTCCAGGTGAGATCACATCCCATTTTACCCAGTGGACCAATCCTGTGTGGCCGGGAGAAGCAAGACGATCAACCTAAACCATCCTTCCTATAGTGCTCATACCCGATATGTGTGTTCTGCCAAGAGTAAAAAGAGTGACGTTTCACCCTGGAAGATTCTGCAGGTAGCAAGTGCGTATTCTCCATGGCCACTGCATCTCTGAAACCTTAGAGAAAAGGCAAGGGGTGTTCATGTTCCTGGCAAGGACATGCAGTGAGAGCCCTGCACTTGAGAAGGACGCAAAGGCCTTTGTAGCTGGGTGTCCAAAGGGCTGTCGGCTCACCAACCATGGTTTCTGTGCCTGGGACTGCAGCCCAATCTGTGTCTCGGCTCTTCGGAACTCACAGATCGACCCCAGATCATTTCCTCCTGCCTGGCTTTCTGCCACGGGTCCTAGCTGCAAGCACCTATTTCCATGTAGAAACTTCGCACTCAGTGAGATCACGGGGCATGGCTCCCTGGCTTCACTGCTTCTGCTGGCAAGAGTCTATGTCCCTTTCACGAGAACCCTCATGTTTCCACTGTCCATTGTTCCGTCCCCTAGCCTCGATCCCTCTGGCTGCTCACACTCACAAGTGTACTGGCAGGCGCTTCTGTGCACGCATGTGCACACACGTCTACGTGTGCACAGTCAGATCCCTGAGAGGAGACTTAGACTTATGCAGAAGTACAGGCTTTCTTGTCCAGGAACATGAATTTTGGTAAGCACTAGGCGTTATTTGTCCCAGTTACTTTCTCTCCCTGCCTCGTCGATCGTGTCAGCTTGCACTTCTAACTCTGTGACTTGCCCTCAAGGTTATCAAAATCTTGGCATTGTTCATGACACGGACCGACCTGCAGAGCATCGGGCAGGCCTGGATGTGCTCGCCGTGGACAGCTGAGTGACCTGCGCCCGTCTTCCACATTCTCCCATATCCTTGGGCAGCTTCATGGTACCAGTCACGTTAGAATGATTCCATTACCTGTGCATTCCTTCAGAGAACCAGAAACCAAGGGACTTTGGGGCCTAATGACGTGGGCCAGAAAGACACACAGACCCACATTAACACAGGTGACACAAGCCCACATGTGTATATACACACACATGTGCGGCATGAGGACCAAACGCAAAGAGGGACCACAACCCTCTCAGTAGTTGTAGATGCTCGTTCCGAACAATGTGGGAGATGTCATCAGTAGGAACCATGTCCTTGCCTTGTGGCCCCCTGTCCACCTCATGCCGCAGCTCTTCTCTATTTTCCCAAGTCGGCCTGAAGCCAGTTCCTGCGCGGCCTGTGTGGTCGCGGTAAGATGGCGAGTGGTGGATGTGGAAAATCAACAAGACCCCAAAGTCAGCACTCAGGTGCACTGGCAGCCCAGGGAGGGCGCCCTTACAGTCATAGCCTATCGCAGGAGCAAGGGCGGGGGGAAGGACCCAGACAATCGAAAACTCTCTGAGCAGCAGGAGGCCGGGGATGGCCAGATTGACAGAAGAATGATTCTGACAAGCAGACGTCATTCACCCTGCCTGGAGCAGAATCACCAATGACTCTGGCACTGAAACCACAGCTGCTTGAAGGGAGACTTGCTTCACTCATGGCCACACAGAGTCCCCAAGCCTTCAGTTTCAGCACGTCACCTGCTACATTCATGACCCAAACCCAGCCTCCACAGTCAGCTTGCCTGAACCTGAGGATCGCCTTCTGGGAAAGGACAATGCCCCAGTCTCTACACGGCTCTTCCCTCAGGGCCCACCTGCAAACCACCACAACACCTGTGTTTCTGTCAGCTACCTCTCATAGCACAAATTTCCTCACTGTGGTAGTACTTCAGAGCATCATTCCACACTTCCTGCCCAATGATCTGATGGCAACATGAGCAAGGTCAGCGCGGGGATGACCAGGCCGCTATCCCTCCCATGAGGAGGCAAGAGCTGCAACATCAATAGCCAACTGTGCATGCGCTCGAACCAAACCCACCTCACCAATCCTGTTCGATTCTGGGCAGTTGTGGACTGACAAACAATTGAGAAAGTTGAGGCTCCTGGAGTACGGCCTGCGCCTGAGGGCTCCCACGCTCAAAGTCCCAGAACCAGTGGACTGGAGTCAACCGACATACCCTATGCCCTCAAAGAGACAGCGGACACAGAGACGCATGCCGCAGCTGAAGCAACTTCCCCACCCACCCACCCTGGCCTACTTGGACACGCACACTCAACACTCTGGGCCCACTTTTACAGTGATTTCAAGGTAATATTCCTTAAGAATCACCGTGCTCCAGAAAGGAGAAGATCAGCTTGCCGTGGGACTGTGGATGGCTCTGCACCTAAACCTGCCAGCACAGGGAGGAGGCAAAAGTTGCAAGCTACTAGGGGCCTCAGCTTGCCTCCCAGGCAGGCATTAACAGCCTCCATGACGCCTCTCCACATTCTCACAGAAGAGGCCCATGCATAACACATTCCCCAGATCCCTGTCATGTGCCAAGCCCAGCCATCCTCTGCCTCCCTCACTGACTTTGAAGTCCATCAAGTAGCTAAGAAAATCTTCATCCTGGGTGCCGATTATGACAGACACGGGAGGGCGGTTCATAATCTGCTTTATGTCATGGAGCCATTAAGGACACAGGCCGGGCCAAGAAGAGCCAGGAGCAACAGCCCTCATCTGGCCTGGAGAAGGACAGTGGAACAGGCATCTGCCAGGATGCTGGGCACTCCCACTTGCTCGGTTGCCACTGACGTCTTCAGGCCCTGCAATACCATCAGACACGCTCGTGGCTCTGGGTTCCTTAGGCTGTTCTGCAGCTCAGGTGATCTGCATCTCGCAACCAGGGTCTATTTCTGACCTCTACTGCCCGCCTACTGTCCCGTGTTTGCTGGCTAGTGGCATGTCCCTTGTAACATCTTAGGACTTGCAGTCCTTGTGACCACCTTATCTGAAAGACACTGGGGTGTGTGTGTGTTTCTATGTGTGTCTGCATGGGTGTGTATCTCTGTGTGTGGCTGTCTGCGTGTGTGCGAGACTCCCATGTCTCAGCTATTTCCAGGAATCATCCACATTTACCACAATAAATGTCTGCACTAGCTGCTCTAGTGCACTTTCTCTGGTCATTTCTGACCTAGAGGCTTGGGCTACTGGTCCTCCACAGACACAGGCCTTAAGGACAAACCCAGAGTCATGGCTGTGACCCTTACAGGTGTGGCTCTGCCGAGATTCACTTCGGCTGTGCCTTTGGAACATGCGTCTGGCTGGACCACACTTCCCTGAGGGGCCTCTGGTGCCCGTCCTGTGACGCCACCATGGTCCCCTCCACATCCTCCTGATTCTGCCCCACTGCTTGCTCCTCATCCTCCCCCTCCGCTTCCTAAGAAGGGGACACTGAGGAGCAGCAAGTAGAATACATCTTTGGCACAAAAGCCACAGATGCCCTAGATGATGGCGCTTCTCCGAACTAAGTGACGCTTCCTGCTGAGATGGTTCATGCACATGAACCGAACGGGGACCTGGCAGTTAATCTCCTGCCGGGAACTCAGTTCCAGCTGCAAGGTGGGCAGTGCCAGTTAGCTCATCTAGCGCCAGCCACTCATTTGGGCTTCCGAGTCTTTCCAGGCCATGCTTCTCCACTGTCTGCTCCACCAACTCCTAGGAGAACCCCTCTTCCTGCTCCTCATCTGCCACAACCTTCACGTCCTCCATGACGTCTTCCAACAGCAATGGCATTCCCATGCGATCCCCGCGTCGTGTCCGTCCACCAGGGCCCCATTGTCCTCCAACACGTCCACCACGTAGAGGGTGACACATTCGCCTGGTGTGCCCCCTGGTGGCTGCAACGTCCCAGCCGTGTACAATATCTGGATTGCAGGCTCCTTGGCCACTGACCCGTGAGCACCTGGTCTCCCAGCTAAGAAGGTCTGGAGTCTCGGGATGCTCCAGTCTTCTTCTGGCCGCCTCTCACGCTCCTCTTGGACCTGGCTGTGACCCTGAGCTGGGGCAGGTGCGAAGGGCCCGAACATAAGAGCACAGCAAGTGGTGGGCAAAGGCGGCCCAGGCTGCAGTAACCGCTTGGGGCTCGCTAGTCCTTTGGGGCGGGGTGAGAGTGGAATGGTCGGCAGATGGGACCTGGCGTGCGGCAGGTGGCCTGAGGCTGACGAATGGGGTTCCGCAGAGGCCAGGAGAATGTGCACGGAGATCAGCCGAACACGAGAACTTCGTCTGCTCTGAGACACGCTCAGGATGCTGGGACAAATCTAGACGGAAGGCAGAGAGGGGAGTGGGGGGCACCCTGTTGGACACGCCCCTAGTCCAGAGGGCCGCTTTCCCACTTCCTGGGCTCCATCGTCCCCACGTGGCGCCATTCAGGTTCATGGATTGCACGGCTATTGCATCTGCTTCTACCCCAGGCGCTGGCATTCAATTGGCATCTGGAAATACAAACCATGGTTTCTCGCTCCACAAGGCAAACAGCACACTCCTGTGTCCCATGGGACTTTCAATGCCTGGGAGCTTTCGCTGAGTATCCCAAGGATAGGCAGGAAGGTAAAGTGACTGGATTCTTATCTCCATGGGACAGGAGCCTGTTGCTGTCCGGATGGTAGGGGAGTGTGTACAAAGCCCAAGGTTTACAACACTTGACCTCCACTGTTCAGGGGCACCAGAGCCATAGGGCAGAGTTCGCTCTCTTTGTCTCTTTGTCTTTGCTTCTCACATAGCACTGTTTCTGCCCATCCTGCTGTGTGTGCACCAGGGGCTGCTGTCTGTGTGTCTCTGGCTCTCTAAGTGGTGCTGTGGGCCTCTCCCATTCTCCGGACACCAGCGCTCAGAAGAGGTGCTTAAACATGGAATGAAGGCAAGCTCATCTCCTCCTCAGTGAGTTGCACTCATGGCAGATCAGACTGTTCCGGGCACAGAGGCGGAGAGGGCTTTGTCAAATTGGGAAGCCCATGTTGGGTTTTCACTGCTGAACTGCAGAAGGGGCCCGGCGAAACTCCCTCCATCGCTGGGCAGACATGAACGCTGCACAGGTCTCTGCCGGCATGGCCACACCTTGCACAGCGGGAGAAACGGATCACGGTCTCCTGACGTGACGGAACTCCCGGAACGTTGCTGGAATGCTGAACAGTGAGAGGGTCAGGACAACACCCCCCTAAGTTCCATGACACACCGGTGCTGGAGGACTGCAGGATGGCTGTTTACCATATCGAGCACCTTTAAAAGAGGTTCTGTTCTCCAGGTGAGATCACATCCCATTTTACCCAGTGGACCAATCCTGTGTGGCCGGGAGAAGCAAGACGATCAACCTAAACCATCCTTCCTATAGTGCTCATACCCGATATGTGTGTTCTGCCACCCTGGAAGATTCTGCAGGTAGCAAGTGCTTATGCTCCACGGCCACTGCATCTCTGAAACCTTAGAGAAAAGGCAAGGGGTGTTCATGTTCCTGGCAAGGACATGCAGTGAGAGCCCTGCACTTGAGAAGGACGCAAAGGCCTTTGTAGCTGGGTGTCCAAAGGGCTGTCGGCTCACCAACCGTGGTTTCTGTGCCTGGGACTGCAGCCCAATCTGTGTCTCGGCTCTTCGGAACTCACAGATCGACCCCAGATCATTTCCTCCTGCCTGGCTTTCTGCCACGGGTCCTAGCTGCAAGCACCTATTTCCATGTAGAAACTTCGCACTCAGTGAGATCACGGGGCATGGCTCCCTGGCTTCACTGCTTCTGCTGGCAAGAGTCTATGTCCCTTTCACGAGAACCCTCATGTTTCCACTGTCCATTGTTCCGTCCCCTAGCCTCGATCCCTCTGGCTGCTCACACTCACAAGTGTATTGGCAGGCGCTTCTGTGCACGCATGTGCACACACGTCTACGTGTGCACAGTCAGATCCCTGAGAGGAGACTTAGACTTATGCAGAAGTACAGGCTTTCTTGTCCAGGAACATGAATTTTGGTAAGCACTAGGCGTTATTTGTCCCAGTTACTTTCTCTCCCTGCCTCGTCGATCCTGTCAGCTTGCACTTCTAACTCTGTGACTTGCCCTCAAGGTTATCAAAATCGTGGCATTGTTCATGACACGGACCGACCTGCAGAGCATCGGGCAGGCCTGGATGTGCTCGCCGTGGACAGCTGAGTGACCTGCGCCCGTGTTCCACATTCTCCCATATCCTTGGGCAGCTTCATGGTACCAGTCACGTTAGAATGATTCCATTACCTGTGCATTCCTTCAGAGAACCAGAAACCAAGGGACTTTGGGGTCTAATGACGTGGGCCAGAAACACACACAGACCCACATTAACACAGGTGACACAAGCCCACATGTGTATATACACACATGTGCGTCATGAGGACAAAACGCAAAGAGGGACTAAGACCCTCTCAGTAGTTGTAGATGCTCGTTCCGAACAATGTGGGAGATGTCATCAGTAGGAACCATGTCCTTGCCTTGTGGCCCCCTGTCCACCTCATCCCGCAGCTCTTCTCTATTTTCCGAAGTCGGCATGAAGCCAGTTCCAGCGCGGCCTGTGTGGTCGCGGTAAGATGGCGAGTGGTGGATGTGGAAAATCAACAAGACCTCAAAGTCAGCACTCAGGTGCACTGGCAGCCCAGGGAGGGCGCCCTTACAGTCATAGCCTATCGCAGGAGCAAGGGCGGGGGGAAGGACCCAGACAATCGAAAACTCTCTGAGCAGCAGGAGGCCGGGGATGGCCAGATTGACAGAAGAATGATTCTGACAAGCAGACGTCATTCACCCTGCCTGGAGCAGAATCACCAATGACTCTGGCACTGAAACCACAGCTGCTTGAAGGGAGACTTGCTTCACTCATGGCCACACCGAGTCCCCAAGCCTTCAGTTTCAGCACGTCACCTGCTACATTCATGACCCAAACCCAGCCTCCACAGTCAGCTTGCCTGAACCTGAGGATCGCCTTCTGGGAAAGGACAATGCCCCAGTCTCTACACGGCTCTTCCCTCAGGGCCCACCTGCAAACCACCACAACACCTGTGTTTCTGTCAGCTACCTCTCATGGCACAAATTTCCTCACTGTGGTAGTACTTCAGGGCATCATTCCACACGTCCTGCCCAATGATCTGATGGCAACATGAGCAAGGTCAGCGCGGGAATGACCAGGCCGCTATCCCTCCAATGAGGAGGCAAGAGCTGCAACATCAATAGCCAACTGTGCATGCGCTCGAACCAAACCCACCTCACCAATCCTGTTCGATTCTGGGCAGTTGTGGACTGACAAACAATTGAGAAAGTTGAGGCTCCTGGAGTACGGCCTGCGCCTGAGGGCTCCCACGCTCAAAGTCCCAGAACCAGTGGACTGGAGTCAACCGACGTACCCTATGCCCTCAAAGAGACAGCGGACACAGGGACGCATGCCGCAGCTGAAGCAACTTCCCCCCCCACCCACCCTGGCCTACTTGGACACGCACACTCAACACCCTGGGCCCACGTTTACAGTGATTTCAAGGTAATATTCCTTAAGAATCACCGTGCTCCAGAAAGGAGAAGATCAGCTTGCCGTGGGACTGTGGATGGCTCTGCACCTAAACCTGCCAGCACAGGGAGGAGGCAAAAGTTGCAAGCTACTAGGGGCCTCAGCTTGCCTCCCAGGCAGGCATTAACAGCCTCCATGACGCCTCTCCACATTCTCACAGAAGAGGCCCATGCATAACACATTCCCCAGATCCCTGTCATGTGCCAAGCCCAGCCATCCTCTGCCTCCCTCACTGACTTTGAAGTCCATCAAGTAGCTAAGAAAATCTTCATCCTGGGTGCCGATTATGACAGACACGGGAGGGCGGTTCATAATCTGCTTTATGTCATGGAGCCATTAAGGACACAGGCCGGGCCAAGAAGAGCCAGGAGCAACAGCCCTCATCTGGCCTGGAGAAGGACAGTGGAACAGGCATCTGCCAGGATGCTGGGCACTCCCACTTGCTCGGTTGCCACTGACGTCTTCAGGCCCTGCAATACCATCAGACACGCTCGTGGCTCTGGGTTCCTTAGGCTGTTCTGCAGCTCAGGTGATCTGCATCTCGCAACCAGGGTCTATTTCTGACCTCTACTGCCCGCCTACTGTCCCGTGTTTGCTGGCTAGTGGCATGTCCCTTGTAACATCTTAGGACTTGCAGTCCTTGTGACCACCTTATCTGAAAGACACTGGGGTGTGTGTGTGTTTCTATGTGTGTCTGCATGTGTGTGTATCTCTGTGTGTGGCTGTCTGCGTGTGTGCGAGACTCCCATGTCTCAGCTATTTCCAGGAATCATCCACATTTACCACAATAAATGTCTGCACTAGCTGCTCTAGTGCACTTTCTCTGGTCATTTCTGACCTAGAGGCTTGGGCTACTGGTCCTCCACAGACACAGGCCTTAAGGACAAACCCAGAGTCATGGCTGTGACCCTTACAGGTGTGGCTCTGCCGAGATTCACTTCGGCTGTGCCTTTGGAACATGCGTCTGGCTGGACCACACTTCCCTGAGGGGCCTCTGGTGCCCGTCCTGTGACGCCACCATGGTCCCCTCCACATCCTCCTGATTCTGCCCCACTGCTTGCTCCTCATCCTCCCCCTCCGCTTCCTAAGAAGGGGACACTGAGGAGCAGCAAGTAGAATACATCTTTGGCACAAAAGCCACAGATGCCCTAGATGATGGCGCTTCTCCTAACTAAGTGACGCTTCCTGCTGAGATGGTTCATGCACATGAACCGAACGGGGACCTGGCAGTTAATCTCCTGCCGGGAACTCAGTTCCAGCTGCAAGGTGGGCAGTGCCAGTTAGCTCATCTAGCGCCAGCCACTCATTTGGGCTTCCGAGTCTTTCCAGGCCATGCTTCTCCACTGTCTGCTCCACCAACTCCTAGGAGAACCCCTCTTCCTGCTCCTCATCTGCCACAACCTTCACGCCCTCCATGACGTCTTCCACCAGCAATGGCATTCCCATGCGATCCCCGCGTCGTGTCCGTCCACCAGGGCCCCATTGTCCTCCAACACGTCCACCACGTAGAGGGTGACACATTCGCCTGGTGTGCCCCCTGGTGGCTGCAACGTCCCAGCCGTGTACAATATCTGGATTGCAGGCTCCTTGGCCACTGACCCGTGAGCACCTGGTCTCCCAGCTAAGAAGGTCTGGAGTCTCGGGATGCTCCAGTCTTCTTCTGGCCGCCTCTCACGCTCCTCTTGGACCTGGCTGTGACCCTGAGCTGGGGCAGGTGCGAAGGGCCCGAACATAAGAGCACAGCAAGTGGTGGGCAAAGGCGGCCCAGGCTGCAGTAACCGCTTGGGGCTCGCTAGTCCTTTGGGGCGGGGTGAGAGTGGAATGGTCGGCAGATGGGACCTGGCGTGCGGCAGGTGGCCTGAGGCTGACGAATGGGGTTCCGCAGAGGCCAGGAGAATGTGCACGGAGATCAGCCGAACACGAGAACTTCGTCTGCTCTGAGACACGCTCAGGATGCTGGGACAAATCTAGACGGAAGGCAGAGAGGGGAGTGGGGGGCACCCTGTTGGACACGCCCCTAGTCCAGAGGGCCGCTTTCCCACTTCCTGGGCTCCATCGTCCCCACGTGGCGCCATTCAGGTTCATGGATTGCACGGCTATTGCATCTGCTTCTACCCCAGGCGCTGGCATTCAATTGGCATCTGGAAATACAAACCATGGTTTCTCGCTCCACAAGGCAAACAGCACACTCCTGTGTCCCATGGGACTTTCAATGCCTGGGAGCTTTCGCTGAGTATCCCAAGGATAGGCAGGAAGGTAAAGTGACTGGATTCTTATCTCCATGGGACAGGAGCCTGTTGCTGTCCGGATGGTAGGGGAGTGTGTACAAAGCCCAAGGTTTACAACACTTGACCTCCACTGTTCAGGGGCACCAGAGCCATAGGGCAGAGTTCGCTCTCTTTGTCTCTTTGTCTTTGCTTCTCACATAGCACTGTTTCTGCCCATCCTGCTGTGTGTGCACCAGGGGCTGCTGTCTGTGTGTCTCTGGCTCTCTAAGTGGTGCTGTGGGCCTCTCCCATTCTCCGGACACCAGCGCTCAGAAGAGGTGCTTAAACATGGAATGAAGGCAAGCTCATCTCCTCCTCAGTGAGTTGCACTCATGGCAGATCAGACTGTTCCGGGCACAGAGGCGGAGAGGGCTTTGTCAAATTGGGAAGCCCATGTTGGGTTTTCACTGCTGAACTGCAGAAGGGGCCCGGCGAAACTCCCTCCATCGCTGGGCAGACATGAACGCTGCACAGGTCTCTGCCGGCATGGCCACACCTTGCACAGCGGGAGAAACGGATCACGGTCTCCTGACGTGACGGAACTCCCGGAACGTTGCTGGAATGCTGAACAGTGAGAGGGTCAGGACAACACCCCCCTAAGTTCCATGACACACCGTGCTGGAGGACTGCAGGATGGCTGTTTACCATATCGAGCACCTTTAAAAGAGGTTCTGTTCTCCAGGTGAGATCACATCCCATTTTACCCAGTGGACCAATCCTGTGTGGCCGGGAGAAGCAAGACGATCAACCTAAACCATCCTTCCTATAGTGCTCATACCCGATATGTGTGTTCTGCCACCCTGGAAGATTCTGCAGGTAGCAAGTGCGTATTCTCCATGGCCACTGCATCTCTGAAACCTTAGAGAAAAGGCAAGGGGTGTTCATGTTCCTGGCAAGGACATGCAGTGAGAGCCCTGCACTTGAGAAGGACGCAAAGGCCTTTGTAGCTGGGTGTCCAAAGGGCTGTCGGCTCACCAACCGTGGTTTCTGTGCCTGGGACTGCAGCCCAATCTGTGTCTCGGCTCTTCGGAACTCACAGATCGACCCCAGATCATTTCCTCCTGCCTGGCTTTCTGCCACGGGTCCTAGCTGCAAGCACCTATTTCCATGTAGAAACTTCGCACTCAGTGAGATCACGGGGCATGGCTCCCTGGCTTCACTGCTTCTGCTGGCAAGAGTCTATGTCCCTTTCACGAGAACCCTCATGTTTCCACTGTCCATTGTTCCGTCCCCTAGCCTCGATCCCTCTGGCTGCTCACACTCACAAGTGTATTGGCAGGCGCTTCTGTGCACGCATGTGCACACACGTCTACGTGTGCACAGTCAGATCCCTGAGAGGAGACTTAGACTTATGCAGAAGTACAGGCTTTCTTGTCCAGGAACATGAATTTTGGTAAGCACTAGGCGTTATTTGTCCCAGTTACTTTCTCTCCCTGCCTCGTCGATCCTGTCAGCTTGCACTTCTAACTCTGTGACTTGCCCTCAAGGTTATCAAAATCTTGGCATTGTTCATGACACGGACCGACCTGCAGAGCATCGGGCAGGCCTGGATGTGCTCGCCGTGGACAGCTGAGTGACCTGCGCCCGAGTTCCACATTCTCCCATATCCTTGGGCAGCTTCATGGTACCAGTCACGTTAGAATGATTCCATTACCTGTGCATTCCTTCAGAGAACCAGAAACCAAGGGACTTTGGGGTCTAATGACGTGGGCCAGAAACACACACAGACCCACATTAACACAGGTGACACAAGCCCACATGTGTATATACACACACATGTGCGTCATGAGGACAAAACGCAAAGAGGGACTAAGACCCTCTCAGTAGTTGTAGATGCTCGTTCCGAACAATGTGGGAGATGTCATCAGTAGGAACCATGTCCTTGCCTTGTGGCCCCCTGTCCACCTCATCCCGCAGCTCTTCTCTATTTTCCGAAGTCGGCCTGAAGCCAGTTCCAGCGCGGCCTGTGTGGTCGCGGTAAGATGGCGAGTGGTGGATGTGGAAAATCAACAAGACCTCAAAGTCAGCACTCAGGTGCACTGGCAGCCCAGGGAGGGCGCCCTTACAGTCATAGCCTATCGCAGGAGCAAGGGCGGGGGGAAGGACCCAGACAATCGAAAACTCTCTGAGCAGCAGGAGGCCGGGGATGGCCAGATTGACAGAAGAATGATTCTGACAAGCAGACGTCATTCACCCTGCCTGGAGCAGAATCACCAATGACTCTGGCACTGAAACCACAGCTGCTTGAAGGGAGACTTGCTTCACTCATGGCCACACCGAGTCCCCAAGCCTTCAGTTTCAGCACGTCACCTGCTACATTCATGACCCAAACCCAGCCTCCACAGTCAGCTTGCCTGAACCTGAGGATCGCCTTCTGGGAAAGGACAATGCCCCAGTCTCTACACGGCTCTTCCCTCAGGGCCCACCTGCAAACCACCACAACACCTGTGTTTCTGTCAGCTACCTCTCATGGCACAAATTTCCTCACTGTGGTAGTACTTCAGGGCATCATTCCACACGTCCTGCCCAATGATCTGATGGCAACATGAGCAAGGTCAGCGCGGGAATGACCAGGCCGCTATCCCTCCAATGAGGAGGCAAGAGCTGCAACATCAATAGCCAACTGTGCATGCGCTCGAACCAAACCCACCTCACCAATCCTGTTCGATTCTGGGCAGTTGTGGACTGACAAACAATTGAGAAAGTTGAGGCTCCTGGAGTACGGCCTGCGCCTGAGGGCTCCCACGCTCAAAGTCCCAGAACCAGTGGACTGGAGTCAACCGACGTACCCTATGCCCTCAAAGAGACAGCGGACACAGGGACGCATGCCGCAGCTGAAGCAACTTCCCCCCCCCACCCACCCTGGCCTACTTGGACACGCACACTCAACACCCTGGGCCCACGTTTACAGTGATTTCAAGGTAATATTCCTTAAGAATCACCGTGCTCCAGAAAGGAGAAGATCAGCTTGCCGTGGGACTGTGGATGGCTCTGCACCTAAACCTGCCAGCACAGGGAGGAGGCAAAAGTTGCAAGCTACTAGGGGCCTCAGCTTGCCTCCCAGGCAGGCATTAACAGCCTCCATGACGCCTCTCCACATTCTCACAGAAGAGGCCCATGCATAACACATTCCCCAGATCCCTGTCATGTGCCAAGCCCAGCCATCCTCTGCCTCCCTCACTGACTTTGAAGTCCATCAAGTAGCTAAGAAAATCTTCATCCTGGGTGCCGATTATGACAGACACGGGAGGGCGGTTCATAATCTGCTTTATGTCATGGAGCCATTAAGGACACAGGCCGGGCCAAGAAGAGCCAGGAGCAACAGCCCTCATCTGGCCTGGAGAAGGACAGTGGAACAGGCATCTGCCAGGATGCTGGGCACTCCCACTTGCTCGGTTGCCACTGACGTCTTCAGGCCCTGCAATACCATCAGACACGCTCGTGGCTCTGGGTTCCTTAGGCTGTTCTGCAGCTCAGGTGATCTGCATCTCGCAACCAGGGTCTATTTCTGACCTCTACTGCCCGCCTACTGTCCCGTGTTTGCTGGCTAGTGGCATGTCCCTTGTAACATCTTAGGACTTGCAGTCCTTGTGACCACCTTATCTGAAAGACACTGGGGTGTGTGTGTGTTTCTATGTGTGTCTGCATGTGTGTGTATCTCTGTGTGTGGCTGTCTGCGTGTGTGCGAGACTCCCATGTCTCAGCTATTTCCAGGAATCATCCACATTTACCACAATAAATGTCTGCACTAGCTGCTCTAGTGCACTTTCTCTGGTCATTTCTGACCTAGAGGCTTGGGCTACTGGTCCTCCACAGACACAGGCCTTAAGGACAAACCCAGAGTCATGGCTGTGACCCTTACAGGTGTGGCTCTGCCGAGATTCACTTCGGCTGTGCCTTTGGAACATGCGTCTGGCTGGACCACACTTCCCTGAGGGGCCTCTGGTGCCCGTCCTGTGACGCCACCATGGTCCCCTCCACATCCTCCTGATTCTGCCCCACTGCTTGCTCCTCATCCTCCCCCTCCGCTTCCTAAGAAGGGGACACTGAGGAGCAGCAAGTAGAATACATCTTTGGCACAAAAGCCACAGATGCCCTAGATGATGGCGCTTCTCCGAACTAAGTGACGCTTCCTGCTGAGATGGTTCATGCACATGAACCGAACGGGGACCTGGCAGTTAATCTCCTGCCGGGAACTCAGTTCCAGCTGCAAGGTGGGCAGTGCCAGTTAGCTCATCTAGCGCCAGCCACTCATTTGGGCTTCCGAGTCTTTCCAGGCCATGCTTCTCCACTGTCTGCTCCACCAACTCCTAGGAGAACCCCTCTTCCTGCTCCTCATCTGCCACAACCTTCACGCCCTCCATGACGTCTTCCACCAGCAATGGCATTCCCATGCGATCCCCGCGTCGTGTCCGTCCACCAGGGCCCCATTGTCCTCCAACACGTCCACCACGTAGAGGGTGACACATTCGCCTGGTGTGCCCCCTGGTGGCTGCAACGTCCCAGCCGTGTACAATATCTGGATTGCAGGCTCCTTGGCCACTGACCCGTGAGCACCTGGTCTCCCAGCTAAGAAGGTCTGGAGTCTCGGGATGCTCCAGTCTTCTTCTGGCCGCCTCTCACGCTCCTCTTGGACCTGGCTGTGACCCTGAGCTGGGGCAGGTGCGAAGGGCCCGAACATAAGAGCACAGCAAGTGGTGGGCAAAGGCGGCCCAGGCTGCAGTAACCGCTTGGGGCTCGCTAGTCCTTTGGGGCGGGGTGAGAGTGGAATGGTCGGCAGATGGGACCTGGCGTGCGGCAGGTGGCCTGAGGCTGACGAATGGGGTTCCGCAGAGGCCAGGAGAATGTGCACGGAGATCAGCCGAACACGAGAACTTCATCTGCTCTGAGACACGCTCAGGATGCTGGGACAAATCTAGACGGAAGGCAGAGAGGGGAGTGGGGGGCACCCTGTTGGACACGCCCCTAGTCCAGAGGGCCGCTTTCCCACTTCCTGGGCTCCATCGTCCCCACGTGGCGCCATTCAGGTTCATGGATTGCACGGCTATTGCATCTGCTTCTACCCCAGGCGCTGGCATTCAATTGGCATCTGGAAATACAAACCATGGTTTCTCGCTCCACAAGGCAAACAGCACACTCCTGTGTCCCATGGGACTTTCAATGCCTGGGAGCTTTCGCTGAGTATCCCAAGGATAGGCAGGAAGGTAAAGTGACTGGATTCTTATCTCCATGGGACAGGAGCCTGTTGCTGTCCGGATGGTAGGGGAGTGTGTACAAAGCCCAAGGTTTACAACACTTGACCTCCACTGTTCAGGGGCACCAGAGCCATAGGGCAGAGTTCGCTCTCTTTGTCTCTTTGTCTTTGCTTCTCACATAGCACTGTTTCTGCCCATCCTGCTGTGTGTGCACCAGGGGCTGCTGTCTGTGTGTCTCTGGCTCTCTAAGTGGTGCTGTGGGCCTCTCCCATTCTCCGGACACCAGCGCTCAGAAGAGGTGCTTAAACATGGAATGAAGGCAAGCTCATCTCCTCCTCAGTGAGTTGCACTCATGGCAGATCAGACTGTTCCGGGCACAGGGGCGGAGAGGGCTTTGTCAAATTGGGAAGCCCATGTTGGGTTTTCACTGCTGAACTGCAGAAGGGGCCCGGCGAAACTCCCTCCATCGCTGGGCAGACATGAACGCTGCACAGGTCTCTGCCAGCATGGCCACACCTTGCACAGCGGGAGAAACGGATCACGGTCTCCTGACGTGACGGAACTCCCGGAAAGTTGCTGGAATGCTGAAGAGTGAGAGGGTCAGGACAACACCCCCCTAAGTTCCATGACACACCGGTGCTGGAGGACTGCAGGATGGCTGTTTACCATATCGAGCACCTTTAAAAGAGGTTCTGTTCTCCAGGTGAGATCACATCCCATTTTACCCAGTGGACCAATCCTGTGTGGCCAGGAGAAGCAAGACGGTCAACCTAAACCATCCTTCCTATAGTGCTCATACCCTATATGTGTGTTCTGCCAAGAGTAAAAAGAGTGACGTTTCACCCTGGAAGATTCTGCAGGTAGCAAGTGCGTATTCTCCATGGCCACTGCATCTCTGAAACCTTAGAGAAAAGGCAAGGGGTGTTCATGTTCCTGGCAAGGACATGCAGTGAGAGCCCTGCACTTGAGAAGGACGCAAAGGCCTTTGTAGCTGGGTGTCCAAAGGGCTGTCGGCTCACCAACCGTGGTTTCTGTGCCTGGGACTGCAGCCCAATCTGTGTCTCGGCTCTTCGGAACTCACAGATCGACCCCAGATCATTTCCTCCTGCCTGGCTTTCTGCCACGGGTCCTAGCTGCAAGCACCTATTTCCATGTAGAAACTTCGCACTCAGTGAGATCACGGGGCATGGCTCCCTGGCTTCACTGCTTCTGCTGGCAAGAGTCTATGTCCCTTTCACGAGAACCCTCATGTTTCCACTGTCCATTGTTCCGTCCACTAGCCTCGATCCCTCTGGCTGCTCACACTCACAAGTGTACTGGCAGGCGCTTCTGTGCACGCATGTGCACACACGTCTACGTGTGCACAGTCAGATCCCTGAGAGGAGACTTAGACTTATGCAGAAGTACAGGCTTTCTTGTCCAGGAACATGAATTTTGGTAAGCACTAGGCGTTATTTGTCCCAGTTACTTTCTCTCCCTGCCTCGTCGATCGTGTCAGCTTGCACTTCTAACTCTGTGACTTGCCCTCAAGGTTATCAAAATCTTGGCATTGTTCATGACACGGACCGACCTGCAGAGCATCGGGCAGGCCTGGATGTGCTCGCCGTGGACAGCTGAGTGACCTGCGCCCGTCTTCCACATTCTCCCATATCCTTGGGCAGCTTCATGTTACCATTCACGTTAGAATGATTCCATTACCTGTGCATTCCTTCAGAGAACCAGAAACCAAGGAACTTTGGGGCCTAATGACGTGGGCCAGAAAGACACACAGACCCACATTAACACAGGTGACACAAGCCCACATGTGTATATACACACACATGTGCGGCATGAGGACCAAACGCAAAGAGGGACCACAACCCTCTCAGTAGTTGTAGATGCTCGTTCCGAACAATGTGGGAGATGTCATCAGTAGGAACCATGTCCTTGCCTTGTGGCCCCCTGTCCACCTCATGCCGCAGCTCTTCTCTATTTTCCCAAGCCGGCCTGAAGCCAGTTCCAGCGTGGCCTGTGTGGTCGCGGTAAGATGGCGAGTGGTGGATGTGGAAAATCAACAAGACCCCAAAGTCAGCACTCAGGTGCACTGGCAGCCCAGGGAGGGCGCCCTTACAGTCATAGCCTATCGCAGGAGCAAGGGCGGGGGGAAGGACCCAGACAATCGAAAACTCTCTGAGCAGCAGGAGGCCGGGGATGGCCAGATTGACAGAAGAATGATTCTGACAAGCAGACGTCATTCACCCTGCCTGGAGCAGAATCACCAATGACTCTGGCACTGAAACCACAGCTGCTTGAAGGGAGACTTGCTTCACTCATGGCCACACCGAGTCCCCAAGCCTTCAGTTTCAGCACGTCACCTGCTACATTCATGACCCAAACCCAGCCTCCACAGTCAGCTTGCCTGAACCTGAGGATCGCCTTCTGGGAAAGGACAATGCCCCAGTCTCTACACGGCTCTTCCCTCAGGGCCCACCTGCAAACCACCACAACACCTGTGTTTCTGTCAGCTACCTCTCATAGCACAAATTTCCTCACTGTGGTAGTACTTCAGGGCATCATTCCACACTTCCTGCCCAATGATCTGATGGCAACATGAGCAAGGTCAGCGCGGGGATGACCAGGCCGCTATCCCTCCCATGAGGAGGCAAGAGCTGCAACATCAATAGCCAACTGTGCATGCGCTCGAACCAAACCCACCTCACCAATCCTGTTCGATTCTGGGCAGTTGTGGACTGACAAACAATTGAGAAAGTTGAGGCTCCTGGAGTACGGCCTGCGCCTGAGGGCTCCCACGCTCAAAGTCCCAGAACCAGTGGACTGGAGTCAACCGACGTACCCTATGCCCTCAAAGAGACAGCGGACACAGGGACGCATGCCGCAGCTGAAGCAACTTCCCCCCCCCACCCACCCTGGCCTACTTGGACACGCACACTCAACACCCTGGGCCCACGTTTACAGTGATTTCAAGGTAATATTCCTTAAGAATCACCGTGCTCCAGAAAGGAGAAGATCAGCTTGCCGTGGGACTGTGGATGGCTCTGCACCTAAACCTGCCAGCACAGGGAGGAGGCAAAAGTTGCAAGCTACTTGGGGCCTCAGCTTGCCTCCCAGGCAGGCATTAACAGCCTCCATGACGCCTCTCCACATTCTCACAGAAGAGGCCCATGCATAACACATTCCCCAGATCCCTGTCATGTGCCAAGCCCAGCCATCCTCTGCCTCCCTCACTGACTTTGAAGTCCATCAAGTAGCTAAGAAAATCTTCATCCTGGGTGCCGATTATGACAGACACGGGAGGGCGGTTCATAATCTGCTTTATGTCATGGAGCCATTAAGGACACAGGCCGGGCCAAGAAGAGCCAGGAGCAACAGCCCTCATCTGGCCTGGAGAAGGACAGTGGAACAGGCATCTGCCAGGATGCTGGGCACTCCCACTTGCCCAGTTGCCACTGACGTCTTCAGGCCCTGCAATACCATCAGACACGCTCGTGGCTCTGGGTTCCTTAGGCTGTTCTGCAGCTCAGGTGATCTGCATCTCGCAACCAGGGTCTATTTCTGACCTCTACTGCCCGCCTACTGTCCCGTGTTTGCTGGCTAGTGGCATGTCCCTTGTAACATCTTAGGACTTGCAGTCCTTGTGACCACCTTATCTGAAAGACACTGGGGTGTGTGTGTGTTTCTATGTGTGTCTGCATGGGTGTGTATCTCTGTGTGTGGCTGTCTGCGTGTGTGCGAGACTCCCATGTCTCAGCTATTTCCAGGAATCATCCACATTTACCACAATAAATGTCTGCACTAGCTGCTCTAGTGCACTTTCTCTGGTCATTTCTGACCTAGAGGCTTGGGCTACTGGTCCTCCACAGACACAGGCCTTAAGGACAAACCCAGAGTCATGGCTGTGACCCTTACAGGTGTGGCTCTGCCGAGATTCACTTCGGCTGTGCCTTTGGAACATGCGTCTGGCTGGACCACACTTCCCTGAGGGGCCTCTGGTGCCCGTCCTGTGACGCCACCATGGTCCCCTCCACATCCTCCTGATTCTGCCCCACTGCTTGCTCCTCATCCTCCCCCTCCGCTTCCTAAGAAGGGGACACTGAGGAGCAGCAAGTAGAATACATCTTTGGCACAAAAGCCACAGATGCCCTAGATGATGGCGCTTCTCCGAACTAAGTGACGCTTCCTGCTGAGATGGTTCATGCACATGAACCGAACGGGGACCTGGCAGTTAATCTCCTGCCGGGAACTCAGTTCCAGCTGCAAGGTGGGCAGTGCCAGTTAGCTCATCTAGCGCCAGCCACTCATTTGGGCTTCCGAGTCTTTCCAGGCCATGCTTCTCCACTGTCTGCTCCACCAACTCCTAGGAGAACCCCTCTTCCTGCTCCTCATCTGCCACAACCTTCACGTCCTCCATGACGTCTTCCAACAGCAATGGCATTCCCATGCGATCCCCACGTCGTGTCCGTCCACCAGGGCCCCATTGTCCTCCAACACGTCCACCACGTAGAGGGTGACACATTCGCCTGGTGTGCCCCCTGGTGGCTGCAACGTCCCAGCCGTGTACAATATCTGGATTGCAGGCTCCTTGGCCACTGACCCGTGAGCACCTGGTCTCCCAGCTAAGAAGGTCTGGAGTCTCGGGATGCTCCAGTCTTCTTCTGGCCGCCTCTCACGCTCCTCTTGGACCTGGCTGTGACCCTGAGCTGGGGCAGGTGCGAAGGGCCCGAACATAAGAGCACAGCAAGTGGTGGGCAAAGGCGGCCCAGGCTGCAGTAACCGCTTGGGGCTCGCTAGTCCTTTGGGGCGGGGTGAGAGTGGAATGGTCGGCAGATGGGACCTGGCGTGCGGCAGGTGGCCTGAGGCTGACGAATGGGGTTCCGCAGAGGCCAGGAGAATGTGCACGGAGATCAGCCGAACACGAGAACTTCGTCTGCTCTGAGACACGCTCAGGATGCTGGGACAAATCTAGACGGAAGGCAGAGAGGGGAGTGGGGGGCACCCTGTTGGACACGCCCCTAGTCCAGAGGGCCGCTTTCCCACTTCCTGGGCTCCATCGTCCCCACGTGGCGCCATTCAGGTTCATGGATTGCACGGCTATTGCATCTGCTTCTACCCCAGGCGCTGGCATTCAATTGGCATCTGGAAATACAAACCATGGTTTCTCGCTCCACAAGGCAAACAGCACACTCCTGTGTCCCATGGGACTTTCAATGCCTGGGAGCTTTCGCTGAGTATCCCAAGGATAGGCAGGAAGGTAAAGTGACTGGATTCTTATCTCCATGGGACAGGAGCCTGTTGCTGTCCGGATGGTAGGGGAGTGTGTACAAAGCCCAAGGTTTACAACACTTGACCTCCACTGTTCAGGGGCACCAGAGCCATAGGGCAGAGTTCGCTCTCTTTGTCTCTTTGTCTTTGCTTCTCACATAGCACTGTTTCTGCCCATCCTGCTGTGTGTGCACCAGGGGCTGCTGTCTGTGTGTCTCTGGCTCTCTAAGTGGTGCTGTGGGCCTCTCCCATTCTCCGGACACCAGCGCTCAGAAGAGGTGCTTAAACATGGAATGAAGGCAAGCTCATCTCCTCCTCAGTGAGTTGCACTCATGGCAGATCAGACTGTTCCGGGCACAGAGGCGGAGAGGGCTTTGTCAAATTGGGAAGCCCATGTTGGGTTTTCACTGCTGAACTGCAGAAGGGGCCCGGCGAAACTCCCTCCATTGCTGGGCAGACATGAACGCTGCACAGTTCTCTGCCGGCATGGCCACACCTTGCACAGCGGGAGAAACGGATCACGGTCTCCTGACGTGACGGAACTCCCGGAACGTTGCTGGAATGCTGAACAGTGAGAGGGTCAGGACAACACCCCCCTAAGTTCCATGACACACCGGTCCTGGAGGACTGCAGGATGGCTGTTTACCATATCGAGCACCTTTAAAAGAGGTTCTGTTCTCCAGGTGAGATCACATCCCATTTTACCCAGTGGACCAATCCTGTGTGGCCGGGAGAAGCAAGACGATCAACCTAAACCATCCTTCCTATAGTGCTCATACCCGATATGTGTGTTCTGCCAAGAGTAAAAAGAGTGACGTTTCACCGTGGAAGATTCTGCAGGTAGCAAGTGCTTATGCTCCACGGCCACTGCATCTCTGAAACCTTAGAGAAAAGGCAAGGGGTGTTCATGTTCCTGGCAAGGACATGCAGAGAGAGCCCTGCACTTGAGAAGGACGCAAAGGCCTTTGTAGCTGGGTGTCCAAAGGGCTGTCAGCTCACCAACCGTGGTTTCTGTGCCTGGGACTGCAGCCCAATCTGTGTCTCGGCTCTTCGGAACTCACAGATCGACCCCAGATCATTTCCTCCTGCCTGGCTTTCTGCCACGGGTCCTAGCTGCAAGCACCTATTTCCATGTAGAAACTTCGCACTCAGTGAGATCACGGGGCATGGCTCCCTGGCTTCACTGCTTCTGCTGGCAAGAGTCTATGTCCCTTTCACGAGAACCCTCATGTTTCCACTGTCCATTGTTCCGTCCACTAGCCTCGATCCCTCTGGCTGCTCACACTCACAAGTGTACTGGCAGGCGCTTCTGTGCACGCATGTGCACACACGTCTACGTGTGCACAGTCAGATCCCTGAGAGGAGACTTAGACTTATGCAGAAGTACAGGCTTTCTTGTCCAGGAACATGAATTTTGGTAAGCACTAGGCGTTATTTGTCCCAGTTACTTTCTCTCCCTGCCTCGTCGATCGTGTCAGCTTGCACTTCTAACTCTGTGACTTGCCCTCAAGGTTATCAAAATCTTGGCATTGTTCATGACACGGACCGACCTGCAGAGCATCGGGCAGGCCTGGATGTGCTCGCCGTGGACAGCTGAGTGACCTGCGCCCGTCTTCCACATTCTCCCATATCCTTGGGCAGCTTCATGGTACCAGTCACGTTAGAATGATTCCATTACCTGTGCATTCCTTCAGAGAACCAGAAACCAAGGGACTTTGGGGCCTAATGACGTGGGCCAGAAAGACACACAGACCCACATTAACACAGGTGACACAAGCCCACATGTGTATATACACACACATGTGCGGCATGAGGACCAAACGCAAAGAGGGACCACAACCCTCTCAGTAGTTGTAGATGCTCGTTCCGAACAATGTGGGAGATGTCATCAGTAGGAACCATGTCCTTGCCTTGTGGCCCCCTGTCCACCTCATCCCGCAGCTCTTCTCTATTTTCCCAAGCCGGCCTGAAGCCAGTTCCAGCGCGGCCTGTGTGGTCGCGGTAAGATGGCGAGTGGTGGATGTGGAAAATCAACAAGACCCCAAAGTCAGCACTCAGGTGCACTGGCAGCCCAGGGAGGCGCCCTTACATTCATAGCCTATCGCAGGAGCAAGGGCGGGGGGAAGGACCCAGACAATCGAAAACTCTCTGAGCAGCAGGAGGCCGGGGATGGCCAGATTGACAGAAGAATGATTGTGACAAGCAGACGTCATTCACCCTGCCTGGAGCAGAATCACCAATGACTCTGGCACTGAAACCACAGCTGCTTGAAGGGAGACTTGCTTCACTCATGGCCACACCGAGTCCCCAAGCCTTCAGTTTCAGCACGTCACCTGCTACATTCATGACCCAAACCCAGCCTCCACAGTCAGCTTGCCTGAACCTGAGGATCGCCTTCTGGGAAAGGACAATGCCCCAGTCTCTACACGGCTCTTCCCTCAGGGCCCACCTGCAAACCACCACAACACCTGTGTTTCTGTCAGCTACCTCTCATAGCACAAATTTCCTCACTGTGGTAGTACTTCAGGGCATCATTCCACACTTCCTGCCCAATGATCTGATGGCAACATGAGCAAGGTCAGCGCGGGGATGACCAGGCCGCTATCCCTCCCATGAGGAGGCAAGAGCTGCAACATCAATAGCCAACTGTGCATGCGCTCGAACCAAACCCACCTCACCAATCCTGTTCGATTCTGGGCAGTTGTGGACTGACAAACAATTGAGAAAGTTGAGGCTCCTGGAGTACGGCCTGCGCCTGAGGGCTCCCACGCTCAAAGTCCCAGAACCAGTGGACTGGAGTCAACCGACGTACCCTATGCCCTCAAAGAGACAGCGGACACAGGGACGCATGCCGCAGCTGAAGCAACTTCCCCCCCCACCCACCCTGGCCTACTTGGACACGCACACTCAACACCCTGGGCCCACGTTTACAGTGATTTCAAGGTAATATTCCTTAAGAATCACCGTGCTCCAGAAAGGAGAAGATCAGCTTGCCGTGGGACTGTGGATGGCTCTGCACCTAAACCTGCCAGCACAGGGAGGAGGCAAAAGTTGCAAGCTACTTGGGGCCTCAGCTTGCCTCCCAGGCAGGCATTAACAGCCTCCATGACGCCTCTCCACATTCTCACAGAAGAGGCCCATGCATAACACATTCCCCAGATCCCTGTCATGTGCCAAGCCCAGCCATCCTCTGCCTCCCTCACTGACTTTGAAGTCCATCAAGTAGCTAAGAAAATCTTCATCCTGGGTGCCGATTATGACAGACACGGGAGGGCGGTTCATAATCTGCTTTATGTCATGGAGCCATTAAGGACACAGGCCGGGCCAAGAAGAGCCAGGAGCAACAGCCCTCATCTGGCCTGGAGAAGGACAGTGGAACAGGCATCTGCCAGGATGCTGGGCACTCCCACTTGCCCGGTTGCCACTGACGTCTTCAGGCCCTGCAATACCATCAGACACGCTCGTGGCTCTGGGTTCCTTAGGCTGTTCTGCATCTCAGGTGATCTGCATCTCGCAACCAGGGTCTATTTCTGACCTCTACTGCCCGCCTACTGTCCCGTGTTTGCTGGCTAGTGGCATGTCCCTTGTAACATCTTAGGACTTGCAGTCCTTGTGACCACCTTATCTGAAAGACACTGGGGTGTGTGTGTGTTTCTATGTGTGTCTGCATGTGTGTGTATCTCTGTGTGTGGCTGTCTGCGTGTGTGCGAGACTCCCATGTCTCAGCTATTTCCAGGAATCATCCACATTTACCACAATAAATGTCTGCACTAGCTGCTCTAGTGCACTTTCTCTGGTCATTTCTGACCTAGAGGCTTGGGCTACTGGTCCTCCACAGACACAGGCCTTAAGGACAAACCCAGAGTCATGGCTGTGACCCTTACAGGTGTGGCTCTGCCGAGATTCACTTCGGCTGTGCCTTTGGAACATGCGTCTGGCTGGACCACACTTCCCTGAGGGGCCTCTGGTGCCCGTCCTGTGACGCCACCATGGTCCCCTCCACATCCTCCTGATTCTGCCCCACTGCTTGCTCCTCATCCTCCCCCTCCGCTTCCTAAGAAGGGGACACTGAGGAGCAGCAAGTAGAATACATCTTTGGCACAAAAGCCACAGATGCCCTAGATGATGGCGCTTCTCCTAACTAAGTGACGCTTCCTGCTGAGATGGTTCATGCACATGAACCGAACGGGGACCTGGCAGTTAATCTCCTGCCGGGAACTCAGTTCCAGCTGCAAGGTGGGCAGTGCCAGTTAGCTCATCTAGCGCCAGCCACTCATTTGGGCTTCCGAGTCTTTCCAGGCCATGCTTCTCCACTGTCTGCTCCACCAACTCCTAGGAGAACCCCTCTTCCTGCTCCTCATCTGCCACAACCTTCACGCCCTCCATGACGTCTTCCACCAGCAATGGCATTCCCATGCGATCCCCGCGTCGTGTCCGTCCACCAGGGCCCCATTGTCCTCCAACACGTCCACCACGTAGAGGGTGACACATTCGCCTGGTGTGCCCCCTGGTGGCTGCAACGTCCCAGCCGTGTACAATATCTGGATTGCAGGCTCCTTGGCCACTGACCCGTGAGCACCTGGTCTCCCAGCTAAGAAGGTCTGGAGTCTCGGGATGCTCCAGTCTTCTTCTGGCCGCCTCTCACGCTCCTCTTGGACCTGGCTGTGACCCTGAGCTGGGGCAGGTGCGAAGGGCCCGAACATAAGAGCACAGCAAGTGGTGGGCAAAGGCGGCCCAGGCTGCAGTAACCGCTTGGGGCTCGCTAGTCCTTTGGGGCGGGGTGAGAGTGGAATGGTCGGCAGATGGGACCTGGCGTGCGGCAGGTGGCCTGAGGCTGACGAATGGGGTTCCGCAGAGGCCAGGAGAATGTGCACGGAGATCAGCCGAACACGAGAACTTCGTCTGCTCTGAGACACGCTCAGGATGCTGGGACAAATCTAGACGGAAGGCAGAGAGGGGAGTGGGGGGCACCCTGTTGGACACGCCCCTAGTCCAGAGGGCCGCTTTCCCACTTCCTGGGCTCCATCGTCCCCACGTGGCGCCATTCAGGTTCATGGATTGCACGGCTATTGCATCTGCTTCTACCCCAGGCGCTGGCATTCAATTGGCATCTGGAAATACAAACCATGGTTTCTCGCTCCACAAGGCAAACAGCACACTCCTGTGTCCCATGGGACTTTCAATGCCTGGGAGCTTTCGCTGAGTATCCCAAGGATAGGCAGGAAGGTAAAGTGACTGGATTCTTATCTCCATGGGACAGGAGCCTGTTGCTGTCCGGATGGTAGGGGAGTGTGTACAAAGCCCAAGGTTTACAACACTTGACCTCCACTGTTCAGGGGCACCAGAGCCATAGGGCAGAGTTCGCTCTCTTTGTCTCTTTGTCTTTGCTTCTCACATAGCACTGTTTCTGCCCATCCTGCTGTGTGTGCACCAGGGGCTGCTGTCTGTGTGTCTCTGGCTCTCTAAGTGGTGCTGTGGGCCTCTCCCATTCTCCGGACACCAGCGCTCAGAAGAGGTGCTTAAACATGGAATGAAGGCAAGCTCATCTCCTCCTCAGTGAGTTGCACTCATGGCAGATCAGACTGTTCCGGGCACAGGGGCGGAGAGGGCTTTGTCAAATTGGGAAGCCCATGTTGGGTTTTCACTGCTGAACTGCAGAAGGGGCCCGGCGAAACTCCCTCCATCGCTGGGCAGACATGAACGCTGCACAGGTCTCTGCCGGCATGGCCACACCTTGCACAGCGGGAGAAACGGATCACGGTCTCCTGACGTGACGGAAATCCCGGAAAGTTGCTGGAATGCTGAAGAGTGAGAGGGTCAGGACAACACCCCCCTAAGTTCCATGACACACCGGTGCTGGAGGACTGCAGGATGGCTGTTTACCATATCGAGCACCTTTAAAAGAGGTTCTGTTCTCCAGGTGAGATCACATCCCATTTTACCCAGTGGACCAATCCTGTGTGGCCGGGAGAAGCAAGACGGTCAACCTAAACCATCCTTCCTATAGTGCTCATACCCGATATGTGTGTTCTGCCAAGAGTAAAAAGAGTGACGTTTCACCCTGGAAGATTCTGCAGGTAGCAAGTGCGTATTCTCCATGGCCACTGCATCTCTGAAACCTTAGAGAAAAGGCAAGGGGTGTTCATGTTCCTGGCAAGGACATGCAGTGAGAGCCCTGCACTTGAGAAGGACGCAAAGGCCTTTGTAGCTGGGTGTCCAAAGGGCTGTCGGCTCACCAACCGTGGTTTCTGTGCCTGGGACTGCAGCCCAATCTGTGTCTCGGCTCTTCGGAACTCACAGATCGACCCCAGATCATTTCCTCCTGCCTGGCTTTCTGCCACGGGTCCTAGCTGCAAGCACCTATTTCCATGTAGAAACTTCGCACTCAGTGAGATCACGGGGCATGGCTCCCTGGCTTCACTGCTTCTGCTGGCAAGAGTCTATGTCCCTTTCACGAGAACCCTCATGTTTCCACTGTCCATTGTTCCGTCCCCTAGCCTCGATCCCTCTGGCTGCTCACACTCACAAGTGTACTGGCAGGCGCTTCTGTGCACGCATGTGCACACACGTCTACGTGTGCACAGTCAGATCCCTGAGAGGAGACTTAGACTTATGCAGAAGTACAGGCTTTCTTGTCCAGGAACATGAATTTTGGTAAGCACTAGGCGTTATTTGTCCCAGTTACTTTCTCTCCCTGCCTCGTCGATCGTGTCAGCTTGCACTTCTAACTCTGTGACTTGCCCTCAAGGTTATCAAAATCTTGGCATTGTTCATGACACGGACCGACCTGCAGAGCATCGGGCAGGCCTGGATGTGCTCGCCGTGGACAGCTGAGTGACCTGCGCCCGTCTTCCACATTCTCCCATATCCTTGGGCAGCTTCATGGTACCAGTCACGTTAGAATGATTCCATTACCTGTGCATTCCTTCAGAGAACCAGAAACCAAGGAACTTTGGGGCCTAATGACGTGGGCCAGAAAGACACACAGACCCACATTAACACAGGTGACACAAGCCCACATGTGTATATACACACACATGTGCGGCATGAGGACCAAACGCAAAGAGGGACCACAACCCTCTCAGTAGTTGTAGATGCTCGTTCCGAACAATGTGGGAGATGTCATCAGTAGGAACCATGTCCTTGCCTTGTGGCCCCCTGTCCACCTCATCCCGCAGCTCTTCTCTATTTTCCCAAGCCGGCCTGAAGCCAGTTCCAGCGTGGCCTGTGTGGTCGCGGTAAGATGGCGAGTGGTGGATGTGGAAAATCAACAAGACCCCAAAGTCAGCACACAGGTGCACTGGCAGCCCAGGGAGGGCGCCCTTACAGTCATAGCCTATCGCAGGAGCAAGGGCGGGGGGAAGGACCCAGACAATCGAAAACTCTCTGAGCAGCAGGAGGCCGGGGATGGCCAGATTGACAGAAGAATGATTCTGACAAGCAGACGTCATTCACCCTGCCTGGAGCAGAATCACCAATGACTCTGGCACTGAAACCACAGCTGCTTGAAGGGAGACTTGCTTCACTCATGGCCACACCGAGTCCCCAAGCCTTCAGTTTCAGCACGTCACCTGCTACATTCATGACCCAAACCCAGCCTCCACAGTCAGCTTGCCTGAACCTGAGGATCGCCTTCTGGGAAAGGACAATGCCCCAGTCTCTACACGGCTCTTCCCTCAGGGCCCACCTGCAAACCACCACAACACCTGTGTTTCTGTCAGCTACCTCTCATAGCACAAATTTCCTCACTGTGGTAGTACTTCAGGGCATCATTCCACACTTCCTGCCCAATGATCTGATGGCAACATGAGCAAGGTCAGCGCGGGGATGACCAGGCCGCTATCCCTCCCATGAGGAGGCAAGAGCTGCAACATCAATAGCCAACTGTGCATGCGCTCGAACCAAACCCACCTCACCAATCCTGTTCGATTCTGGGCAGTTGTGGACTGACAAACAATTGAGAAAGTTGAGGCTCCTGGAGTACGGCCTGCGCCTGAGGGCTCCCACGCTCAAAGTCCCAGAACCAGTGGACTGGAGTCAACCGACGTACCCTATGCCCTCAAAGAGACAGCGGACACAGGGACGCATGCCGCAGCTGAAGCAACTTCCCCCCCCCACCCACCCTGGCCTACTTGGACACGCACACTCAACACCCTGGGCCCACGTTTACAGTGATTTCAAGGTAATATTCCTTAAGAATCACCGTGCTCCAGAAAGGAGAAGATCAGCTTGCCGTGGGACTGTGGATGGCTCTGCACCTAAACCTGCCAGCACAGGGAGGAGGCAAAAGTTGCAAGCTACTTGGGGCCTCAGCTTGCCTCCCAGGCAGGCATTAACAGCCTCCATGACGCCTCTCCACATTCTCACAGAAGAGGCCCATGCATAACACATTCCCCAGATCCCTGTCATGTGCCAAGCCCAGCCATCCTCTGCCTCCCTCACTGACTTTGAAGTCCATCAAGTAGCTAAGAAAATCTTCATCCTGGGTGCCGATTATGACAGACACGGGAGGGCGGTTCATAATCTGCTTTATGTCATGGAGCCATTAAGGACACAGGCCGGGCCAAGAAGAGCCAGGAGCAACAGCCCTCATCTGGCCTGGAGAAGGACAGTGGAACAGGCATCTGCCAGGATGCTGGGCACTCCCACTTGCCCGGTTGCCACTGACGTCTTCAGGCTCTGCAATACCATCAGACACGCTCGTGGCTCTGGGTTCCTTAGGCTGTTCTACATCTCAGGTGATCTGCATCTCGCAACCAGGGTCTATTTCTGACCTCTACTGCCCGCCTACTGTCCCGTGTTTGCTGGCTAGTGGCATGTCCCTTGTAACATCTTAGGACTTGCAGTCCTTGTGACCACCTTATCTGAAAGACACTGGGGTGTGTGTGTGTTTCTATGTGTGTCTGCATGTGTGTGTATCTCTGTGTGTGGCTGTCTGCGTGTGTGCGAGACTCCCATGTCTCAGCTATTTCCAGGAATCATCCACATTTACCAAAATAAATGTCTGCACTAGCTGCTCTAGTGCACTTTCTCTGGTCATTTCTGACCTAGAGGCTTGGGCTACTGGTCCTCCACAGACACAGGCCTTAAGGACAAACCCAGAGTCATGGCTGTGACCCTTACAGGTGTGGCTCTGCCGAGATTCACTTCGTCTGTGCCTTTGGAACATGCGTCTGGCTGGACCACACTTCCCTGAGGGGCCTCTGGTGCCCGTCCTGTGACGCCACCATGGTCCCCTCCACATCCTCCTGATTCTGCCCCACTGCTTGCTCCTCATCCTCCCCCTCCGCTTCCTAAGAAGGGGACACTGAGGAGCAGCAAGTAGAATACATCTTTGGCACAAAAGCCACAGATGCCCTAGATGATGGCGCTTCTCCGAACTAAGTGACGCTTCCTGCTGAGATGGTTCATGCACATGAACCGAACGGGGACCTGGCAGTTAATCTCCTGCCGGGAACTCAGTTCCAGCTGCAAGGTGGGCAGTGCCAGTTAGCTCATCTAGCGCCAGCCACTCATTTGGGCTTCCGAGTCTTTCCAGGCCATGCTTTTCCACTGTCTGCTCCACCAACTCCTAGGAGAACCCCTCTTCCTGCTCCTCATCTGCCACAACCTTCACGTCCTCCATGACGTCTTCCAACAGCAATGGCATTCCCATGCGATCCCCACGTCGTGTCCGTCCACCAGGGCCCCATTGTCCTCCAACACGTCCACCACGTAGAGGGTGACATATTCGCCTGGTGTGCCCCCTGGTGGCTGCAACGTCCCAGCCGTGTACAATATCTGGATTGCAGGCTCCTTGGCCACTGACCCGTGAGCACCTGGTCTCCCAGCTAAGAAGGTCTGGAGTCTCGGGATGCTCCAGTCTTCTTCTGGCCGCCTCTCACGCTCCTCTTGGACCTGGCTGTGACCCTGAGCTGGGGCAGGTGCGAAGGGCCCGAACATAAGAGCACAGCAAGTGGTGGGCAAAGGCGGCCCAGGCTGCAGTAACCGCTTGGGGCTCGCTAGTCCTTTGGGGCGGGGTGAGAGTGGAATGGTCGGCAGATGGGACCTGGCGTGCGGCAGGTGGCCTGAGGCTGACGAATGGGGTTCCGCAGAGGCCAGGAGAATGTGCACGGAGATCAGCCGAACACGAGAACTTCGTCTGCTCTGAGACACGCTCAGGATGCTGGGACAAATCTAGACGGAAGGCAGAGAGGGGAGTGGGGGGCACCCTGTTGGACACGCCCCTAGTCCAGAGGGCCGCTTTCCCACTTCCTGGGCTCCATCGTCCCCACGTGGCGCCATTCAGGTTCATGGATTGCACGGCTATTGCATCTGCTTCTACCCCAGGCGCTGGCATTCAATTGGCATCTGGAAATACAAACCATGGTTTCTCGCTCCACAAGGCAAACAGCACACTCCTGTGTCCCATGGGACTTTCAATGCCTGGGAGCTTTCGCTGAGTATCCCAAGGATAGGCAGGAAGGTAAAGTGACTGGATTCTTATCTCCATGGGACAGGAGCCTGTTGCTGTCCGGATGGTAGGGGAGTGTGTACAAAGCCCAAGGTTTACAACACTTGACCTCCACTGTTCAGGGGCACCAGAGCCATAGGGCAGAGTTCGCTCTCTTTGTCTCTTTGTCTTTGCTTCTCACATAGCACTGTTTCTGCCCATCCTGCTGTGTGTGCACCAGGGGCTGCTGTCTGTGTGTCTCTGGCTCTCTAAGTGGTGCTGTGGGCCTCTCCCATTCTCCGGACACCAGCGCTCAGAAGAGGTGCTTAAACATGGAATGAAGGCAAGCTCATCTCCTCCTCAGTGAGTTGCACTCATGGCAGATCAGACTGTTCCGGGCACAGGGGCGGAGAGGGCTTTGTCAAATTGGGAAGCCCATGTTGGGTTTTCACTGCTGAACTGCAGAAGGGGCCCGGCGAAACTCCCTCCATTGCTGGGCAGACATGAACGCTGCACAGTTCTCTGCCGGCATGGCCACACCTTGCACAGCGGGAGAAACGGATCACGGTCTCCTGACGTGACGGAACTCCCGGAACGTTGCTGGAATGCTGAACAGTGAGAGGGTCAGGACAACACCCCCCTAAGTTCCATGACACACCGGTCCTGGAGGACTGCAGGATGGCTGTTTACCATATCGAGCACCTTTAAAAGAGGTTCTGTTCTCCAGGTGAGATCACATCCCATTTTACCCAGTGGACCAATCCTGTGTGGCCGGGAGAAGCAAGACGATCAACCTAAACCATCCTTCCTATAGTGCTCATACCCGATATGTGTGTTCTGCCAAGAGTAAAAAGAGTGACGTTTCACCGTGGAAGATTCTGCAGGTAGCAAGTGCTTATGCTCCACGGCCACTGCATCTCTGAAACCTTAGAGAAAAGGCAAGGGGTGTTCATGTTCCTGGCAAGGACATGCAGAGAGAGCCCTGCACTTGAGAAGGACGCAAAGGCCTTTGTAGCTGGGTGTCCAAAGGGCTGTCGGCTCACCAACCGTGGTTTCTGTGCCTGGGACTGCAGCCCAATCTGTGTCTCGGCTCTTCGGAACTCACAGATCGACCCCAGATCATTTCCTCCTGCCTGGCTTTCTGCCATGGGTCCTAGCTGCAAGCACCTATTTCCATGTAGAAACTTCGCACTCAGTGAGATCACGGGGCATGGCTCCCTGGCTTCACTGCTTCTGCTGGCAAGAGTCTATGTCCCTTTCACGAGAACCCTCATGTTTCCACTGTCCATTGTTCCGTCCACTAGCCTCGATCCCTCTGGCTGCTCACACTCACAAGTGTACTGGCAGGCGCTTCTGTGCACGCATGTGCACATACGTCTACGTGTGCACAGTCAGATCCCTGAGAGGAGACTTAGACTTATGCAGAAGTACAGGCTTTCTTGTCCAGGAACATGAATTTTGGTAAGCACTAGGCGTTATTTGTCCCAGTTACTTTCTCTCCCTGCCTCGTCGATCGTGTCAGCTTGCACTTCTAACTCTGTGACTTGCCCTCAAGGTTATCAAAATCTTGGCATTGTTCATGACACGGACCGACCTGCAGAGCATCGGGCAGGCCTGGATGTGCTCGCCGTGGACAGCTGAGTGACCTGCGCCCGTCTTCCACATTCTCCCATATCCTTGGGCAGCTTCATGGTACCAGTCACGTTAGAATGATTCCATTACCTGTGCATTCCTTCAGAGAACCAGAAACCAAGGGACTTTGGGGCCTAATGACGTGGGCCAGAAAGACACACAGACCCACATTAACACAGGTGACACAAGCCCACATGTGTATATACACACACATGTGCGGCATGAGGACCAAACGCAAAGAGGGACCACAACCCTCTCAGTAGTTGTAGATGCTCGTTCCGAACAATGTGGGAGATGTCATCAGTAGGAACCATGTCCTTGCCTTGTGGCCCCCTGTCCACCTCATCCCGCAGCTCTTCTCTATTTTCCCAAGCCGGCCTGAAGCCAGTTCCAGCGCGGCCTGTGTGGTCGCGGTAAGATGGCGAGTGGTGGATGTGGAAAATCAACAAGACCCCAAAGTCAGCACTCAGGTGCACTGGCAGCCCAGGGAGGCGCCCTTACAGTCATAGCCTATCGCAGGAGCAAGGGCGGGGGGAAGGACCCAGACAATCGAAAACTCTCTGAGCAGCAGGAGGCCGGGGATGGCCAGATTGACAGAAGAATGATTGTGACAAGCAGACGTCATTCACCCTGCCTGGAGCAGAATCACCAATGACTCTGGCACTGAAACCACAGCTGCTTGAAGGGAGACTTGCTTCACTCATGGCCACACCGAGTCCCCAAGCCTTCAGTTTCAGCACGTCACCTGCTACATTCATGACCCAAACCCAGCCTCCACAGTCAGCTTGCCTGAACCTGAGGATCGCCTTCTGGGAAAGGACAATGCCCCAGTCTCTACACGGCTCTTCCCTCAGGGCCCACCTGCAAACCACCACAACACCTGTGTTTCTGTCAGCTACCTCTCATAGCACAAATTTCCTCACTGTGGTAGTACTTCAGGGCATCATTCCACACTTCCTGCCCAATGATCTGATGGCAACATGAGCAAGGTCAGCGCGGGGATGACCAGGCCGCTATCCCTCCCATGAGGAGGCAAGAGCTGCAACATCAATAGCCAACTGTGCATGCGCTCGAACCAAACCCACCTCACCAATCCTGTTCGATTCTGGGCAGTTGTGGACTGACAAACAATTGAGAAAGTTGAGGCTCCTGGAGTACGGCCTGCGCCTGAGGGCTCCCACGCTCAAAGTCCCAGAACCAGTGGACTGGAGTCAACCGACGTACCCTATGCCCTCAAAGAGACAGCGGACACAGGGACGCATGCCGCAGCTGAAGCAACTTCCCCCCCCACCCACCCTGGCCTACTTGGACACGCACACTCAACACCCTGGGCCCACGTTTACAGTGATTTCAAGGTAATATTCCTTAAGAATCACCGTGCTCCAGAAAGGAGAAGATCAGCTTGCCGTGGGACTGTGGATGGCTCTGCACCTAAACCTGCCAGCACAGGGAGGAGGCAAAAGTTGCAAGCTACTTGGGGCCTCAGCTTGCCTCCCAGGCAGGCATTAACAGCCTCCATGACGCCTCTCCACATTCTCACAGAAGAGGCCCATGCATAACACATTCCCCAGATCCCTGTCATGTGCCAAGCCCAGCCATCCTCTGCCTCCCTCACTGACTTTGAAGTCCATCAAGTAGCTAAGAAAATCTTCATCCTGGGTGCCGATTATGACAGACACGGGAGGGCGGTTCATAATCTGCTTTATGTCATGGAGCCATTAAGGACACAGGCCGGGCCAAGAAGAGCCAGGAGCAACAGCCCTCATCTGGCCTGGAGAAGGACAGTGGAACAGGCATCTGCCAGGATGCTGGGCACTCCCACTTGCCCGGTTGCCACTGACGTCTTCAGGCCCTGCAATACCATCAGACACGCTCGTGGCTCTGGGTTCCTTAGGCTGTTCTGCATCTCAGGTGATCTGCATCTCGCAACCAGGGTCTATTTCTGACCTCTACTGCCCGCCTACTGTCCCGTGTTTGCTGGCTAGTGGCATGTCCCTTGTAACATCTTAGGACTTGCAGTCCTTGTGACCACCTTATCTGAAAGACACTGGGGTGTGTGTGTGTTTCTATGTGTGTCTGCATGTGTGTGTATCTCTGTGTGTGGCTGTCTGCGTGTGTGCGAGACTCCCATGTCTCAGCTATTTCCAGGAATCATCCACATTTACCACAATAAATGTCTGCACTAGCTGCTCTAGTGCACTTTCTCTGGTCATTTCTGACCTAGAGGCTTGGGCTACTGGTCCTCCACAGACACAGGCCTTAAGGACAAACCCAGAGTCATGGCTGTGACCCTTACAGGTGTGGCTCTGCCGAGATTCACTTCGGCTGTGCCTTTGGAACATGCGTCTGGCTGGACCACACTTCCCTGAGGGGCCTCTGGTGCCCGTCCTGTGACGCCACCATGGTCCCCTCCACATCCTCCTGATTCTGCCCCACTGCTTGCTCCTCATCCTCCCCCTCCGCTTCCTAAGAAGGGGACACTGAGGAGCAGCAAGTAGAATACATCTTTGGCACAAAAGCCACAGATGCCCTAGATGATGGCGCTTCTCCGAACTAAGTGACGCTTCCTGCTGAGATGGTTCATGCACATGAACCGAACGGGGACCTGGCAGTTAATCTCCTGCCGGGAACTCAGTTCCAGCTGCAAGGTGGGCAGTGCCAGTTAGCTCATCTAGCGCCAGCCACTCATTTGGGCTTCCGAGTCTTTCCAGGCCATGCTTCTCCACTGTCTGCTCCACCAACTCCTAGGAGAACCCCTCTTCCTGCTCCTCATCTGCCACAACCTTCACGTCCTCCATGACGTCTTCCAACAGCAATGGCATTCCCATGCGATCCCCGCGTCGTGTCCGTCCACCAGGGCCCCATTGTCCTCCAACACGTCCACCACGTAGAGGGTGACACATTCGCCTGGTGTGCCCCCTGGTGGCTGCAACGTCCCAGCCGTGTACAATATCTGGATTGCAGGCTCCTTGGCCACTGACCCGTGAGCACCTGGTCTCCCAGCTAAGAAGGTCTGGAGTCTCGGGATGCTCCAGTCTTCTTCTGGCCGCCTCTCACGCTCCTCTTGGACCTGGCTGTGACCCTGAGCTGCGGCAGGTGCGAAGGGCCCGAACATAAGAGCACAGCAAGTGGTGGGCAAAGGCGGCCCAGGCTGCAGTAACCGCTTGGGGCTCGCTAGTCCTTTGGGGCGGGGTGAGAGTGGAATGGTCGGCAGATGGGACCTGGCGTGCGGCAGGTGGCCTGAGGCTGACGAATGGGGTTCCGCAGAGGCCAGGAGAATGTGCACGGAGATCAGCCGAACACGAGAACTTCGTCTGCTCTGAGACACGCTCAGGATGCTGGGACAAATCTAGACGGAAGGCAGAGAGGGGAGTGGGGGGCACCCTGTTGGACACGCCCCTAGTCCAGAGGGCCGCTTTCCCACTTCCTGGGCTCCATCGTCCCCACGTGGCGCCATTCAGGTTCATGGATTGCACGGCTATTGCATCTGCTTCTACCCCAGGCGCTGGCATTCAATTGGCATCTGGAAATACAGACCATGGTTTCTCGCTCCACAAGGCAAACAGCACACTCCTGTGTCCCATGGGACTTTCAATGCCTGGGAGCTTTCGCTGAGTATCCCAAGGATAGGCAGGAAGGTAAAGTGACTGGATTCTTATCTCCATGGGACAGGAGCCTGTTGCTGTCCGGATGGTAGGGGAGTGTGTACAAAGCCCAAGGTTTACAACACTTGACCTCCACTGTTCAGGGGCACCAGAGCCATAGGGCAGAGTTCGCTCTCTTTGTCTCTTTGTCTTTGCTTCTCACATAGCACTGTTTCTGCCCATCCTGCTGTGTGTGCACCAGGGGCTGCTGTCTGTGTGTCTCTGGCTCTCTAAGTGGTGCTGTGGGCCTCTCCCATTCTCCGGACACCAGCGCTCAGAAGAGATGCTTAAACATGGAATGAAGGCAAGCTCATCTCCTCCTCAGTGAGTTGCACTCATGGCAGATCAGACTGTTCCGGGCACAGGGGCGGAGAGGGCTTTGTTAAATTGGGAAGCCCATGTTGGGTTTTCACTGCTGAACTGCAGAAGGGGCCCGGCGAAACTCCCTCCATCGCTGGGCAGACATGAACGCTGCACAGGTCTCTGCCAGCATGGCCACACCTTGCACAGCGGGAGAAACGGATCACGGTCTCCTGACGTGACGGAACTCCCGGAAAGTTGCTGGAATGCTGAACAGTGAGAGAGTCAGGACAACACCCCCCTAAGTTCCATGACACACCGGTGCTGGAGGACTGCAGGATGGCTGTTTACCATATCGAGCACCTTTAAAAGAGGTTCTGTTCTCCAGGTGAGATCACATCCCATTTTACCCAGTGGACCAATCCTGTGTGGCCGGGAGAAGCAAGACGATCAACCTAAACCATCCTTCCTATAGTGCTCATACCCGATATGTGTGTTCTGCCAAGAGTAAAAAGAGTGACGTTTCACCCTGGAAGATTCTGCAGGTAGCTAGTGCGTATTCTCCATGGCCACTGCATCTCTGAAACCTTAGAGAAAAGGCAAGGGGTGTTCATGTTCCTGGCAAGGACATGCAGTGAGAGCCCTGCACTTGAGAAGGACGCAAAGGCCTTTGTAGCTGGGTGTCCAAAGGGCTGTCGGCTCACCAACCGTGGTTTCTGTGCCTGGGACTGCAGCCCAATCTGTGTCTCGGCTCTTCGGAACTCACAGATCGACCCCAGATCATTTCCTCCTGCCTGGCTTTCTGCCATGGGTCCTAGCTGCAAGCACCTATTTCCATGTAGAAACTTCGCACTCAGTGAGATCACGGGGCATGGCTCCCTGGCTTCACTGCTTCTGCTGGCAAGAGTCTATGTCCCTTTCACGAGAACCCTCATGTTTCCACTGTCCATTGTTCCGTCCCCTAGCCTCGATCCCTCTGGCTGCTCACACTCACAAGTGTACTGGCAGGCGCTTCTGTGCACGCATGTGCACACACGTCTACGTGTGCACAGTCAGATCCCTGAGAGGAGACTTAGACTCATGCAGAAATACAGGCTTTCTTGTCCAGGAACATGAATTTTGGTAAGCACTAGGCGTTATTTGTCCCAGTTACTTTCTCTCCCTGCCTCGTCGATCGTGTCAGCTTGCACTTCTAACTCTGTGACTTGCCCTCAAGGTTATCAAAATCTTGGCATTGTTCATGACACGGACCGACCTGCAGAGCATCGGGCAGGCCTAGATGTGCTCGCCGTGGACAGCTGAGTGACCTGCGCCCGTCTTCTACATTCTCCCATATCCTTGGGCAGCTTCATGGTACCAGTCACGTTAGAATGATTCCATTACCTGTGCATTCCTTCAGAGAACCAGAAACCAAGGGACTTTGGGGCCTAATGACGTGGGCCAGAAAGACACACAGACCCACATTAACACAGGTGACACAAGCCCACATGTGTATATACACACACATGTGCGGCATGAGGACCAAACGCAAAGAGGGACCACAACCCTCTCAGTAGTTGTAGATGCTCGTTCCGAACAATGTGGGAGATGTCATCAGTAGGAACCATGTCCTTGCCTTGTGGCCCCCTGTCCACCTCATCCCGCAGCTCTTCTCTATTTTCCCAAGCCGGCCTGAAGCCAGTTCCAGCGCGGCCTGTGTGGTCGCGGTAAGATGGCGAGTGGTGGATGTGGAAAATCAACAAGACCCCAAAGTCAGCACTCAGGTGCACTGGCAGCCCAGGGAGGGCGCCCTTACAGTCATAGCCTATCGCAGGAGCAAGGGCGGGGGGAAGGACCCAGACAATCGAAAACTCTCTGAGCAGCAGGAGGCCGGGGATGGCCAGATTGACAGAAGAATGATTCTGACAAGCAGACGTCATTCACCCTGCCTGGAGCAGAATCACCAATGACTCTGGCACTGAAACCACAGCTGCTTGAAGGGAGACTTGCTTCACTCATGGCCACACCGAGTCCCCAAGCCTTCAGTTTCAGCACGTCACCTGCTACATTCATGACCCAAACCCAGCCTCCACAGTCAGCTTGCCTGAACCTGAGGATCGCCTTCTGGGAAAGGACAATGCCCCAGTCTCTACACGGCTCTTCCCTCAGGGCCCACCTGCAAACCACCACAACACCTGTGTTTCTGTCAGCTACCTCTCATAGCACAAATTTCCTCACTGTGGTAGTACTTCAGGGCATCATTCCACACTTCCTGCCCAATGATCTGATGGCAACATGAGCAAGGTCAGCGCGGGGATGACCAGGCCGCTATCCCTCCCATGAGGAGGCAAGAGCTGCAACATCAATAGCCAACTGTGCATGCGCTCGAACCAAACCCACCTCACCAATCCTGTTCGATTCTGGGCAGTTGTGGACTGACAAACAATTGAGAAAGTTGAGGCTCCTGGAGTACGGCCTGCGCCTGAGGGCTCCCACGCTCAAAGTCCCAGAACCAGTGGACTGGAGTCAACCGACGTACCCTATGCCCTCAAAGAGACAGCGGACACAGGGACGCATGCCGCAGCTGAAGCAACTTCCCCCCCCACCCACCCTGGCCTACTTGGACACGCACACTCAACACCCTGGGCCCACGTTTACAGTGATTTCAAGGTAATATTCCTTAAGAATCACCGTGCTCCAGAAAGGAGAAGATCAGCTTGCCGTGGGACTGTGGATGGCTCTGCACCTAAACCTGCCAGCACAGGGAGGAGGCAAAAGTTGCAAGCTACTAGGGGCCTCAGCTTGCCTCCCAGGCAGGCATTAACAGCCTCCATGACGCCTCTCCACATTCTCACAGAAGAGGCCCATGCATAACACATTCCCCAGATCCCTGTCATGTGCCAAGCCCAGCCATCCTCTGCCTCCCTCACTGACTTTGAAGTCCATCAAGTAGCTAAGAAAATCTTCATCCTGGGTGCCGATTATGACAGACACGGGAGGGCGGTTCATAATCTGCTTTATGTCATGGAGCCATTAAGGACACAGGCCGGGCCAAGAAGAGCCAGGAGCAACAGCCCTCATCTGGCCTGGAGAAGGACAGTGGAACAGGCATCTGCCAGGATGCTGGGCACTCCCACTTGCCCGGTTGCCACTGACGTCTTCAGGCCCTGCAATACCATCAGACACGCTCGTGGCTCTGGGTTCCTTAGGCTGTTCTGCATCTCAGGTGATCTGCATCTCGCAACCAGGGTCTATTTCTGACCTCTACTGCCCGCCTACTGTCCCGTGTTTGCTGGCTAGTGGCATGTCCCTTGTAACATCTTAGGACTTGCAGTCCTTGTGACCACCTTATCTGAAAGACACTGGGGTGTGTGTGTGTTTCTATGTGTGTCTGCATGTGTGTGTATCTCTGTGTGTGGCTGTCTGCGTGTGTGCGAGACTCCCATGTCTCAGCTATTTCCAGGAATCATCCACATTTACCACAATAAATGTCTGCACTAGCTGCTCTAGTGCACTTTCTCTGGTCATTTCTGACCTAGAGGCTTGGGCTACTGGTCCTCCACAGACACAGGCCTTAAGGACAAACCCAGAGTCATGGCTGTGACCCTTACAGGTGTGGCTCTGCCGAGATTCACTTCGGCTGTGCCTTTGGAACATGCGTCTGGCTGGACCACACTTCCCTGAGGGGCCTCTGGTGCCCGGCCTGTGACGCCACCATGGTCCCCTCCACATCCTCCTGATTCTGCCCCACTGCTTGCTCCTCATCCTCCCCCTCCGCTTCCTAAGAAGGGGACACTGAGGAGCAGCAAGTAGAATACATCTTTGGCACAAAAGCCACAGATGCCCTAGATGATGGCGCTTCTCCGAACTAAGTGACGCTTCCTGCTGAGATGGTTCATGCACATGAACCGAACGGGGACCTGGCAGTTAATCTCCTGCCGGGAACTCAGTTCCAGCTGCAAGGTGGGCAGTGCCAGTTAGCTCATCTAGCGCCAGCCACTCATTTGGGCTTCCGAGTCTTTCCAGGCCATGCTTCTCCACTGTCTGCTCCACCAACTCCTAGGAGAACCCCTCTTCCTGCTCCTCATCTGCCACAACCTTCACGTCCTCCATGACGTCTTCCAACAGCAATGGCATTCCCATGCGATCCCCGCGTCGTGTCCGTCCACCAGGGCCCCATTGTCCTCCAACACGTCCACCACGTAGAGGGTGACACATTCGCCTGGTGTGCCCCCTGGTGGCTGCAACGTCCCAGCCGTGTACAATATCTGGATTGCAGGCTCCTTGGCCACTGACCCGTGAGCACCTGGTCTCCCAGCTAAGAAGGTCTGGAGTCTCGGGATGCTCCAGTCTTCTTCTGGCCGCCTCTCACGCTCCTCTTGGACCTGGCTGTGACCCTGAGCTGGGGCAGGTGCGAAGGGCCCGAACATAAGAGCACAGCAAGTGGTGGGCAAAGGCGGCCCAGGCTGCAGTAACCGCTTGGGGCTCGCTAGTCCTTTGGGGCGGGGTGAGAGTGGAATGGTCGGCAGATGGGACCTGGCGTGCGGCAGGTGGCCTGAGGCTGACGAATGGGGTTCCGCAGAGGCCAGGAGAATGTGCACGGAGATCAGCCGAACACGAGAACTTCGTCTGCTCTGAGACACGCTCAGGATGCTGGGACAAATCTAGACGGAAGGCAGAGAGGGGAGTGGGGGGCACCCTGTTGGACACGCCCCTAGTCCAGAGGGCCGCTTTCCCACTTCCTGGGCTCCATCGTCCCCACGTGGCGCCATTCAGGTTCATGGATTGCACGGCTATTGCATCTGCTTCTACCCCAGGCGCTGGCATTCAATTGGCATCTGGAAATACAAACCATGGTTTCTCGCTCCACAAGGCAAACAGCACACTCCTGTGTCCCATGGGACTTTCAATGCCTGGGAGCTTTCGCTGAGTATCCCAAGGATAGGCAGGAAGGTAAAGTGACTGGATTCTTATCTCCATGGGACAGGAGCCTGTTGCTGTCCGGATGGTAGGGGAGTGTGTACAAAGCCCAAGGTTTACAACACTTGACCTCCACTGTTCAGGGGCACCAGAGCCATAGGGCAGAGTTCGCTCTCTTTGTCTCTTTGTCTTTGCTTCTCACATAGCACTGTTTCTGCCCATCCTGCTGTGTGTGCACCAGGGGCTGCTGTCTGTGTGTCTCTGGCTCTCTAAGTGGTGCTGTGGGCCTCTCCCATTCTCCGGACACCAGCGCTCAGAAGAGATGCTTAAACATGGAATGAAGGCAAGCTCATCTCCTCCTCAGTGAGTTGCACTCATGGCAGATCAGACTGTTCCGGGCACAGGGGCGGAGAGGGCTTTGTCAAATTGGGAAGCCCATGTTGGGTTTTCACTGCTGAACTGCAGAAGGGGCCCGGCGAAACTCCCTCCATCGCTGGGCAGACATGAACGCTGCACAGGTCTCTGCCGGCATGGCCACACCTTGCACAGCGGGAGAAACGGATCACGGTCTCCTAACGTGACGGAACTCCCGGAAAGTTGCTGGAATGCTGAACAGTGAGAGAGTCAGGACAACACCCCCCTAAGTTCTATGACACACCGGTGCTGGAGGACTGCAGGATGGCTGTTTACCATATCGAGCACCTTTAAAAGAGGTTCTGTTCTCCAGGTGAGATCACATCCCATTTTACCCAGTGGACCAATCCTGTGTGGCCGGGAGAAGCAAGACGATCAACCTAAACCATCCTTCCTATAGTGCTCATACCTGATATGTGTGTTCTGCCAAGAGTAAAAAGAGTGACGTTTCACCCTGGAAGATTCTGCAGGTAGCAAGTGCGTATTCTCCATGGCCACTGCATCTCTGAAACCTTAGAGAAAAGGCAAGGGGTGTTCATGTTCCTGGCAAGGACATGCAGTGAGAGCCCTGCACTTGAGAAGGACGCAAAGGCCTTTGTAGCTGGGTGTCCAAAGGGCTGTCGGCTCACCAACCGTGGTTTCTGTGCCTGGGACTGCAGCCCAATCTGTGTCTCGGCTCTTCGGAACTCACAGATCGACCCCAGATCATTTCCTCCTGCCTGGCTTTCTGCCACGGGTCCTAGCTGCAAGCACCTATTTCCATGTAGAAACTTCGCACTCAGTGAGATCACGGGGCATGGCTCCCTGGCTTCACTGCTTCTGCTGGCAAGAGTCTATGTCCCTTTCACGAGAACCCTCATGTTTCCACTGTCCATTGTTCCGTCCCCTAGCCTCGATCCCTCTGGCTGCTCACACTCACAAGTGTACTGGCAGGCGCTTCTGTGCACGCATGTGCACACACGTCTACGTGTGCACAGTCAGATCCCTGAGAGGAGACTTAGACTTATGCAGAAGTACAGGCTTTCTTGTCCAGGAACATGAATTTTGGTAAGCACTAGGCGTTATTTGTCCCAGTTACTTTCTCTCCCTGCCTCGTCGATCGTGTCAGCTTGCACTTCTAACTCTGTGACTTGCCCTCAAGGTTATCAAAATCTTGGCATTGTTCATGACACGGACCGACCTGCAGAGCATCGGGCAGGCCTGGATGTGCTCGCCGTGGACAGCTGAGTGACCTGCGCCCGTCTTCCACATTCTCCCATATCCTTGGGCAGCTTCATGGTACCAGTCACGTTAGAATGATTCCATTACCTGTGCATTCCTTCAGAGAACCAGAAACCAAGGGACTTTGGGGCCTAATGACGTGGGCCAGAAAGACACACAGACCCACATTAACACAGGTGACACAAGCCCACATGTGTATATACACACACATGTGCGGCATGAGGACCAAACGCAAAGAGGGACCACAACCCTCTCAGTAGTTGTAGATGCTCGTTCCGAACAATGTGGGAGATGTCATCAGTAGGAACCATGTCCTTGCCTTGTGGCCCCCTGTCCACCTCATGCCACAGTTCTTCTCTATTTTCCCAAGTCGGCCTGAAGCCAGTTCCTGCGCGGCCTGTGTGGTCGCGGTAAGATGGCGAGTGGTGGATGTGGAAAATCAACAAGACCCCAAAGTCAGCACTCAGGTGCACTGGCAGCCCAGGGAGGGCGCCCTTACAGTCATAGCCTATCGCAGGAGCAAGGGCGGGGGGAAGGACCCAGACAATCGAAAACTCTCTGAGCAGCAGGAGGCCGGGGATGGCCAGATTGACAGAAGAATGATTCTGACAAGCAGACGTCATTCACCCTGCCTGGAGCAGAATCACCAATGACTCTGGCACTGAAACCACAGCTGCTTGAAGGGAGACTTGCTTCACTCATGGCCACACCGAGTCCCCAAGCCTTCAGTTTCAGCACGTCACCTGCTACATTCATGACCCAAACCCAGCCTCCACAGTCAGCTTGCCTGAACCTGAGGATCGCCTTCTGGGAAAGGACAATGCCCCAGTCTCTACACGGCTCTTCCCTCAGGGCCCACCTGCAAACCACCACAACACCTGTGTTTCTGTCAGCTACCTCTCATAGCACAAATTTCCTCACTGTGGTAGTACTTCAGAGCATCATTCCACACTTCCTGCCCAATGATCTGATGGCAACATGAGCAAGGTCAGCGCGGGGATGACCAGGCCGCTATCCCTCCCATGAGGAGGCAAGAGCTGCAACATCAATAGCCAACTGTGCATGCGCTCGAACCAAACCCACCTCACCAATCCTGTTCGATTCTGGGCAGTTGTGGACTGACAAACAATTGAGAAAGTTGAGGCTCCTGGAGTACGGCCTGCGCCTGAGGGCTCCCACGCTCAAAGTCCCAGAACCAGTGGACTGGAGTCAACCGACATACCCTATGCCCTCAAAGAGACAGCGGACACAGGGACGCATGCCGCAGCTGAAGCAACTTCCCCCCCCCACCCACCCTGGCCTACTTGGACACGCACACTCAACACCCTGGGCCCACGTTTACAGTGATTTCAAGGTAATATTCCTTAAGAATCACCGTGCTCCAGAAAGGAGAAGATCAGCTTGCCGTGGGACTGTGGATGGCTCTGCACCTAAACCTGCCAGCACAGGGAGGAGGCAAAAGTTGCAAGCTACTAGGGGCCTCAGCTTGCCTCCCAGGCAGGCATTAACAGCCTCCATGACGCCTCTCCACATTCTCACAGAAGAGGCCCATGCATAACACATTCCCCAGATCCCTGTCATGTGCCAAGCCCAGCCATCCTCTGCCTCCCTCACTGACTTTGAAGTCCATCAATTAGCTAAGAAAATCTTCATCCTGGGTGCCGATTATGACAGACACGGGAGGGCGGTTCATAATCTGCTTTATGTCATGGAGCCATTAAGGACACAGGCCGGGCCAAGAAGAGCCAGGAGCAACAGCCCTCATCTGGCCTGGAGAAGGACAGTGGAACAGGCATCTGCCAGGATGCTGGGCACTCCCACTTGCCCAGTTGCCACTGACGTCTTCAGGCCCTGCAATACCATCAGACACGCTCGTGGCTCTGGGTTCCTTAGGCTGTTCTGCAGCTCAGGTGATCTGCATCTCGCAACCAGGGTCTATTTCTGACCTCTACTGCCCGCCTACTGTCCCGTGTTTGCTGGCTAGTGGCATGTCCCTTGTAACATCTTAGGACTTGCAGTCCTTGTGACCACCTTATCTGAAAGACACTGGGGTGTGTGTGTGTTTCTATGTGTGTCTGCATGTGTGTGTATCTCTGTGTGTGGCTGTCTGCGTGTGTGCGAGACTCCCATGTCTCAGCTATTTCCAGGAATCATCCACATTTACCACAATAAATGTCTGCACTAGCTGCTCTAGTGCACTTTCTCTGGTCATTTCTGACCTAGAGGCTTGGGCTACTGGTCCTCCACAGACACAGGCCTTAAGGACAAACCCAGAGTCATGGCTGTGACCCTTACAGGTGTGGCTCTGCCGAGATTCACTTCGGCTGTGCCTTTGGAACATGCGTCTGGCTGGACCACACTTCCCTGAGGGGCCTCTGGTGCCCGTCCTGTGACGCCACCATGGTCCCCTCCACATCCTCCTGATTCTGCCCCACTGCTTGCTCCTCATCCTCCCCCTCCGCTTCCTAAGAAGGGGACACTGAGGAGCAGCAAGTAGAATACATCTTTGGCACAAAAGCCACAGATGCCCTAGATGATGGCGCTTCTCCGAACTAAGTGACGCTTCCTGCTGAGATGGTTCATGCACATGAACCGAACGGGGACCTGGCAGTTAATCTCCTGCCGGGAACTCAGTTCCAGCTGCAAGGTGGGCAGTGCCAGTTAGCTCATCTAGCGCCAGCCACTCATTTGGGCTTCCGAGTCTTTCCAGGCCATGCTTCTCCACTGTCTGCTCCACCAACTCCTAGGAGAACCCCTCTTCCTGCTCCTCATCTGCCACAACCTTCACGTCCTCCATGACGTCTTCCAACAGCAATGGCATTCCCATGCGATCCCCGCGTCGTGTCCGTCCACCAGGGCCCCATTGTCCTCCAACACGTCCACCACGTAGAGGGTGACACATTCGCCTGGTGTGCCCCCTGGTGGCTGCAACGTCCCAGCCGTGTACAATATCTGGATTGCAGGCTCCTTGGCCACTGACCCGTGAGCACCTGGTCTCCCAGCTAAGAAGGTCTGGAGTCTCGGGATGCTCCAGTCTTCTTCTGGCCGCCTCTCACGCTCCTCTTGGACCTGGCTGTGACCCTGAGCTGGGGCAGGTGCGAAGGGCCCGAACATAAGAGCACAGCAAGTGGTGGGCAAAGGCGGCCCAGGCTGCAGTAACCGCTTGGGGCTCGCTAGTCCTTTGGGGCGGGGTGAGAGTGGAATGGTCGGCAGATGGGACCTGGCGTGCGGCAGGTGGCCTGAGGCTGACGAATGGGGTTCCGCAGAGGCCAGGAGAATGTGCACGGAGATCAGCCGAACACGAGAACTTCGTCTGCTCTGAGACACGCTCAGGATGCTGGGACAAATCTAGACGGAAGGCAGAGAGGGGAGTGGGGGGCACCCTGTTGGACACGCCCCTAGTCCAGAGGGCCGCTTTCCCACTTCCTGGGCTCCATCGTCCCCACGTGGCGCCATTCAGGTTCATGGATTGCACGGCTATTGCATCTGCTTCTACCCCAGGCGCTGGCATTCAATTGGCATCTGGAAATACAAACCATGGTTTCTCGCTCCACAAGGCAAACAGCACACTCCTGTGTCCCATGGGACTTTCAATGCCTGGGAGCTTTCGCTGAGTATCCCAAGGATAGGCAGGAAGGTAAAGTGACTGGATTCTTATCTCCATGGGACAGGAGCCTGTTGCTGTCCGGATGGTAGGGGAGTGTGTACAAAGCCCAAGGTTTACAACACTTGACCTCCACTGTTCAGGGGCACCAGAGCCATAGGGCAGAGTTCGCTCTCTTTGTCTCTTTGTCTTTGCTTCTCACATAGCACTGTTTCTGCCCATCCTGCTGTGTGTGCACCAGGGGCTGCTGTCTGTGTGTCTCTGGCTCTCTAAGTGGTGCTGTGGGCCTCTCCCATTCTCCGGACACCAGCGCTCAGAAGAGATGCTTAAACATGGAATGAAGGCAAGCTCATCTCCTCCTCAGTGAGTTGCACTCATGGCAGATCAGACTGTTCCGGGCACAGGGGCGGAGAGGGCTTTGTCAAATTGGGAAGCCCATGTTGGGTTTTCACTGCTGAACTGCAGAAGGGGCCCGGCGAAACTCCCTCCATCGCTGGGCAGACATGAACGCTGCACAGGTCTCTGCCGGCATGGCCACACCTTGCACAGCGGGAGAAACGGATCACGGTCTCCTGACGTGACGGAACTCCCGGAAAGTTGCTGGAATGCTGAACAGTGAGAGAGTCAGGACAACACCCCCCTAAGTTCCATGACACACCGGTGCTGGAGGACTGCAGGATGGCTGTTTACCATATCGAGCACCTTTAAAAGAGGTTCTGTTCTCCAGGTGAGATCACATCCCATTTTACCCAGTGGACCAATCCTGTGTGGCCGGGAGAAGCAAGACGATCAACCTAAACCATCCTTCCTATAGTGCTCATACCCGATATGTGTGTTCTGCCAAGAGTAAAAGGAGTGACGTTTCACCCTGGAAGATTCTGCAGGTAGCAAGTGCGTATTCTCCATGGCCACTGCATCTCTGACACCTTAGAGAAAAGGCAAGGGGTGTTCATGTTCCTGGCAAGGACATGCAGAGAGAGCCCTGCACTTGAGAAGGACGCAAAGGCCTTTGTAGCTGGGTGTCCAAAGGGCTGTCGGCTCACCAACCGTGGTTTCTGTGCCTGGGACTGCAGCCCAATCTGTGTCTCGGCTCTTCGGAACTCACAGATCGACCCCAGATCATTTCCTCCTGCCTGGCTTTCTGCCACGGGTCCTAGCTGCAAGCACCTATTTCCATGTAGAAACTTCGCACTCAGTGAGATCACGGGGCATGGCTCCCTGGCTTCACTGCTTCTGCTGGCAAGAGTCTATGTCCCTTTCACGAGAACCCTCATGTTTCCACTGTCCATTGTTCCATCCCCTAACCTCGATCCCTCTGGCTGCTCACACTCACAAGTGTACTGGCAGGCGCTTCTGTGCACGCATGTGCACACACGTCTACGTGTGCACAGTCAGATCCCTGAGAGGAGACTTAGACTTATGCAGAAGTACAGGCTTTCTTGTCCAGGAACATGAATTTTGGTAAGCACTAGGCATTATTTGTCCCAGTTACTATCTCTCCCTGCCTCGTCGATCCTGTCAGCTTGCACTTCTAACTCTGTGACTTGCCCTCAAGGTTATCAAAATCTTGGCATTGTTCATGACACGGACCGACCTGCAGAGCATCGGGCAGGCCTGGATGTGCTCGCCGTGGACAGCTGAGTGACCTGCGCCCGTCTTCCACATTCTCCTATATCCTTGGGCAGCTTCATGGTACCAGTCACGTTAGAATGATTCCATTACCTGTGCATTCCTTCAGAGAACCAGAAACCAAGGGTCTTTGGGGTCTAATGACGTGGGCAAGAAAGACACACAGACCCACATTAACACAGGTGACACAAGCCCACATGTGTATATACACACACATGTGCGGCATGAGGACCAAACGCAAAGAGGGACCACAACCCTCTCAGTAGTTGTAGATGCTCGTTCCGAACAATGTGGGAGATGTCATCAGTAGGAACCATGTCCTTGCCTTGTGGCCCCCTGTCCACCTCATCCCGCAGCTCTTCTCTATTTTCCCAAGCCGGCCTGAAGCCAGTTCCAGCGCGGCCTGTGTGGTCGCGGTAAGATGGCAAGTGGTGGATGTGGAAAATCAACAAGACCCCAAAGTCAGCACTCAGGTGCACTGGCAGCCCAGGGAGGGCGCCCTTACAGTCATAGCCTATCGCAGGAGCAAGCGCGGGGGGAAGGACCCAGACAATCGAAAACTCTCTGAGCAGCAGGAGGCCGGGGATGGCCAGATTGACAGAAGAATGATTCTGACAAGCAGACGTCATTCACCCTGCCTGGAGCAGAATCACCAATGACTCTGGCACTGAAACCACAGCTGCTTGAAGGGAGACTTGCTTCACTCATGGCCACACCGAGTCCCCAAGCCTTCAGTTTCAGCACGTCACCTGCTACATTCATGACCCAAACCCAGCCTCCACAGTCAGCTTGCCTGAACCTGAGGATCGCCTTCTGGGAAAGGACAATGCCCCAGTCTCTACACGGCTCTTCCCTCAGGGCCCACCTGCAAACCACCACAACACCTGTGTTTCTGTCAGCTACCTCTCATAGCACAAATTTCCTCACTGTGGTAGTACTTCAGGGCATCATTCCACACTTCCTGCCCAATGATCTGATGGCAACATGAGCAAGGTCAGCGCGGGGATGACCAGGCCGCTATCCCTCCCATGAGGAGGCAAGAGCTGCAACATCAATAGCCAACTGTGCATGCGCTCGAACCAAACCCACCTCACCAATCCTGTTCGATTCTGGGCAGTTGTGGACTGACAAACAATTGAGAAAGTTGAGGCTCCTGGAGTACGGCCTGCGCCTGAGGGCTCCCACGCTCAAAGTCCCAGAACCAGTGGACTGGAGTCAACCGACATACCCTATGCCCTCAAAGAGACAGCGGACACAGGGACGCATGCCGCAGCTGAAGCAACTTCCCCCCCCACCCACCCTGGCCTACTTGGACACGCACACTCAACACCCTGGGCCCACGTTTACAGTGATTTCAAGGTAATATTCCTTAAGAATCACCGTGCTCCAGAAAGGAGAAGATCAGCTTGCCGTGGGACTGTGGATGGCTCTGCACCTAAACCTGCCAGCACAGGGAGGAGGCAAAAGTTGCAAGCTACTAGGGGCCTCAGCTTGCCTCCCAGGCAGGCATTAACAGCCTCCATGACGCCTCTCCACATTCTCACAGAAGAGGCCCATGCATAACACATTCCCCAGATCCCTGTCATGTGCCAAGCCCAGCCATCCTCTGCCTCCCTCACTGACTTTGAAGTCCATCAAGTAGCTAAGAAAATCTTCATCCTGGGTGCCGATTATGACAGACACGGGAGGGCGGTTCATAATCTGCTTTATGTCATGGAGCCATTAAGGACACAGGCCGGGCCAAGAAGAGCCAGGAGCAACAGCCCTCATCTGGCCTGGAGAAGGACAGTGGAACAGGCATCTGCCAGGATGCTGGGCACTCCCACTTGCCCGGTTGCCACTGACGTCTTCAGGCCCTGCAATACCATCAGACACGCTCGTGGCTCTGGGTTCCTTAGGCTGTTCTGCAGCTCAGGTGATCTGCATCTCGCAACCAGGGTCTATTTCTGACCTCTACTGCCCGCCTACTGTCCCGTGTTTGCTGGCTAGTGGCATGTCCCTTGTAACATCTTAGGACTTGCAGTCCTTGTGACCACCTTATCTGAAAGACACTGGGGTGTGTGTGTGTTTCTATGTGTGTCTGCATGTGTGTGTATCTCTGTGTGTGGCTGTCTGCGTGTGTGCGAGACTCCCATGTCTCAGCTATTTCCAGGAATCATCCACATTTACCACAATAAATGTCTGCACTAGCTGCTCTAGTGCACTTTCTCTGGTCATTTCTGACCTAGAGGCTTGGGCTACTGCTCTTCCACAGACACAGGCCTTAAGGACAAACCCAGAGTCATGGCTGTGACCCTTACAGGTGTGGCTCTGCCGAGATTCACTTCGGCTGTGCCTTTGGAACATGCGTCTGGCTGGACCACACTTCCCTGAGGGGCCTCTGGTGCCCGTCCTGTGACGCCACCATGGTCCCCTCCACATCCTCCTGATTCTGCCCCACTGCTTGCTCCTCATCCTCCCCCTCCGCTTCCTAAGAAGGGGACACTGAGGAGCAGCAAGTAGAATACATCTTTGGCACAAAAGCCACAGATGCCCTAGATGATGGCGCTTCTCCGAACTAAGTGACGCTTCCTGCTGAGATGGTTCATGCACATGAACCGAACGGGGACCTGGCAGTTAATCTCCTGCCGGGAACTCAGTTCCAGCTGCAAGGTGGGCAGTGCCAGTTAGCTCATCTAGCGCCAGCCACTCATTTGGGCTTCCGAGTCTTTCCAGGCCATGCTTCTCCACTGTCTGCTCCACCAACTCCTAGGAGAACCCCTCTTCCTGCTCCTCATCTGCCACAACCTTCACGTCCTCCATGACGTCTTCCAACAGCAATGGCATTCCCATGCGATCCCCACGTCGTGTCCGTCCACCAGGGCCCCATTGTCCTCCAACACGTCCACCACGTAGAGGGTGACACATTCGCCTGGTGTGCCCCCTGGTGGCTGCAACGTCCCAGCCGTGTACAATATCTGGATTGCAGGCTCCTTGGCCACTGACCCGTGAGCACCTGGTCTCCCAGCTAAGAAGGTCTGGAGTCTCGGGATGCTCCAGTCTTCTTCTGGCCGCCTCTCACGCTCCTCTTGGACCTGGCTGTGACCCTGAGCTGGGGCAGGTGCGAAGGGCCCGAACATAAGAGCACAGCAAGTGGTGGGCAAAGGCGGCTCAGGCTGCAGTAACCGCTTGGGGCTCGCTAGTCCTTTGGGGCGGGGTGAGAGTGGAATGGTCGGCAGATGGGACCTGGCGTGCGGCAGGTGGCCTGAGGCTGACGAATGGGGTTCCGCAGAAGCCAGGAGAATGTGCACGGAGATCAGCCGAACACGAGAACTTCGTCTGCTCTGAGACACGCTCAGGATGCTGGGACAAATCTAGACGGAAGGCAGAGAGGGGAGTGGGGGGCACCCTGTTGGACACGCCCCTAGTCCAGAGGGCCGCTTTCCCACTTCCTGGGCTCCATCGTCCCCACGTGGCGCCATTCAGGTTCATGGATTGCACGGCTATTGCATCTGCTTCTACCCCAGGCGCTGGCATTCAATTGGCATCTGGAAATACAGACCATGGTTTCTCGCTCCACAAGGCAAACAGCACACTCCTGTGTCCCATGGGACTTTCAATGCCTGGGAGCTTTCGCTGAGTATCCCAAGGATAGGCAGGAAGGTAAAGTGACTGGATTCTTATCTCCATGGGACAGGAGCCTGTTGCTGTCCGGATGGTAGGGGAGTGTGTACAAAGCCCAAGGTTTACAACACTTGACCTCCACTGTTCAGGGGCACCAGAGCCATAGGGCAGAGTTCGCTCTCTTTGTCTCTTTGTCTTTGCTTCTCACATAGCACTGTTTCTGCCCATCCTGCTGTGTGTGCACCAGGGGCTGCTGTCTGTGTGTCTCTGGCTCTCTAAGTGGTGCTGTGGGCCTCTCCCATTCTCCGGACACCAGCGCTCAGAAGCGATGCTTAAACATGGAATGAAGGCAAGCTCATCTCCTCCTCAGTGAGTTGCACTCATGGCAGATCAGACTGTTCCGGGCACAGGGGCGGAGAGGGCTTTGTCAAATTGGGAAGCCCATGTTGGGTTTTCACTGCTGAACTGCAGAAGGGGCCCGGCGAAACTCCCTCCATCGCTGGGCAGACATGAACTCTGCACAGGTCTCTGCCGGCATGGCCACACCTTGCACAGCGGGAGAAACGGATCACGGTCTCCTGACGTGACGGAACTCCCGGAAAGTTGCTGGAATGCTGAACAGTGAGAGAGTCAGGACAACACCCCCCTAAGTTCCATGACACACCGGTGCTGGAGGACTGCAGGATGGCTGTTTACCATATCAAGCACCTTTAAAAGAGGTTCTGTTCTCCAGGTGAGATCACATCCCATTTTACCCAGTGGACCAATCCTGTGTGGCCGGGAGAAGCAAGACGATCAACCTAAACCATCCTTCCTATAGTGCTCATACCCGATATGTGTGTTCTGCCAAGAGTAAAAGGAGTGACGTTTCACCCTGGAAGATTCTGCAGGTAGCAAGTGCGTATTCTCCATGGCCACTGCATCTCTGACACCTTAGAGAAAAGGCAAGGGGTGTTCATGTTCCTGGCAAGGACATGCAGAGAGAGCCCTGCACTTGAGAAGGACGCAAAGGCCTTTGTAGCTGGGTGTCCAAAGGGCTGTCGGCTCACCAACCGTGGTTTCTGTGCCTGGGACTGCAGCCCAATCTGTGTCTCGGCTCTTGGGAACTCACAGATCGACCCCAGATCATTTCCTCCTGCCTGGCTTTCTGCCACGGGTCCTAGCTGCAAGCACCTATTTCCATGTAGAAACTTCGCACTCAGTGAGATCACGGGGCATGGCTCCCTGGCTTCACTGCTTCTGCTGGCAAGAGTCTATGTCCCTTTCACGAGAACCCTCATGTTTCCACTGTCCATTGTTCCATCCCCTAACCTCGATCCCTCTGGCTGCTCACACTCACAAGTGTACTGGCAGGCGCTTCTGTGCACGCATGTGCACACACGTCTACGTGTGCACAGTCAGATCCCTGAGAGGAGACTTAGACTTATGCAGAAGTACAGGCTTTCTTGTCCAGGAACATGAATTTTGGTAAGCACTAGGCGTTATTTGTCCCAGTTACTATCTCTCCCTGCCTCGTCGATCCTGTCAGCTTGCACTTCTAACTCTGTGACTTGCCCTCAAGGTTATCAAAATCTTGGCATTGTTCATGACACGGACCGACCTGCAGAGCATCGGGCAGGCCTGGATGTGCTCGCCGTGGACAGCTGAGTGACCTGCGCCCGTCTTCCACATTCTCCTATATCCTTGGGCAGCTTCATGGTACCAGTCACGTTAGAATGATTCCATTACCTGTGCATTCCTTCAGAGAACCAGAAACCAAGGGACTTTGGGGCCTAATGACGTGGGCCAGAAAGACACACAGACCCACATTAACACAGGTGACACAAGCCCACATGTGTATATACACACACATGTGCGGCATGAGGACCAAACGCAAAGAGGGACCACAACCCTCTCAGTAGTTGTAGATGCTCGTTCCGAACAATGTGGGAGATGTCATCAGTAGGAACCATGTCCTTGCCTTGTGGCCCCCTGTCCACCTCATCCCGCAGCTCTTCTCTATTTTCCCAAGCCGGCCTGAAGCCAGTTCCAGCGTGGCCTGTGTGGTCGCGGTAAGATGGCGAGTGGTGGATGTGGAAAATCAACAAGACCCCAAAGTCAGCACTCAGGTGCACTGGCAGCCCAGGGAGGGCGCCCTTACAGTCATAGCCTATCGCAGGAGCAAGGGCGGGGGGAAGGACCCAGACAATCGAAAACTCTCTGAGCAGCAGGAGGCCGGGGATGGCCAGATTGACAGAAGAATGATTCTGACAAGCAGACGTCATTCACCCTGCCTGGAGCAGAATCACCAATGACTCTGGCACTGAAACCACAGCTGCTTGAAGGGAGACTTGCTTCACTCATGGCCACACCGAGTCCCCAAGCCTTCAGTTTCAGCACGTCACCTGCTACATTCATGACCCAAACCCAGCCTCCACAGTCAGCTTGCCTGAACCTGAGGATCGCCTTCTGGGAAAGGACAATGCCCCAGTCTCTACACGGCTCTTCCCTCAGGGCCCACCTGCAAACCACCACAACACCTGTGTTTCTGTCAGCTACCTCTCATAGCACAAATTTCCTCACTGTGGTAGTACTTCAGGGCATCATTCCACACTTCCTGCCCAATGATCTGATGGCAACATGAGCAAGGTCAGCGCGGGGATGACCAGGCCGCTATCCCTCCCATGAGGAGGCAAGAGCTGCAACATCAATAGCCAACTGTGCATGCGCTCGAACCAAACCCACCTCACCAATCCTGTTCGATTCTGGGCAGTTGTGGACTGACAAACAATTGAGAAAGTTGAGGCTCCTGGAGTACGGCCTGCGCCTGAGGGCTCCCACGCTCAAAGTCCCAGAACCAGTGGACTGGAGTCAACCGACATACCCTATGCCCTCAAAGAGACAGCGGACACAGGGACGCATGCCGCAGCTGAAGCAACTTCCCCCCCCACCCACCCTGGCCTACTTGGACACGCACACTCAACACCCTGGGCCCACGTTTACAGTGATTTCAAGGTAATATTCCTTAAGAATCACCGTGCTCCAGAAAGGAGAAGATCAGCTTGCCGTGGGACTGTGGATGGCTCTGCACCTAAACCTGCCAGCACAGGGAGGAGGCAAAAGTTGCAAGCTACTAGGGGCCTCAGCTTGCCTCCCAGGCAGGCATTAACAGCCTCCATGACGCCTCTCCACATTCTCACAGAAGAGGCCCATGCATAACACATTCCCCAGATCCCTGTCATGTGCCAAGCCCAGCCATCCTCTGCCTCCCTCACTGACTTTGAAGTCCATCAAGTAGCTAAGAAAATCTTCATCCTGGGTGCCGATTATGACAGACACGGGAGGGCGGTTCATAATCTGCTTTATGTCATGGAGCCATTAAGGACACAGGCCGGGCCAAGAAGAGCCAGGAGCAACAGCCCTCATCTGGCCTGGAGAAGGACAGTGGAACAGGCATCTGCCAGGATGCTGGGCACTCCCACTTGCACGGTTGCCACTGACGTCTTCAGGCCCTGCAATACCATCAGACACGCTCGTGGCTCTGGGTTCCTTAGGCTGTTCTACAGCTCAGGTGATCTGCATCTCGCAACCAGGGTCTATTTCTGACCTCTACTGCCCGCCTACTGTCCCGTGTTTGCTGGCTAGTGGCATGTCCCTTGTAACATCTTAGGACTTGCAGTCCTTGTGACCACCTTATCTGAAAGACACTGGGGTGTGTGTGTGTTTCTATGTGTGTCTGCATGTGTGTGTATCTCTGTGTGTGGCTGTCTGCGTGTGTGCGAGACTCCCATGTCTCAGCTATTTCCAGGAATCATCCACATTTACCACAATAAATGTCTGCACTAGCTGCTCTAGTGCACTTTCTCTGGTCATTTCTGACCTAGAGGCTTGGGCTACTGCTCTTCCACAGACACAGGCCTTAAGGACAAACCCAGAGTCATGGCTGTGACCCTTACAGGTGTGGCTCTGCCGAGATTCACTTCGGCTGTGCCTTTGGAACATGCGTCTGGCTGGACCACACTTCCCTGAGGGGCCTCTGGTGCCCGTCCTGTGACGCCACCATGGTCCCCTCCACATCCTCCTGATTCTGCCCCACTGCTTGCTCCTCATCCTCCCCCTCCGCTTCCTAAGAAGGGGACACTGAGGAGCAGCAAGTAGAATACATCTTTGGCACAAAAGCCACAGATGCCCTAGATGATGGCGCTTCTCCGAACTAAGTGACGCTTCCTGCTGAGATGGTTCATGCACATGAACCGAACGGGGACCTGGCAGTTAATCTCCTGCCGGGAACTCAGTTCCAGCTGCAAGGTGGGCAGTGCCAGTTAGCTCATCTAGCGCCAGCCACTCATTTGGGCTTCCGAGTCTTTCCAGGCCATGCTTCTCCACTGTCTGCTCCACCAACTCCTAGGAGAACCCCTCTTCCTGCTCCTCATCTGCCACAACCTTCACGTCCTCCATGACGTCTTCCAACAGCAATGGCATTCCCATGCGATCCCCACGTCGTGTCCGTCCACCAGGGCCCCATTGTCCTCCAACACGTCCACCACGTAGAGGGTGACACATTCGCCTGGTGTGCCCCCTGGTGGCTGCAACGTCCCAGCCGTGTACAATATCTGGATTGCAGGCTCCTTGGCCACTGACCCGTGAGCACCTGGTCTCCCAGCTAAGAAGGTCTGGAGTCTCGGGATGCTCCAGTCTTCTTCTGGCCGCCTCTCACGCTCCTCTTGGACCTGGCTGTGACCCTGAGCTGGGGCAGGTGCGAAGGGCCCGAACATAAGAGCACAGCAAGTGGTGGGCAAAGGCGGCCCAGGCTGCAGTAACCGCTTGGGGCTCGCTAGTCCTTTGGGGCGGGGTGAGAGTGGAATGGTCGGCAGATGGGACCTGGCGTGCGGCAGGTGGCCTGAGGCTGACGAATGGGGTTCCGCAGAGGCCAGGAGAATGTGCACGGAGATCAGCCGAACACGAGAACTTCGTCTGCTCTGAGACACGCTCAGGATGCTGGGACAAATCTAGACGGAAGGCAGAGAGGGGAGTGGGGGGCACCCTGTTGGACACGCCCCTAGTCCAGAGGGCCGCTTTCCCACTTCCTGGGCTCCATCGTCCCCACGTGGCGCCATTCAGGTTCATGGATTGCACGGCTATTGCATCTGCTTCTACCCCAGGCGCTGGCATTCAATTGGCATCTGGAAATACAGACCATGGTTTCTCGCTCCACAAGGCAAACAGCACACTCCTGTGTCCCATGGGACTTTCAATGCCTGGGAGCTTTCGCTGAGTATCCCAAGGATAGGCAGGAAGGTAAAGTGACTGGATTCTTATCTCCATGGGACAGGAGCCTGTTGCTGTCCGGATGGTAGGGGAGTGTGTACAAAGCCCAAGGTTTACAACACTTGACCTCCACTGTTCAGGGGCACCAGAGCCATAGGGCAGAGTTCGCTCTCTTTGTCTCTTTGTCTTTGCTTCTCACATAGCACTGTTTCTGCCCATCCTGCTGTGTGTGCACCAGGGGCTGCTGTCTGTGTGTCTCTGGCTCTCTAAGTGGTGCTGTGGGCCTCTCCCATTCTCCGGACACCAGCGCTCAGAAGCGATGCTTAAACATGGAATGAAGGCAAGCTCATCTCCTCCTCAGTGAGTTGCACTCATGGCAGATCAGACTGTTCCGGGCACAGGGGCGGAGAGGGCTTTGTCAAATTGGGAAGCCCATGTTGGGTTTTCACTGCTGAACTGCAGAAGGGGCCCGGCGAAACTCCCTCCATCGCTGGGCAGACATGAACGCTGCACAGGTCTCTGCCGGCATGGCCACACCTTGCACAGCGGGAGAAACGGATCACGGTCTCCTGACGTGACGGCACTCCCGGAAAGTTGCTGGAATGCTGAACAGTGAGAGAGTCAGGACAACACCCCCCTAAGTTCCATGACACACCGGTGCTGGAGGACTGCAGGATGGCTGTTTACCATATCGAGCACCTTTAAAAGAGGTTCTGTTCTCCAGGTGAGATCACATCCCATTTTACCCAGTGGACCAATCCTGTGTGGCCGGGAGAAGCAAGACGATCAACCTAAACCATCCTTCCTATAGTGCTCATACCCGATATGTGTGTTCTGCCAAGAGTAAAATGAGTGACGTTTCACCCTGGAAGATTCTGCAGGTAGCAAGTGCGTATTCTCCATGGCCACTGCATCTCTGAAACCTTAGAGAAAAGGCAAGGGGTGTTCATGTTCCTGGCAAGGACATGCAGTGAGAGCCCTGCACTTGAGAAGGACACAAAGGCCTTTGTAGCTGGGTGTCCAAAGGGCTGTCGGCTCACCAACCGTGGTTTCTGTGCCTGGGACTGCAGCCCAATCTGTGTCTCGGCTCTTCGGAACTCACAGATCGACCCCAGATCATTTCCTCCTGCCTGGCTTTCTGCCACGGGTCCTAGCTGCAAGCACCTATTTCCATGTAGAAACTTCGCACTCAGTGAGATCACGGGGCATGGCTCCCTGGCTTCACTGCTTCTGCTGGCAAGAGTCTATGTCCCTTTCACGAGAACCCTCATGTTTCCACTGTCCATTGTTCCGTCCCCTAACCTCGATCCCTCTGGCTGCTCACACTCACAAGTGTACTGGCAGGCGCTTCTGTGCACGCATGTGCACACACGTCTACGTGTGCACAGTCAGATCCCTGAGAGGAGACTTAGACTTATGCAGAAGTACAGGCTTTCTTGTCCAGGAACATAAATTTTGGTAAGCACTAGGCGTTATTTGTCCCAGTTTCTTTCTCTCCCTGCCTCGTCGATCCTGTCAGCTTGCACTTCTAACTCTGTGACTTGCCCTCAAGGTTTTCAAAATCTTGGCATTGTTCATGACACGGACGGACCTGCAGAGCATCGGGCAGGCCTGGATGTGCTCGCCGTGGACAGCTGAGTGACCTGCGCCCGTCTTCCACATTCTCCTATATCCTTGGGCAGCTTCATGGTACGAGTCACGTTAGAATGATTCCATTACCTGTGCATTCCTTCAGAGAACCAGAATCCAAGGGACTTTGGAGTCTAATGACGTGGGCCAGAAAGACACACAGACCCACATTAACACAGGTGACACAAGCCCACATGTGTATATACACACACATGTGCGGCATGAGGACCAAACGCAAAGAGGGACCACAACCCTCTCAGTAGTTGTAGATGCTCGTTCCGAACAATGTGGGAGATGTCATCAGTAGGAACCATGTCCTTGCCTTGTGGCCCCCTGTCCACCTCATCCCGCAGCTCTTCTCTATTTTCCCAAGCCGGCCTGAAGCCAGTTCCAGCGCGGCCTGTGTGGTCGCGGTAAGATGGCGAGTGGTGGATGTGGAAAATCAACAAGACCCCAAAGTCAGCACTCAGGTGCACTGGCAGCCCAGGGAGGGCGCCCTTACAGTCATAGCCTATCGCAGGAGCAAGGGCGGGGGGAAGGACCCAGACAATCAAAAACTCTCTGAGCAGCAGGAGGCCGGGGATGGCCAGATTGACAGAAGAATGATTCTGACAAGCAGACGTCATTCACCCTGCCTGGAGCAGAATCACCAATGACTCTGGCACTGAAACCACAGCTGCTTGAAGGGAGACTTGCTTCACTCATGGCCACACCGAGTCCCCAAGCCTTCAGTTTCAGCACGTCACCTGCTACATTCATGACCCAAACCCAGCCTCCACAGTCAGCTTGCCTGAACCTGAGGATCGCCTTCTGGGAAAGGACAATGCCCCAGTCTCTACACGGCTCTTCCCTCAGGGCCCACCTGCAAACCACCACAACACCTGTGTTTCTGTCAGCTACCTCTCATAGCACAAATTTCCTCACTGTGGTAGTACTTCAGGGCATCATTCCACACTTCCTGCCAAATGATCTGATGGCAACATGAGCAAGGTCAGCGCTGGGATGACCAGGCCGCTATCCCTCCCATGAGGAGGCAAGAGCTGCAACATCAATAGCCAACTGTGCATGCGCTCGAACCAAACCCACCTCACCAATCCTGTTCGATTCTGGGCAGTTGTGGACTGACAAACAATTGAGAAAGTTGAGGCTCCTGGAGTACGGCCTGCGCCTGAGGGCTCCCACGCTCAAAGTCCCAGAACCAGTGGACTGGAGTCAACCGACGTACCCTATGCCCTCAAAGAGACAGCGGACACAGGGACGCATGCCGCAGCTGAAGCAACTTCCCCCCCCACCCACCCTGGCCTACTTGGACACGCACACTCAACACCCTGGGCCCACGTTTACAGTGATTTCAAGGTAATATTCCTTAAGAATCACCGTGCTCCAGAAAGGAGAAGATCAGCTTGCCGTGGGACTGTGGATGGCTCTGCACCTAAACCTGCCAGCACAGGGAGGAGGCAAAAGTTGCAAGCTACTAGGGGCCTCAGCTTGCCTCCCAGGCAGGCATTAACAGCCTCCATGACGCCTCTCCACATTCTCACAGAAGAGGCCCATGCATAACACATTCCCCAGATCCCTGTCATGTGCCAAGCCCAGCCATCCTCTGCCTCCCTCACTGACTTTGAAGTCCATCAAGTAGCTAAGAAAATCTTCATCCTGGGTGCCGATTATGACAGACACGGGAGGGCGGTTCATAATCTGCTTTATGTCATGGAGCCATTAAGGACACAGGCCGGGCCAAGAAGAGCCAGGAGCAACAGCCCTCATCTGGCCTGGAGAAGGACAGTGGAACAGGCATCTGCCAGGATGCTGGGCACTCCCACTTGCTCGGTTGCCACTGACGTCTTCAGGCCCTGCAATACCATCAGACACGCTCGTGGCTCTGGGTTCCTTAGGCTGTTCTGCAGCTCAGGTGATCTGCATCTCGCAACCAGGGTCTATTTCTGACCTCTACTGCCCGCCTACTGTCCCGTGTTTGCTGGCTAGTGGCATGTCCCTTGTAACATCTTAGGACTTGCAGTCCTTGTGACCACCTTATCTGAAAGACACTGGGGTGTGAGTGTGTTTCTATGTGTGTCTGCATGTGTGTGTATCTCTGTGTGTGGCTGTCTGTGTGTGTGCGAGACTCCCATGTCTCAGCTATTTCCAGGAATCATTCACATTTACCACAATAAATGTCTGCACTAGCTGCTCTAGTGCACTTTCTCTGGTCATTTCTGACCTAGAGGCTTGGGCTACTGGTCCTCCACAGACACAGGCCTTAAGGACAAACCCAGAGTCATGGCTGTGACCCTTACAGGTGTGGCTCTGCCGAGATTCTCTTCGGCTGTGCCTTTGGAACATGCATCTGGCTGGACCACACTTCCCTGAGGGGCCTCTGGTGCCCGTCCTGTGACGCCACCATGGTCCCCTCCACATCCTCCTGATTCTGCCCCACTGCTTGCTCCTCATCCTCCCCCTCCGCTTCCTAAGAAGCGGACACTGAGGAGCAGCAAGTAGAATACATCTTTGGCACAAAAGCCACAGATGCCCTAGATGATGGCGCTTCTCCGAACTAAGTGACGCTTCCTGCTGAGATGGTTCATGCACATGAAACGAACGGGGACCTGGCAGTTAATCTCCTGCCGGGAACTCAGTTCCAGCTGCAAGGTGGGCAGTGCCAGTTAACTCATCTAGCGCCAGCCACTCATTTGGGCTTCCGAGTCTTTCCAGGCCATGCTTCTCCACTGTCTGCTCCACCAACTCCTAGGAGAACCCCTCTTCCTGCTCCTCATCTGCCACAACCTTCACGTCCTCCATGACGTCTTCCAACAGCAATGGCATTCCCATGCGATCCCCGCGTCGTGTCCGTCCACCAGGGCCCCATTGTCCTCCAACACGTCCACCACGTAGAGCGTGACACATTCGCCTGGTGTGCCCCCTGGTGGCTGCAACGTCCCAGCCGTGTACAATATCTGGATTGCAGGCTCCTTGGCCACTGACCCGTGAGCACCTGGTCTCCCAGCTAAGAAGGTCTGGAGTCTCGGGATGCTCCAGTCTTCTTCTGGCCGCCTCTCACGCTCCTCTTGGACCTGGCTGTGACCCTGAGCTGGGGCAGGTGCGAAGGGCCCGAACATAAGAGCACAGCAAGTGGTGGGCAAAGGCGGCCCAGGCTGCAGCAACCGCTTGGGGCTTGCTAGTCCTTTGGGGCAGGGTGAGAGTGGAATGGTCGGCAGATGGGACCTGGCGTGCGGCAGGTGGCCTGAGGCTGACGAATGGGGTTCCGCAGAGGCCAGGAGAATGTGCACGGAGATCAGCCGAACACGAGAACTTCGTCTGCTCTGAGACACGCTCAGGATGCTGGGACAAATCTAGACGGAAGGCAGAGAGGGGAGTGGGGGGCACCCTGTTGGACACGCCCCTAGTCCAGAGGGCCGCTTTCCCACTTCCTGGGCTCCATCGTCCCCACGTGGCGCCATTCGGGTTCATGGTTTGCACGGCTATTGCATCTGCTTCTACCCCAGGCGCTGGCATTCAATTGGCATCTGGAAATACAAACCATGGTTTCTCGCTCCACAAGGCAAACAGCACACTCCTGTGTCCCATGGGACTTTCAATGCCTGGGAGCTTTCGCTGAGTATCCCAAGGATAGGCAGGAAGGTAAAGTGACTGGATTCTTTCCTCCATGGGACAGGAGCCTGCTGCTGTCCGGATGGTAGGGGAGTGTGTACAAAGCCCAAGGTTTACAACACTTGACCTCCACTGTTCAGGGGCACCAGAGCCATAGGGCAGAGTTCGCTCTCATTGTCTCTTTGTCTTTGCTTCTCACATAGCACTGTTTCTGCCCATCCTGCTGTGTGTGCACCAGGGGCTGCTGTCTGTGTGTCTCTGGCTCTCTAAGTGGTGCTGTGGGCCTCTCCCATTCTCCGGACACCAGCGCTCAGAAGAGATGCTTAAACATGGAATGAAGGCAAGCTCATCTCCTCCTCAGTGAGTTGCACTCATGGCAGATCAGACTGTTCCGGGCACAGGGGCGGAGAGGGCTTTGTCAAATTGGGAAGCCCATGTTGGGTTTTCACTGCTGAACTGCAGAAGGGGCCCGGCGAAACTCCCTCCATCGCTGGGCAGACATGAACGCTGCACAGGTCTCTGCCGGCATGGCCACACCTTGCACAGCGGGAGAAACGGATCACGGTCTCCTGACGTGACGGAACTCCCGGAAAGTTGCTGGAATGCTGAACAGTGAGAGAGTCAGGACAACACCCCCCTAAGTTCCATGACACACCGGTGCTGGAGGACTGCAGGATGGCTGTTTACCATATCGAGCACCTTTAAAAGAGGTTCTGTTCTCCAGGTGAGATCACATCCCATTTTACCCAGTGGACCAGTCCTGTGTGGCCGGGAGAAGCAAGACGATCAACCTAAACCATCCTTCCTATAGTGCTCATACCCGATATGTGTGTTCTGCCAAGAGTAAAAAGAGTGACGTTTCACCCTGGAAGATTCTGCAGGTAGCAAGTGCTTATGCTCCACGGCCACTGCATCTCTGAAACCTTAGAGAAAAGGCAAGGGGTGTTCATGTTCCTGGCAAGGACATGCAGAGAGAGCCCTGCACTTGAGAAGGACGCAAAGGCCTTTGTAGCTGGGTGTCCAAAGGGCTGTCGGCTCACCAACCGTGGTTTCTGTGCCTGGGACTGCAGCCCAATCTGTGTCTCGGCTCTTCGGAACTCACAGATCGACCCCAGATCATTTCCTCCTGCCTGGCTTTCTGCCACGGGTCCTAGCTGCAAGCACCTATTTCCATGTAGAAACTTCGCACTCAGTGAGATCACGGGGCATGGCTCCCTGGCTTCACTGCTTCTGCTGGCAAGAGTCTATGTCCCTTTCACGAGAACCCTCATGTTTCCACTGTCCATTGTTCCGTCCCCTAGCCTCGATCCCTCTGGCTGCTCACACTCACAAGTGTACTGGCAGGCGCTTCTGTGCACGCATGTGCACACACGTCTACGTGTGCACAGTCAGATCCCTGAGAGGAGACTTAGACTTATGCAGAAGTACAGGCTTTCTTGTCCAGGAACATGAATTTTGGTAAGCACTAGGCGTTATTTGTCCCAGTTACTTTCTTTCCCTGCCTCGTCGATCCTGTCAGCTTGCACTTCTAACTCTGTGACTTGCCCTCAAGGTTATCAAAATCTTGGCATTGTTCATGACACGGACCGACCTGCAGAGCATTGGGCAGGCCTGGATGTGCTCGCCGTGGACAGCTGAGTGACCTGCGCCCGTGTTCCACATTCTCCCATATCCTTGGGCAGCTTCATGGTACCAGTCACGTTAGAATGATTCCATTACCTGTGCATTCCTTCAGAGAACCAGAAACCAAGGGACTTTGGGGTCTAATGACGTGGGCCAGAAACACACACAGACCCACATTAACACAGGTGACACAAGCCCACATGTGTATATACACACACATGTGCGGCATGAGGACCAAACGCAAAGAGGGACCACAACCCTCTCAGTAGTTGTAGATGCTCGTTCCGAACAATGTGGGAGATGTCATCAGTAGGAACCATGTCCTTGCCTTGTGGCCCCCTGTCCACCTCATGCCGCAGCTCTTCTCTATTTTCCCAAGCCGGCCTGAAGCCAGTTCCAGCGCGGCCTGTGTGGTCGCGGTAAGATGGCGAGTGGTGGATGTGGAAAATCAACAAGACCCCAAAGTCAGCACTCAGGTGCACTGGCAGCCCAGGGAGGGCACCCTTACAGTCATAGCCTATCGCAGGAGCAAGGGCGGGGGGAAGGACCCAGACAATCAAAAACTCTCTGAGCAGCAGGAGGCCGGGGATGGCCAGATTGACAGAAGAATGATTCTGACAAGCAGACGTCATTCACCCTGCCTGGAGCAGAATCACCAATGACTCTGGCACTGAAACCACAGCTGCTTGAAGGGAGACTTGCTTCACTCATGGCCACACCGAGTCCCCAAGCCTTCAGTTTCAGCACGTCACCTGCTACATTCATGACCCAAACCCAGCCTCCACAGTCAGCTTGCCTGAACCTGAGGATCGCCTTCTGGGAAAGGACAATGCCACAGTCTCTACACGGCTCTTCTTTCAGGGCCCACCTGCAAACCACCACAACACCTGTGTTTCTGTCAGCTACCTCTCATGGCACAAATTTCCTCACTGTGGTAGTACTTCAGGGCATCATTCCACACGTCCTGCCCAATGATCTGATGGCAACATGAGCAAGGTCAGAGCGGGGATGACCAGGCCGCTATCCCTCCCATGAGGAGGCAAGAGCTGCAACGTCAATAGCCAACTGTGCATGCGCTCGAACCAAACCCACCTCACCAATCCTGTTCGATTCTGGGCAGTTGTGGACTGACAAACAATTGAGAAAGTTGAGGCTCCTGGAGTACGGCCTGCACCTGAGGGCTCCCACGCTCAAAGTCCCAGAACCAGTGGACTGGAGTCAACCGACATACCCTATGCCCTCAAAGAGACAGCGGACACAGGGACGCATGCCGCAGCTGAAGCAGCTTCCCCCCCACCCACCCACCCTGGCCTATTTGGACACGCACACTCAACACCCTGGGCCCACGTTTACAGTGATTTCAAGGTAATATTCCTTAAGAATCACCGTGCTCCAGAAAGGAGAAGATCAGCTTGCCGTGGGACTGTGGATGGCTCTGCACCTAAACCTGCCAGCACAGGGAGGAGGCAAAAGTTGCAAGCTACTAGGGGCCTCAGCTTGCCTCCCAGGCAGGCATTAACAGCCTCCATGACGCCTCTCCACATTCTCACAGAAGAGGCCCATGCATAACACATTCCCCAGATCCCTGTCATGTGCCAAGCCCAGCCATCCTCTGCATCCCTCACTGACTTTGAAGTCCATCAAGTAGCTAAGAAAATCTTCATCCTGGGTGCCGATTATGACAGACACGGGAGGGCGGTTCATAATCTGCTTTATGTCATGGAGCCATTAAGGACACAGGCCGGGCCAAGAAGAGCCAGGAGCAACAGCCCTCATCTGGCCTGGAGAAGGACAGTGGAACAGGCATCTGCCAGGATGCTGGGCACTCCCACTTGCCCGGTTGCCACTGACGTCTTCAGGCCCTGCAATACCATCAGACACGCTCGTGGCTCTGGGTTCCTTAGGCTGTTCTGCAGCTCAGGTGATCTGCATCTCGCAACCAGGGTCTTTTCTGACCTCTACTGCCCGCCTACTGTCCCGTATTTGCTGGCTAGTGGCATGTCCCTTGTAACATCTTAGGACTTGCAGTCCTTGTGACCACCTTATCTGAAAGACACTGGGGTGTGTGTGTGTTTCTATGTGTGTCTGCATGTGTGTGTATCTCTGTGTGTGGCTGTCTGCGTGTGTGGGAGACTCCCATGTCTCAGTTATTTCCAGGAATCATCCATATTTACCACAATAAATGTCTGCAATAGCTGCTCTAGTGCACTTTCTCTGGTCATTTCAGACCTAGAGGCTTGGGCTACTGGTCCTCCACAGACACAGGCCTTAAGGACAAACCCAGAGTCATGGCTGTGACCCTTACAGGTGTGGCTCTGCCGAGATTCACTTCGGCTGTGCCTTTGGAACATGCGTCTGGCTGGACCACACTTCCCTGAGGGGCCTCTTGTGCCCGTCCTGTGACGCCACCATGGTAACCTCCTGATTCTGCCCCACTGCTTGCTCTTCATCCTCCCCCTCCGCCTCCTAAGAAGCGGACACTGAGGAACAGCAAGTAGAATACATCTTTGGCACAGAAGCCACAGATGCCCTAGATGATGGCGCTTCTCCGAACTAAGTGACGCTTCCTGCTGAGATGGTTCATGCACATAAACCGAACAGGGACCTGGCAGTTAATCTCCTGCCGGGAACTCAGTTCCAGCTGCAAGGTGGGCAGTGCCAGTTAGCTCATCTAGCGCCAGCCACTCATTTGGGCTTCCGAGTCTTTCCAGGCCATGCTTCTCCACTGTCTGCTCCACCAACTCCTAGGAGAACCCCTCTTCCTGCTCCTCATCTGCCACAACCTTCACGTCCTCCATGACGTCTTCCAACAGCAATGGCATTCCCATGCGATCCCCACGTCGTGTCCGTCCACCAGGGCCCCATTGTCCTCCAACACGTCCACCACGTAGAGGGTGACACAGTCGCCTGGTGTGCCCCCTGGTGGCTGCAACGTCCCAGCCGTGTACAATATCTGGATTGCAGGCTCCTTGGCCACTGACCCGTGAGCACCTGGTCTCCCAGCTAAGAAGGTCTGGAGTCTCGGGATGCTCCAGTCTTCTTCTGGCCGCCTCTCACGCTCCTCTTGGACCTGGCTGTGACCCTGAGCTGGGGCAGGTGCGAAGGGCCCGAACATAAGAGCACAGCAAGTGGTGGGCAAAGGCGGCCCAGGCTGCAGTAACCGCTTGGGGCTCGCTAGTCCTTTGGGGCGGGGTGAGAGTGGAATGGTCGGCAGATGGGACCTGGCGTGCGGCAGGTGGCCTGAGGCTGACGAATGGGGTTCCGCAGAGGCCAGGAGAATGTGCACGGAGATCAGCCGAACACGAGAACTTCGTCTGCTCTGAGACACGCTCAGGATGCTGGGACAAATCTAGACGGAAGGCAGAGAGGGGAGTGGGGGGCACCCTGTTGGACACGCCC